>NW_026596079.1:17619975-17693416 GCF_907164565.1 Psammomys obesus | reverse complement strand
CACACACACACACACACACACACACACACACACACACACACACACACTTCTTCCCTGTTGTCTGCCCCCAGACTTCTCTGTTCAGGAGACACTAAGACATTTGGCCCAGAAAGGCAGAAAAGTGACTCAGATAGGCCGAAAATAAGAAGGCTGTGGAACAATTAAGTTAGAGCCACACTTGGGAACATTCTCTACCTTCTACCAAGAGGCTGAATGAAGATCTGAACCTAATCCCTAATGAACCATGACCGGGGTGGCTGAAAGCAAATCTGATTATCTCATAGTTGAGGAGTCAGAATCAAGGTGTCAGCAAGATTGGCTCCTCCTGGTCCAAGGGGGACTTTCCATGTGTCTCTAGGTGATCCAGGGCATCCCTCGATTCCAGTTGTCACTGGTCCCTGGTCTATGTCACATGGCCTTTTCCAAAGGTCAGTGTGCCTAAGCCTCCTAGTTAATGGGTTTAGGCTCTATATTAGTTCACCACTTTAACTTGATTACATCCTCAATGACCATATTTCCAAATAATGTCATAGTTATGAGTACGGGGGTTGGGACTTCAACGATCACTTTTTGGGAGCTGTAAGTCAACTCACAACAATGATCATTGAATAAGAGACAATTCATACTTGGGGATTTTCATTATGTGTATGAACCCTGAAAAATCTTAAGACTTCTGAAGTGTAACAGGGCAGAAAAGTCATTATCACAGCCTCACTTCCTAAGTGCTCAGCTCCACAAGCTGCAGCCCAGCCGTAGTCCATCACCTCGACCAAGAGTTAGAACCATGCCCCCTTCTGAATGGAAGCTTGCTGTGAGTTGAAAGGCTACTTGGAGGAGTGAGAGAGCGGTGAGGCTGGTGGAGATGCATATACTATGAAGCGAATCACCGTGTGGTTCATACGCCTGCCTTTCCAACTGTCAGGTGTAAGTCACTGTGCCGTAACTCACGCACGTAGCACAGTATACCTGAAGCAGAACGGATACTCAGTGAATTGCTGACATAACGCCTCCTACACAGAAGCCTAGATCTCACTGCCCCAGCAGTAGTACTGCATATGCCACCCAGACATCACTTAAGCTCTTACTCGTTTTCTTATTTGTGAGTGGGGTGACGGCAAGGAGGGCAGATCAACATCAACCTCAGAACGTCACTGTGGAGATGGAATGAAACACCAAATGAGAAAACAAGTCTCTCGCCATCCGAACACGACTTAGGGCTCTCTGGCGAGCAGATGACAGAGAGTCCGGCAGACTCTAGCTCTCCGAGACACCTGGCACATTGTCCCTTGAAATTTCACTTGCAAAATCAATTCAAATTGGCTTCAGTACAGACACTTCCCCATGAGCTGACAGTCAGCCAAAAGACACCGAACAAAGAGCCGCAGTAATTGTTAGCATCTCAAAGAACAAAGCCCGTGTTTTTTTTGGGGGGATGCTGGTTTGGGGATCAATCTTGGAGGAGGTCTCTTACCAGCCAGTTTGGAGGCCTAGCAAGTAGAATTCCAGTAATGTTTTCTAGGGAAACAAAACGGAAGGAGTTTACCAAATCCATTCATTTGCAAATTGGAGGTTTAAGGGGCTGAGGACTTCGGTGCAGTAATGGCGGAGGGGCTGCTGCAGACTAGTTGGTTTGTGGCGGAAGTGCCGGGCGTTACACTAGGAGCTCGTATTGTCACTCTTAATCTTCAAAACAGGTAACCAATCGCATGGTATGATTCTCTTCATGGAAAGGTGGTGAAGGTCTCAGAGCGGGACCTGCCCAGCGGCTGGCTGCTACTCACAGCAAAGCAGAAAGTCGAACCCAAGTCAGTGTGACTCCAAACTCCCCGCCAGAGGCAGGGTTGGGTGTGAAGGCTTGCTTGGGGCTCAGGCTTTGTCCTTTGTTCTTGGGGTTTGGGTCCCCTCCTCCCAGCTCCCTGTGCACACGTGTGTCTGGAGGCCTCCCTGGCCTCATCCGGGCAATGCTGTCTGATCACCCTCTCCTGTTTTTTGTGAGGACAGTCAGCTATTTATCTGACAGCCAAAGGCAGCCAGCAAGGGTTCAGATGCCTTTTGCTTCCTGAGTAGGGAGGTGGCCTCGCCCTGTGGGGAGCATCAGTTGGAGGGAGATGAATTTAGCTGCCCTCCCTGGTTGGTGATGGGGGAGGGTCCTGTCAGCCAGAGGATGTAGGCTTAGCTCCAAAAGGGCTTTTGTCTGAGGCTGGGCCTCAGGCCAGAGTGACATTCTTTGGTGCAGGCTGCCAGGCCACCACTGAGTGGGCACCTGCAGGGCAGCTAGGGAAGGATCGAGGGGCCTGTCTTTCTTCCACTGAGGAGAGCATGTGGAGATGGAATCTGCCATTTGAGGGCCCCTGGAGTGCTGAGGCTATGCCTGTGGTTGCTCCTGGCTCCAGAAGACATGCCAAGGCTCAGGCTACCCAGGAATGTGGGCAATTAACATTTTAGCTTCTGTCATGTCTGATAAAACCCCCACAAGATGAAAGGAATCCACTCTATCATGCAAGAGTGCTGCAGAAGAAACCTAAGCTCGTAGAAAGGTCTGGAAGTCTTTGCCAGGGCTCCCCTCGAAGTGTGGGAACTGCCTTTCTCTGAAGACATGCTTGGCCAGCTCTCTACCCTCTGCACAGGTGGGAGTACATTCTACCATTTTGTAGGTGCTGACTGCTGACTCTCACAACTGCCTCTTCTGCAGCTTGTGCCAGATGGAGTTCCCCAAGGGGCCAGCAGGCCTAGGGAATAGCTATTGGTCCAGGGTACTGTAGGGCTAGGTGAAAGAGGCAAGTCTTTGACATCACTGTTTTCCACTCATCTCTTGCTAATAACACCCTCCCTCCCTCCCTCTCTCTCTCTCTCTCTCTCTCTCTCTCTTGTGTGTGTGTGTGTGTGTGTCTGTGTGTACATGTTCTTGTGAATGTGCACATAGAAGCTAGATGTTAATGTCAGGATTTTTTTCCTATCACTTTTCGCATTATTTTTTTGAGGTGGAACATGGAGCTTCCTATTTTGCCTAGACTGCCTAGCCAGCATGCCTTGGGAATGCTTCAGTCTCCATCCTGCCTAGTGGTAGGGTTACAAATGGGCCAAGACCAACTCTTATCTGAACTGAATTCCTCATGTTTGTGTGGCAAACACTGGACTACCGAGCCATCTTGCAAAATCTATCCCAATACCTGGAATTACCTTTCTTGCTCCCTGAAAGTCCTTCGTCAGCAATCCCTTACACGAGAATCCCGGTACTGGGGGCTGGAGAAGGGTCTCCGAGGTTAAGAATGCTTTCTGCTCTTTCAGAAGACCTAAGTTCACATATCAATGGGCACATCTGGCAGCTCACAACTGCCTGTAACTCCGGCTCTCAGGGATCTGGCTTTCTTCAGTCAGCCACAGATATCTACCCCTTTACACACAAGAAAAAAATAAATCTGAAAAAAAAGAAAAGAATTTCAGCACTTGTTTTACTATCTCATGAACGCCACTTTGCTCATGAATCCACTTCACTGAGCAACTATTGAGGCTTCCCTTTATCCCAGACATTTGTTGTGCATGAAGAGAGCAATAAGGCAAGTCACTGAAGCTTTTCCCTCAGTGACACTGTCCAGGCTCTGGGTACCCAGAGTTGATGTTCTCATATGACATTGCCATTGTCAAATGTGCTGGGCAACATTCGTAACTATCCTGGGACACAGGTAGCCTGCAGCTTGGACATGCCTGGTGGTGGAAGATGTATATAAAATAATCACAAAAATTCAGTTATGGTGCGTTCTGCACCAGCCATCTAGCTCAGCACCTGCCCCACAGCTGGCTCTGGAACGCCGGGGAGGACTCTGGTTTCTTATTTTTGTTTGGTTTGGTTTTGGGGGTAGGACTCGGAAAATGCCATTTCTAGACAGCAGCTGTCTTCCTGTTAGTTTCTGTTCCCAGGAGACATGAAGAAGGCAGCCGGAAAGGAGCTGCTTTCTGTTTTCTCTTGTTCTTGCCAACTTGGCCGCACCTGGGTGTGTCCCTTCGTAGATGACTGAGCCCTCACTCTGCCTACATATGGCGGCTCCCCTCCCCATACCCAGCCCTGCACTGTGTCTTCGTTGTACCAGTAGGAGCTGTCAGCTCCTCTGTTCTGGAAATAGCTTCATATCCCTTTGTTTTCTAGCTCTAGGCTTGGCAGCTCCGTCCTGCTGATCCTTGGGTCACCTCGGTGTCTCCTTGTGTGCAATCCCACAGCACCCATAACCACTCCCCTGTGTTAAAGTCCCCAGAATAGGATGTCTACTTTGTTTTTATGGTCCCCGCCTGGACCTAAACCAGATGTGAAACATTCAACTTGGAGCAGTGGGTCAGAACAGGTAACTCTAAAGAAACTCCTGGCTTAAAGGATCACTAAGGCTCATTGGGTGAGGGTGTCTGCTTAACCATGGGTTATTCCACCCACTCCCTCAGCTCCCAAATTAAGGACTGTAAGACTTTATTATTTATGAATAAATGCTGAGGCCATAAGCTTTGGCTCATTCTCAGACTAGCTCATAACTTATTTTACCTATTTATTCTATGCTGTGTGTGCCATATGGCTGGTTACCTCTCCTCAGTTTCATGCATCTGTCTTCCTCAGAGTCTGGGGTGAATCTCCCCCTGACTCTATCCCAGAGTTCATCTCTCTCTGCTGGAACTCCCACCTCCTATTTCCTGCCTCAGCTAATAGGCCATCAGCTCTTTAATGACAGGTGATGCTTCCATACAGGACACTCTACATGTCTGGAAAAAATAGAGAGGAAATACAGTCTCTGGAGCAGAAAGAGACAGAGTAGGCCTAGGTCATCCAGAAAAATGGAGGAAGGTAATGGCATCATGCAAGATGTTGAAAAGATGGGGAGCCATGGAGGAATGCTGGAGAATGGCTGCCATTACAATAAGGATGCCACGTGGGCATTCTCTACTTCCAGCGCTTTGTTCTGCTGTTAAAGGGCTATCACCTGCCACCATTATTGGAATTCGCTCTATCAGAAACACAAAAGCAATGGAGCAAAATCATAGTTAATTTATATGGAGGCCTTGTCAGTGGGAACTGAGAATATGGCTCAGTGGTAGAACGCTTACCTACCGTGCGGGAGGTCACAGGTTCAAACCTCATGTCTGAAAAGAAGAAACAGAAACGGTGTCCCTTTGGGGTACATGTAAACCTACTGCATGGTCTATTTAAATGAAGGAGCTTTGTATAAAGAATCCATCACCCTTACTGCTGCAAAGACAGTTAAGAAGTCTTTGTGCATTGAACATAGGTACAATGGTGCCTGACAGTCTTGAGCATGGTACAGTCTGGCTTTGGAGTCAACTTGAAGTCCAATACTATATCTACTTCCTATCTTGATAACACAAGCTAGTCTCTCTGGGTCCTTGCTGCCATGTCTGATAATTGTCCTCTGGGCTCTCTAAAATTAGGTTATATTGTTACAACACCTAGCTTAGTGCTTGGTACCCCTTAAAATGTACTATCTGTTTAATAGTTGCTTTGACTTCAAAGTAGTCTTTGTGTCACCTTTACTTCAACAGAGATTATGAAAAGTTAGCCTAAGCGCTCTTCCACTAGAGGATATTCCTGCCAGATTATATTTACTTTCTTTGATTTTCTTTGGGATGGGCTTTTTTGGATGTTCTTGTTGGCCATGTGGGCCAAATCTTGTGCTGTTATCTTCACCCTGAACCCCAAGGTCCCAGCCTATAAGTTCTTCTCCTAGATCTACTATGATCAAACCTGCCAGCTGAGTTTGTCTAGGCCTGTCATACTGATGCCACAGGCTTCAAATATAGACATCTACCAATTGTCTTGTCGCTTTGATGGCTGTTTTGACATGACAATCTCTCTGATGGAGGCTCTCTATATTTTTCAGGCTGGGAAGAGCATGTGTTTGTAGGAGTTAGCTTCGACAAGGACATGAGAAACACATTTCCCTGTTGTCCTGTGATGACACACAAAGTTTGCTTCTTTCCCTGTTTTCTCCAGATTCACACAACACACACAGAGCAAATAATGTTTTCATCCTCCTGTGAAAGACTGTCTATTACATAGTATATAGTAATTCCTCATTGTACCTTCTTTCCCACCCGGAATGCTTGAATGTGTTTGAGGATGGTGACATGGACAAGGTGTGTGGTTAGCAGCTTGCCCTGAAGACAGAGCAAGCCCTGGACCCAGCCTTGAGTCCAGCTCATTGCATAGAACCTACCACTCCCTGCCATGTATCCTGTAGACAATCTGATTTAATCACATAAGCTTTCTGAAGCAGACAGTGTTAGAGGCATCATTTTCTCTGCCTTAAAGCTGTATAGCTCCCAAGAAGCCATTCTTTGTTCCAGACTATCCTGAAGGGTTAAGTGGGTTACCAAGGAGAGGTTCCAGGTTCCTCATAAGAGAAATCACCTCTGCCCAAGGCTTCCAGGCAAGACATGGAATCTGTTCACAGTGTATCTCTGGCATGAACTTTCTACTTTATAGATGCCTACTCAGACTCTGTGAGGCCCTGGCGAAACCTCACGCATACCTCAGAAATGTGGAAACAGGAAGAACAATGCTCAGTCAGTCACCCATCATCAAATGTGTACCTTGGGGGCCCGAGCCAGGTGCTAGAAAGATCCTTTGGTCTGGGCTCTCAGTGTCTTAAATGTATCTTACTGAGATAAATAAGGCATGAGAGTGCTAATTCTGCTACACAAAGCCACACAGGAGAGAAGACAAAGGGACCTATCAGACAGAGCGTTGACCTTGGAGTGAGAAGACTCAGCTTCCAGGTCTGCTGGATGCTAACCAGGCCTTCTAGTCTGGGCTCAAGTGTTGGGGGTGTCCTCAACTCCCCTTTCTGTATCCTTCAGGCCCCTGATCCCAAGCATGACTTTCTTCACTCTGTGGATTTCACATTTCAGATAATTAAGTTCTTTAGTCTGACTCCAGATTCTTCCTCTGGACAGCTTTTTCTGAGCTGCCAATTGCCCCTTCTCTGGCTTTGGCCTTACTTAGAGAGTGCCTGAATAAAAGAGGAAAGATGCTCTAGAACCCTGAGGGCATACAAACACTCCCACTGACTAATTTTAAACCACATCTTCTTGGGTTGGTTTTGTGGTCTAGTCTCATGAGTGTGATCATACATTGGTCACATTTCCCTCATGGACTTATGGGTAAAAAAAAATGTCTTCAGCCCATGTTTCCTCCAAGTTAACTGTGAGCTCAGGCTTTTGGTGTGATTCATTTAGGAAGAGATGAATCAGGAAGTTGAGGGAACAATATGGAAAGAGGAGATGGTAGATAAGGAGGTGACTTTCTTCATTAAAGTCCCAGCTTAATGACCTCTTGGAAACTCTGAGTGTGAATGGCCCTGAACTTATGACAGCCCGTCTTCACAGTCTTAAAAATTTTAAGGTTGTATGAAAATTGCCTTTGCGACCATTCTCCTGTCCACTCTCCCTATAGTGTGCAATAAATTGAATGAGATGCTCAATGCTTTCTGATAAAATGGGCTCTGTGTTGGATACTGCAAGTAGGTGGTTGTTAAGTGTTTGAAGTGTGTTGAAGGCAAGCGAGCCCAAGCTAGACTGTTTAGTAGGTTAGATGTATTAAAGGGACTGTGCCCCTGCTCCCCATACTGCCTGTCACCAGAGGGCAAGGCTGTGAATAAAGTGAGAGGTGTATCTAGTTAGCAGCAATGGCTACAGAAGTAGGACAACTAGAATCTTTAATGCTTTTGTTCACCAACTAGAAACAAAGAACCCCACAGAGATCACCCAATTTTGCAACAACGGTTCTAACTGGAGCAACTTTGCCTTTCACCCCTACTTTCAGAAATATTTTTGGTTGTTGTAAATGGATAGAAGGGATATGCTACTGGCATTTGATAGGTAAAGATACGAAGAGATGGGAACTACAATCCAATAGTCTTCTGTAGGATAGTAAGCAAAGAATAGAGTTATATTAGTTACTACTATATTGCTGTGAAGAGACACCATGACTAAGGCATCTTACAGAAGAAAGAGTTTATTAGTGGCTTATGCTTTCAGAGGGTGAATCCATGACCATTGTGGTAGGGAGTATGGCTGCAGGCAGGTATGGAGCCAGAACAATAGCTGAGAGCTTATATCTGATCAAAAAAACAGGAAGCACAGAGTGTGTGAGTGTTTGTGTTTGTGTGTATGTGTATGTGAGAGAGAGAGTGAGAGAGAGAGAGAGAGAGAGAGAGAGAGAGAGAGAGAATGAGAATATGTATGTGCCACAGAGTTTATGTGAAGGTTAGAGGCCAACTTTTGGAAATCAGTTAACTCTTTCCACCTTGCTTGAGGCAGGAGCTCTCATTTCTGTCCCACCGTAACCCCAAGCTACCTGGTTTTGATTATTTGAAAGAGGAATGTCCCCCAGAGGCTTATACACTTGAGTATTTGCTTCCCAGTTGGCAGTGCTGTTTGGGGAGGTTATTGGGCACGGGCTTTGAGAGCTGATACAGCCTTCCCCCACTTCTGGGTCTTCCTCTGCTTTCTGTAACTGGCTGAAGATCTCCCGGGCTCTTCTCTCGCTCCCTGCTGCCGTGCCCACCCTCCCAGGACGCAGTCCTGTCTCTCTCTAGAAGCTCAGCCCAAAACAAGCTCTTTCTTCTCTAGGTCATTTTGCTGGTGTTTCTTCACAGCAGAGGAAGACTAACACACTGGCCCACAAGCTTTGGAGTGAGCCCCTCCATCCCCCATCACTGGCCCACAAGCTTTGGAGTGAGCCCCTCCATCCCCCATCTCCTCAGAGGAGTGCCGGGATTACACACGTGTGCCGCTGCATTTGGCTTTGTCTCTCGCGAGTTTGGGGGGCACCTGATTGTCGGCTTGGTGTGGAAAGTCCTTTCACCCGCTAAGCCTTCTCACCAGCTCCAACTGCTCTATATTTAAACCTTCCTACCAGAAGGTGCCTTGTGCAGCAGGGAATCACCAAACTTTCTCTGCAGTGCCCCACACCAGACACGTCTAACACATTGCTAGAGACTGCCGCGTATTTGTGTTCCCCCCAAATTCACACAGTGAAATGCCGGCTCTCACCGTGGGGGTGCTAGGAAATGAGGCCCTTGGGCAGTGAGGAGTAATGAGAGGGTTCATAAAGGAGTCAGCGGCTGGTCCAGCGTGACTATAAAATGTCTATCATTGCCGAGTGTTTGAACATTTAGCTACCAGCAGGTGGCACTGTTTTAGGAGGCTTGGGGAGGTAGGACCTTGCTGCGGGAAGGGAGTCACTGAGGGCGGGCCCCTCGGATTGCAGATCAGCTGTGGTTCTAGATCAAGTTCTCTCTACTTGGTGCTCAGCTAAGATGTGAACAAGCTGCCACACGGTCCTGCCAGCAGAGAGCTGCCCACCACCACACCTTCCTGCCATGGTGGACTATGCTCCCTCTATCATTAGCTAAAGTAAATCCTTCCTCTTTTAAGTTGATTCATTTAAAAATTGCTTTATTATTTATTTATGTATGTGTTGGTGTGTGTGTATGTGTGTGTATGTGTGTGTATGTGGAGGTACCCGTAGAAGCCAGAAGAGGGCGTCAGGTCCCCTGGAGCTGCGGTTACAAGTGGTTATGAATATGGTACAGGGAACCAAACCCCGACCTCTGAAAGGCTCCCTTAACCACCGAGCAGGCTCTGTAGCACCTTAGGTTGCTTCTTGCCACCATGGTGACTAAAATAATCAGTGCAGTGCCATTATCAAACAAAGAAACAAACAAAAGCCCTCTAGAGAGCTCCTCTGCATCATGGGAGGCTATGGCAAGACAACCATCTGTGCGGGCCAGGAAGTTATCTGTCCTTGTCTACTAAGACCTAAGACCTTACCTCAGATTTCCAGCTGCTAGGACAGTACATAGAACAGTACTGGAACAGGACGAGTTTGCCATTTATGAGCGTCTAGCCTTTGATACTCCCGACAGTGGATTGATATGTATTCCTGGGCAACTTTAATTCCGAAATTATCAAAGAAAAATGAAGCGCTATGGACACACCAGTAGCTTGGATTCACTTTCGCATAGTTGTGTGTAAGTTGTAAGTATTCAACCCGTCTGAGCCTCCTGGACTCTGGCTGTCCTTTCAGAGTTCCTGGCATGTCTGAATCAAGCCTGATGTGTCTGGCTAGAACTTTCTGGCAAGGCTCGCAGCAAAAGACCAGAAGAGGGACAGCAGGGACATCTCTGAGCTGGGAAGAGCAGCTGTGGTTTGTGCCTGTCTGCTAATTATGTTTGTGCATGGCAGAATGTCATCTTGTATTTGCTTTCTTTGGAACATTCCTCCCAGTGCTTGGGCTGTGGGGGATGAGGGGAAAGACCTGGAGGTGGTCTTTGGAGGCCACTATGTTCACCAAGGTCTTTGACAGGTCCTTGAGGACTTAGGAAGGTCATGACTGGCCATGTGACCAGTGGATAGGCGAGACACTGCCACAGCTCCATACTAACCGGCTTTAGAACAGGAGCTCTCACTTCCAGGCTCCTCCTTCCTAATCAGCAATCCTCCCCCCCCCCAGATTCCAAGGCTCCTGTGTGGGTCACTGCCAGTGTCCAAGGGGCAATCAGCCCCTGTGCCTCAGATTTCTTCAGGCTCTCAAACCAAGAGTGTAGCTAGTAGAAGCTGAAACCCATCCTGCTTTGGGCCCGAGGACTCAAACATCTCTGGTGAGAATGATATTTTTATCAAATTCATCTGCTCCCTAGGGGTGCCTTTTAAAAACTCATACAAAGGCACCAAACAGACAGCTAAACATAAATATATAAAGAGGGGTTGGTTTTGTCTTTTTGTTTTTCTTCCCACTGATTATCATCAATCGTTGGGGACCCAGGACACTCCTATGAGGAATTGCTGACTAACAACATCAAACTTTACAGCTTATCTAGACTGCTGAATGCAGACTCTCTGGGGGTGCAGCCTGGTCATCTGCGCTTGGGACATCCTGTCCACCCACATGTCAGCAAGTCATTTCAGTGTTCCCTGTTGGCCGTTCTGTTCTAGTTCTGATCCTGTCACTGGATTTCAAACCAGCTCTTGGCCTCTGGATAGAACCTCAGCGGGCCCTAGCCCCTGCATCCTTGCTGAGTGCTGGGCCTTTCCCACATCCAGTCTCCCCCCAACTCCACAAGTAGCTGGCACTTCTGCTGCTCTGTAGCATGCACCCAGGCTAGGGCCCCTTGTTTTGGGGTGACACTCATCTGCCACACGGTGCCCACCTCAAGCCCTGACTGTTGTGCATCTTTGTTATTGTCTATTTAGATTGTGGAGACTAAGAACGCTTTAGAACTTCACTTCCCCTCAGGCCCCTCTAAAGCCCAGGTCACAAGAGTGTTCGGTCTCACAGCATTCGTCTCCATGACATCCTCAGAGCCTGTGTTAGTCCCCGGCATGGAGACTTCAGACCCAGGGCAGAGATTGCTGGCACGGCCTGCATCTTTCTTCCTCCCTGTGTCTGGCCTGTGTCTGCGGTAGGAGAAGCATGGCTTGTGCTGGGTTTCTGGTTTCAGGAACCAAGAGAAAGGCTCAGTTCTCACATGTGAGTCATTCTGACTGCATGCTCCAGCTGGAAGTGTCTCTTCAAGCTAAAGAAGCTGACAGGAAAAGGTTGGATGTTCATCTTGTAGCGCTTGACACGCCATTTGGTAGCTCCCAAGAAGCTTCAGGGTGCAGCCGCTTCTTCCTAGAGAAAATGAGTTAATCACAGTGACAAGGCATCACCAGGGTCCCAACACAGCTCTTGCAGGTTGTGTGTATTCTATCTCATTTGATTCTCTTAGAATCCTAGGGCTACTAGGCACCACCTTATGACCTTGCATACTTATGTGTGTGTACTTCTGGACTCATGCCTGTGTAGATGCATGGGTTTGTGTAGGTACATGTGTGTGCACAAGTGTGTGGGATCCTCAGAAGTCACCCTTCGTGTCTTTCAGGCAGGATATCTTGCTGGTCTGGATCATGCTGTGCAGGCTGGCTGGCCAGTGAGTTGCGAGGAGCTGCCTGTTTCCGCTTCCTTCACACTGGCGTTAAAGGAGCATTCCGCCATGCTGTCCTCTGTTTTTAAAATCTGGGGATCAGTGCTGTGTGGCAGAGCTTTCCTGACTAGCTCCCCAGTCCTGCCTCTGTAAATGAATGTTGCTCCTTACCAAGGAGGCTTAGTCGCACAGCAAGGATCTGCACCTGTGCTATCTATTTTCAAAGTCTGTGTTCCACCATGAGGGCAGACACATGCCAATCGAGGAAGCACTATTTCAGACCCCTATGCTTCACGTGAAAAGACTGAAGATTAAAGAGGACATGGCTGGATAAATCGCTGTCACATCTTAATGTGGTGACTCAGGAGGTACAGGGCACAGCACCTGAAGTTATCATGGCCTTGTCTTTAAAGTCTTTGGGAGAACTCCCAAGATTCTGGGGTGAGGGCTTAAGAGTGTAAATCCTGCTGGTCATTTTCTAGGGTCAGAATAAGGAAAAAAAAATTCTTGAGGATTTGCTGCCTATTTTGGACTTTTCTGATCAGCCATGTAGAACAAACTGAGGTTCCACCAATGCGTGTATTTATTTAGCCAGAGTGTTGTGCTGGCTTGGAAGTTCCTGAAATGAACAACGCTAACCCCAGGCTCAAGATCGTCATGGTTTAGTTTGTGTGTATGTGCACATGAGTATGTGTATTGGAGTGTGTGTATGTGTGTGTGTGTGTATGTGTGTGTGTGAGAGAGAGAGAGAGAGAAAGAGAGAGAGAGAGAGAGAGAGAGAGAGAGAGAAAGAGAGAGAGATTATGAATATGGCTTACCTGTGTGGGGCATATACAAGGGTGTTATGGAATTGTGGAGGGACCAAGAGAGGAGGATGGAGCCAAATGATATTAAAGGGGGGTCTCTTGGAGAAGAGATACCTAAGTTTCTACTAGCAAGTAGAAACTTGCTAGTCAAAAATGGGTGGAAGGGGCTGGCCATCTTTCTATTACATAATTTATAACATACTGACTTTCTATCGAGAATAACTAGAAAAGCTAGACCACAAATTAAATGACTAGCCTAACTAACTGACTAAAAGTAAAGCTAGCTCTAAGTATTAGAGGGAAATGAAGGTAATCGGGACTTATGAGGCCAACAGTAAACAAAAGGGGAAAACAGAGAAGTGAAGCTGATATTTCATATCGCATTTCCTTTAAGACATTTGTCACGGAGCAGGAAGTGTCTGAAAAGTCCACAAGGAGGTGGTCACCAAAAGTCTACGGATCTGATAAAAAATCTGACAGTCCCCACATACTGGGGGAATTCAAGCTCTGCGTGAAAGGAAAGGCCCTGGAAAAGACAGCAGGCTTTCAGTGAGGTCAGTGGACATCAGTGCAGGAGGAGAAAGGGCAGCCGGCCAGCGAGTAGGTCTTACAGAAACAAACTGTCCCCTCAACCTGTGACTGGCCTAAGGTGGACTGAGTCAGTGCTGAGCAAATCAACAGAGAACAGGAAATGCTCTCTGGAGACAGTATCATGGAGATTCCTAACTCTTAAAGGAAACAACGGACTTTAGTAAAACATTAGCAGGGGTTCCAAACAAAGAGAAGCAAAGTTCAAAAGAGTCAGACTCTAGGAATAGGCCCTCCAAGGATCTAGACCCTAAGGTTGACAAAAACAGTCTTCCAAATGACTGAGTACCTTCTCGAGAGAGTGATGACCCAGTGAAGAATTTTACCAGAGAACTGACTTTATAGAAGAAAGGAAGAAAGGAAGAAAGAAAGAAAGAAAGAAAGAAAGAAAGAAAGAAAGAAAGAAAGAAAGAAAGAAAGAAAGAAGAAAATCCCTAACTGAAAATCTAGTAGATGAATTAAGAACTTAACATGAGGGTTTAATTGCAGATATGACATCAGAAAATTGATATGCTTGAAGAAAAACAGTAGGAAATATCCAGATGTAGAGGAAAAATTGTAACAAGCGCAGGAAAGAAATAGGAGACATTCAAGAGCACGGACGAGTGGCTTCGTGGGAATCCTCTGAGACTATGTCAGCTGACCAGGGCGTGTGTGTATCTGAGGCCTTTCAGGAGAATGCCAAGCTCAAGTTCTTTGCTCCTGGATTTTTGAGAGCTTTAAAAGTCCTACATTTATTTTTTAAAAAATGCTCTCTTTTTAAAGAAGTAATGCCAGCCAGAAGACAATAAAGTCGTGTGTTGAAGTGTTTAGGCAAATCATGGCACATTTGTACACTGAGCTGTGTCATAAGAAAATTAAAGAAATCGGTTCCATAGGCATCAATGTAGATGAATCTCACAGAATAATATTAAATGGAAGAAGCCAGATAAAAAGGTGTGTACTGTGTGGCTCAACTTAAACTGCAAAAATTGGCAAACTTACCAAATTGTAATGATACTAAAACACTGGCTGTTTCTGGGGGGTGGGGTCTGGGAAGGGGTATCAGTAGTATTCGAACTCTTGACTTATATGGAGGTTACTTGAGTCTTTCAACTTGGTAAAAATGGACCAAGCTGTCTACCATGGACCTATGCATTTTTGCTGTATCTGTTCCAGACGCCATTAAAATATTTCCTTTTGAAAATGGAAGGTATGAGACCGGCAAGATGGCTCATCGAGTAAAAGGCACTTGTCGCCAAGCCTGATGGCCTGAGACCAACCAGCTCTGGCAGATTGTCTTCTGATCACCATGTGTATACGGTGTCCCCCAAGAAAATGAGTGCATGCAGTGAAAAAACAAGTACAAAAATAGAGGATGGGGATTCCTAACAGGGCACCTAGCGTCCATAAAGCTCAGGAGAAATAACAGCATTTGGGGAAGATTATGACTAGCTTGATGCTTGCTAGAGATTTGGGTGGGTTATAGAAGGGCTGAGGTTGAAGAAGATAGAGGGTCAGGGGAGGGGGAGGGCTGTGGAGCACATGGAAGGGCCTCACCCCTATCTGAGGGCAGCTGGGTAACATCAAAAAAAGTCTAAACAGGAGGTAACATAATAACATTTAATTTTTAAAGGCTCCCTGCATCAAATGGTGAAGGCCATCAAACAAAACAAAACAAAACAAAAAACAGATACAGGGAGATTAAATTGGAGAGGTTAGGGCTGGGGAGATAGCTGTCAGTAAAGCGCTTGTCTGAAAAGCGCGGAATCTGAATTCAATCCCCAGAACTCACTTAAAAAAAAAAAAAAGCTGGGCTTGTTATCCCAGTCCTGAAAAGGGAGAGACAGGTTGCTGGACAGACAATCTAGCTTACACCGTGATCTCCGGAGCAGTGGTGGGCTCTGTCTGCCTAAGTAAGATGGGTGCCACCTGAGCAGTGACATCTGGGCCTGCCCTCTGCCCTCCACATCCAGGCCCGCATGTCGATACATGCACCCCATGTATACTGCACACACGCAGAGATACATGCCCTCTCCCCTCCAACCCGCCCTCTCCCCTCCAACCCGCCCTCCGTGAACGCAGGAAAAGATTAGGCTAGGATGCTCTTGCAAAAACTCAGAGGCGGGTGACAAGGCACTGAATCGAGGCAGCGGCTGGGAGTGATGCAAAGAGGCTAGGACTTGAGAAATATTTAGATACAGAAGATAATATTAGCAGAACTTTATTGGCAGTAGAAGGTGAGGATGATTCTTACGCTTGTGACACAGGACTGCTTGAGCAGTGGTTCTGCAAAGTGGGGTGGGAAAAATTTTGAGAGTTCATGGGAGGGACAGAGACAAGTTCAAGTTAGACAGCTCGGACAGGCTCACTGGATAAGGCAGTGCCCAGGTCAAGGGCTGTTCTTTGGGAGTTATTTTGGGTCCGCCTGGGATGGATGGCCGCTTTAATGGCAGGTCTCTGATGTTCTCCACAATGACTAGTTTTCTTGCCTTTTCTGGGCACAGCGCGCATTCAAGACACAAAGCCGTGGTTGTCAGCGACAGATCCAGCGGCTGCGCTGCCCTGGGGTCTGAGAGACCTCACCAAGCTGTCCTCTGCTGCTCCACACAAAGGCCGTCTTATACTCACTATCTATTTCAGTCATTTTTTTAGGAGAGCCGTGGCATATTTTCAAGCTATCCATTTTAAAGCATTATCTCTCGGCAGTTAAGAAAATAGATCCATTGCGAGCACCGGGGGTTTCTGAAAAGGGGTTTAAAAATAGCTCAGGGCGCTAGACAGCTGCAGCTATTGGAACCGGAGCCCTTTGCCTGCGCCGCTGCTAGTTTCCATTTGAGCCTTACAGCTGGACATCCCTTCTTCCTTGTTGAGGACAGATGCTAGGGGAGGCGGGCAGGAGCGGAGCCCCTCTCGACTTGGGGTCGAGATACTCACACTTGATACTCCGCCTGCTGAGAGGTACCGTGGTGAGAGGGCACGGTGCAGTCTTGGGCTTGTAAAAGCTTATCCAATACATCTTTATATTTGGGGATGAAAAGAATAAGCCCGTTGGCATTGTCATGCAAATTATAGGACACAGATTGGATAAAACCCCCCTTGGCTGGTAAGGATGGCAGAACACACAGAGAACAATGATGGCCATGTGTCGCTTCAAAGAGTCTGTGACGATGCCGTGAAGTGGTTGTTTTTGCCACTGCTACCTTACAAGTGTCAAAACCAAGGGTGGAATTGTTAGGAATGGAGGAGGCCGGGCCTGACTCCACAGCCTCTGCTCTTAGACAACGCTGGATCTCGCACTGCTTTGTAACTGGCATACTGTGCGCCTTTGACGAATCTCGGAGAGGAGAGAAACTGTTTCAAAGCAGAAACACCCAGGCACAAACATAAACAGCTCTCCAGCTAAGCCTAGCTCACCCGTGATCTCTACTCAGTAAATCTTTGCTGAATATGTGACTGATGGTGTTTTAAATAAAGAAAAGAAGACACAGAGCCCCATTGTGCACACCACTGCTTTACCTGTAAAATGGATAGCATGCTATCTTTTGGCAGACTTTGCAAAACTTTCTGTGAAATATACGAGCTACTTCTCATTGTAGCTAATGAATCCAGACCATATTCAACAGTTAATTCAAACAGTAGTTACCAAACCCTGCATGGTGCGTACTGTTTGGGACGGTGGGAATAAGGAGGTGTCTCAAGGCAACACTTGTGCTCTGGGAGGGGGAAATGGGATATGAACAGGAGACCTAAAAAACATGTCATAAGGGGCTGGAGAAATGGCTCAGCAGTTAAGAGCGCTGACTGCTCTTCTAGAGGGCGGTAGGTGCTGAGACGCCCTCTTCTGGCCTCCTTGGGCACTGCATGCATGCGGTGCACATACATACATACATACATGCCCACAAGACACCATACACACAAAGATAAATAAATCTCAAAATTTTTTTTAATGTCATGTTACACGCCATGTCCCTTTGGATCTTGGGGACCTAGTTCCACAAACCTCCCAGAGATTGGGAAATCCACAGGTGCTCACAGGGGCACATGGACTCACATGGAAAGGCAACCCAAACAGTTTTCTGCAATGTTGTGTCATAGTCATGTGTAGCATGTTGTATACACTTTTAGTTTTGGGGTCTTTTGTTTGTTTGTTTGTTTGTTTTTCTAAATAGAGTTTCTCTGTGTAACTCTGCTGGCTTCCCTGGACTTGCTTTGTAGACAAGGCCTCAAACTCAGAGATTCACTGACTCTGCTATGGAGAATTGGGATTAAAGGCATGTACCACCATGCCTGGCTAGTTGTTTTTTTTTTTTTCTTTCTTTCTTTCTTTCTTTCTTTCTTTCTTTCTTTCTTTCTTTCTTTCTTTCACAATATTATATCTGTGTTTTGCACTCACATGTCTGAAAGGCAAATCAGTAACAAAAAGTTGTAGCCATTTATTATTTTCAGCATAGAGTGCTGCTTATATATATATTTTTAATTTTAAAAAAGATTTTTTTAAGTTGTGAAGTAGTGGTGCTTCAAGCCTTTAATCTCAGCACTCAGGAGGCAGAGGCAAGGGGGATTTTTTGTTTTTTTTTAGTTCAAGGCCAGTCTGGTCTACAAAGCAAGTTTTAGGACAGACAGTGCTACACAGAGAAACCCTGTCTCAAAAAACACCAAACAAAAACAAAACAACCAAACCTCATTTTATTTGATTTGATGTGTGTGGTGTTTTGTCCACATCCATGTCTGTGTAGCACATGCACTACCTACATGCCCGGTGTCCACAGAGCCAGAAAAGGGTGTGATACCCCTTGAACTAGAGTTACAGATGGTTGTGAGCCACGGTGTGGGTCCAGGGAACTTAACCCAGATCCCCTTGAAGAGCAGCCAGCGCTCTTAACTGCTGAGTCTGGAAGACGTCTCTCCAGACTGTGTTTATTTTGTTGTATATGTATGTAAACACATATGAACTATTCCATTTACTTTGGGGGTGATTGCAAATGATATTTACCTCTTAACTTCAGTTTCCCCATGAATGTTATTAGAATGACAGAAAAAAAATGTATCCAATTATTTTGTGTTGTGTATTCTGTAAACGTATTTAGCTTACATCTGAGTTCTAGAGTTTTTGATTTTGCTTTATAGATTCTTTGATATTATCTGCAGAGATAAACATGTCACGAACAGCTAGCAACAGTCCTATTTCTTCTCTAATACACATGCCTGATTTGTTTTTCTCCCTTATTGTACTAGCTAGAACTTCTGGTTGAAGAAGCTGAATAAAATGTTGAAATCAGACCCCTTTGTCTTATTTCCAATATTAGAAGGAAAGTGTTCGGGTCTGTCGCAATTAACTATGATGTTTTATATGTGTGGTGTTACATATATGTATGCATTTTTTTATGAAGTTGAAATAATTCCCTCTGTTCCTAGTTTGGTTGCTGTTGCTTTTTTATTAAATGGGGAAACATTTCGTTCTCACAAGCTGATGTGTAAGAACAAGCAGCATGTAAGTACAAACGCATGGCTCCTGCTGGCTCTCAAGGAAAGTTCCAGAGAGGAGAGCTTCGGACACTAAGGTAAACCATCACAACCTGAAGTGAAACATTCCCTAGACAAGTGACTTCACAATCTCACTTCCAGATGGCTCTTCTGCAGAAATGTTGGCCCATGACCTAGAGTTTTATACCCTAGGAACTTTCCTGAAGCTGTGACATCAATAAGAGACTATGAGAGACAATCTAAAGTTTCAAAGATGGCCAGGTGTCCAGATATACGTCAGCACATTCATACAGTCAAATAGGATGCAGCCATTTACAGCACCGAGGATCCAGATGGATCAGTGTGGAGGAAAGACCAAGACCCAAAGTTGAACGAACAGAGAAAATCCAAAGCGGTATGAGTTGATCATACACTTTTAAGTGAAAAAAAGAAACAAATAGAGGTTATGGATAGAAGTATATGGATATTACAACACCTAAGTGAATATTCAATACCTTAGTCATATATTATAAATGTATTCCTAACTGCACATGGACAAAACTCTGGAGAGACTCAGTGCCTATTTTAACAGCGGATAGGAGTTTGTTGACAGAGAAAGGGGTTGGCATTGGATAGCTAAGGAGGTTCGAAAGAGAAATTAAAAAATTTTGTAAGTATATTTGGCGTTCTGAAAATTTCTCACATGTTTGTTGGCTGCTCATTCCTATGTAAGACTATGAAATGGTGTGGGAAAATGCAAAAACAATGTCTAGTAATGAAATTTCAGTAAACAAATAGGCTATGTCGATTTCCACTGGACCCAGGTACTTGGGTCCTGCTGACTGTTTTGTCAGCTCTCTGATATCAGTGCGAAGAGTCACTTTCTCTCTCTGGGTCTCAGTGTCTGCACTGTAGCCGCTCATGAGCACTTTTTATCAGTCACATCCCAGCACCCGTCCTCCCTGCCAATGCATTTTCTTGTGTAGAGGTGAGATAATATCAAACAGGCAAAAGCGTGTCAAGCAAACCATTTGTGCCCTGGATCCATTTCAGCCTCACATGTTCTGAATTGAGTTGAAAGCTGGGAGCCCACCAGAGCTGCACGGTCCCTCAGTGGAGTGGAAAATAACTAGGAGATTGTAAGTGACCGGCAAAAGCTCAAGAGTGACAATTGCCCTTGCAAAGTGTCTCCCTGGTGGTTAAGCCCCTGTTGTTCCTAGAGAGTCTGCGTGGGATATGGGTTACTGTACCCAGACCCCGTTAGCACCGGTCTATGACCCAGAGTTACAACTTCGCAGTGTCGGAACTGAATCAGGAAGGAAAGGCCAGCAGGGACTCTGTTGGTGCCGCACACTGTGTTGTGAAACACAAGAATGACGAGGCCGGCTCGTCAGCGTCCCTTCCCTACTTGGAAAAGCACCATCTGGACTTCCGTAGAGCAGTCTCCCTTTGCTGTGATCGGCACGATAAATATTTTGCTATGTTCCAGCCTAGATGCTCCACAATTGTCTGCATCACAAGAGCCCATGAACTGGAGAGCCCATGACCTGAGATAGAGCGAGCAGCCATGTCACTCGGACAGTCTAGGCCTGTGTTTCTAAGATCCCACTGGCATCTGGCCCAGGTTGACGAGGCCCAGACTCACTGGGCAGGGAATCCCTAGGGACTTGAGATGGATTTTTGGGTTTGGGCTTGGGCCAGTCTTCTTTGTAGATGGAGAAGGTTGGGAGTCAGTGTCTTACCATCCCCTCCCCCCACCTTTCGCTGCCTACCTGTGGGCTGAAGAGATGGGAACCTGGGTGAATGACAACCTACAGCCCAAGTCCCCACTCCCACCGAGACCTGCCAGCCTGGCAGTCAGAAGATCCCGGTTCGAGTCCCAGTTGGGGAATTTTGTTGTTGCCAACTCGGCCCCACTTTCCTGGTCTCAGCTTCATATGATGTGCTTCAAGGTCCTGTCGGGCCTGATGCTTGATGGCAGAGGAAGTGGTTTTTGAGACTGGGTGGGGTTCCACTTAGTAAACAGTGGGAGCCAGCTATCAGGGTTAAGAGACTGGCCACTGGAGCCGGGATCACTCGGTTCAAAGCTTTGACTGTTTTCCCTGCTGCGATGTTGATGCAAGGTAGCCATGTCTGAGCGAAATCTATTTCTTTAATAACACTGCTCCTTCTGCTCTGATCGATTACCCCATTAAATCACATACCCTAAAGAGTTCATCCATTTATTCAATATTAGCTGCTCAGTGTTTACCAAATGCTGTAGGTGTGGTGGGCACTATGTCAGTGGCTAATAATACAAAGGCAGCAAGAGGAAGGGCTCAGTGCTACACACCTGTAATCCCAGCCCTCAGGGAGGCGGAGGCACAAGGATCTCTGTGAGTTTGAGGCCAGCCTGGTCTACAAAGCAAGTCCAGGACTGCCAAAGCCACACAGAGAAACTCTGTCTTGAAAAACCAAAAACAAACAAACAAAATCTCTCCCTGGGCATCCTCTGTTAATCCAGTTCATCTTCTGACCAGTGGCTCTCTCCCTTCCTAATGCTGTGACCCCTTAATTAGTTCCTCATGTTATGGTGACCCCCCAACCAAAAATTCATTTTGTTGCTACTTCATACCTAGAATGTTGCAACTGTTATGAATCGTACTGTAGATACTAAATATCTGTGACACCCCGGTTGAGAACCGCTGTTCTAGACATTCTAATTAGCTGTTGTCGGGGTTTCTCTGCCTGTTGAGGTAAGCCCTGGTGGTACCAGCCACCCTCCTCAGTGAACAGACTATCGTCTACAGATCTCACTGTGCACGCTCTGAGGACAACGCGGCAATGGCTATTTGCTGTGCACAGCTGAGTAGCTGGCCAGGCACCAAGTCAAGTATTTGACCTGTGTCACTCATTTTCCACTCAGCAACCCTAAGAAGAAAGCAAATTACCATTGCACCTCACAGAGGAACAAACTGATGGTCATGGTGATTAGGTTCTTCCCCAGAGCCCTTGCCTCCAAGGTTACCCAGTTCCATATCTGGCACACAGCATGGCAAAATACCAACAAGAATTCTTTTCCCATACTGCCTTCTGTCCCACGGGGTCCTTTGGCCCTCCTGTTCTCATTGACTCTGTATTATGTCTGAGCCTTACTCTTTCTTACTGGAGGGGAAGTCCGTGAGTGGCCGGGGCAGTAGCCACAGGCATGGGACCTTGGAACAGAGCTGGCCAAAGCTGGAAGAGGAGACTCAGTCCTCAAGGTCTGTACTGTGTAGTTGCCCCTGACCTATGGGAACTTACACACTGGCTTCCTTGGGCCGGGACTCAAGTGACCCTGAGCTTTATTCTGGAGGTCACCCTTGATGTGGCTGCAGAAAGCACCATTGTTTTCATTGCTGCAGAGAGTGGAATAAGGCAGCCTTTCCCAGGGACTGGGTCTTTGGGTGGAGCCTGAACTGGAGGAGGGGAAACAGGACAGGGGGGATGGCACCTAAGACAGGACCCTGCAGTTACCTTCTGAGTTCTACCATGGGTGACAGTCCCCCACTGTACCCCCCATTCCTGTCAAGTGGTTATTGCTTAAATTAAAATATTTTCTGGTCATAAACATAATTAGTGATTTTTTAATTACAAAAATATGCAAAATTTATTGACTTTTTTAATTTTTAGGTTAGATTTGTTTATTTGTTTGTTTCATTATAATGTGTTTGAGCTTGTACAGACATACATGTGTGCCATAGTGCAAGGGTCAGAGGAGAACCTTTGGGAGTCAGCTCTCTCCTTTCGCCCTGTGTCCCAAGGGTTGGAACTCATATTGTTAGGGTGACTGACAAGCCCACCTCCATCCAGCTGCCTCTTTTTCTTTAAATGCACAAAATTTAAAAACAAGAACTTTTTTTTTCACAACCATTGAGTTTTGGCTTGGGGTTCTCTTATTTATTGTGTTCATAGGCAAACATTATAGATACACATATTAAATTAAAAGGATTGATTCTTCATCTGCCTTTGCTATCTAAAGATAAGGAAGCACTGTGTCCTGTCTACACAGAAGGCCTGACCTTCTTTCTAAACAGCTGTGCAGAATTCAGCTGTTTCATTGTGTGGACAAAGCACGGTTTATTTAGCTAGACTCTTACAGATAGACTTTCATATTTGCCATTTTTTCATTTTTGCAAACTATGTGGAAGCAAAAACTTCTGCCCTTAATTTGTTACTTTGCAAAATATTTCTTTAGGAGTAAGGAGACATTGCTGCCTCAAAGGACTGCACGTATTTGAACCTTACAATTTCAGTGTGCACTTTTAGATACACTCTCCTAATGTTAGCTGTGGTAACAGCCCCACCTCAAATACTCAAACCTATCTGCTCTCCCTCTCCTGCCAACCAATATGCATTTGCCAAGGAAACAGATGTATATCTCTATTTTTGGATTGTGTTTTCTGTTTTCTTCAGACTAAATTAAGTTAAATTTTTGGTGGTTGTTCTTTTGTTGTTGTTGTTTGTTTGTTTGTTTGTTTTTGAGACAGGATCTCTCTAAACAGCCTTGGCTGTCCTGGAACTCACTATGTACATTGGGCTGGCCTTGAACTCACAGAGATCCACCTACCTTTGCCTCCTGAGTGCTTGGATTAAAGGTGTGAGCTACCATACCCTTTGGGTTGTGTTTTTTAACAAGGGAAGTTGAGTCTATGTTGAGGCTTTGGTGATCTCTATTCCCTCTTCCAGGGCCCACATTTCAGTGTTTCTCTGCTGGAACGCCTGTGTGGAATCCCGAGGCGTTTAAATCCTTAGCTTGTACTTGGAGGCGCTTTGCACTTCGGGCTTTTGATTATCTGCACAAACAAGGTCACCATTAGGTGACCAGAGATTGCAAGGTCAGATTTAATCATTCCTTCATGACTTTGGGCGATTCCTTCATTAACTAGGAAATTATTCCTGTAATAATCCATTGCTGGGCCATACTCATTAATCATTTTTTCAAGTCATTATTGAGCATCTGCTGTCTATGAAATGCCAGGTCTCAAGGGGACCGGGGGTTGTTGTTGGGGATCAGCTGTATCGATGACTGTCCCTGCCCCAGTGGTGGAGACCGTCCTGGGAATAGGGGGATCTCGAGGTGGCCAGGTAGGAATATTTTGAGGAAGAGCTGTGACAAGGAAGGCTTCCCAAAAGGTCGCCCAAGAGAGGACCATTAAGATTGGAGAAAAAGAGTCCCACAGCGGACACAAAGGGGCTGGGGGGCTCCCAGGTGGAGCTAGAACAGTTGAAGCAGAGGCAGCTGGAAGGAGACTCCTCAGGGAGGAGGAGCTGCAGATAAGCGGCTGGGCAGCAGTGTGAGCCCATTCCTTAATGACACTGTCCTCTGCCACTACCTGGAGTTACTGTCAGGCCTTGGGAGACTGTTCCCCGGCATCAGTCAGGAGAACAGATGGTAAGAAAAGAGACAGAGGGAGGAACCTTGGTGCAGGCTGTTGTGATGGTGAAAGAGACTGACAAGGGGCCCTGGAGTTGGGAGAAAACACGCAGGAGAGGCCTGGGCTAGTTCTTTTCAGCAAAGGGAGTGGATTTAGAGACTGCAGAGAACCGTCTCTCCTATAGCACAGAATCCTCCATGATCGCACGGCTCACAGCTCCTCCCAGAATCTGGTTTCGAGGTAGGTATAGGGAGCTCAGTGAGAAAACATGATCCTGGACACCAAGGGAGGTGAATAACTCGGGCGAAGGTGAGACAGCAGGTGGGATCACCTGCTTCCCTTCATTCCTTTTGGCAGCTGCAAGCAAGGCTGGCTTGATGCACTGCAGGTTTCCTGGTGGGCGAATACTCGTGAATTGTCAGCACAAACAGTGGTGTCAGGGACCTCCTGCTGCTTTTAAGTTCAAGCTCTCCTTTAGGGGAGTTTCTCTGTAATAGAAAGGTGACCAAACAGCTCTCCCCAAATACGGTCTCATTACTCAGACCACTAAGCTGAGACCCATGGAAGCTCTGCCCCTGGCCGTGTTAGTGACACACTTTTGTCAGAATTTGGGTCTAGGTGACTCTATCCATTACTCCTCATACTCCTTGCTCTAGTGCCTAAAACCTTTCCCAGGGCTGGAGAGATAGCTCAGTGGTTAAGAGCACTGGCTCCCCTTCCAGAGGTCCTGAATTCAATTCCCAGCAAACACATGGTGGCTCACAACCATCTGTAATGGAATCTGATTCCCTCTTCTGGTGTGCTTGAAAACAGAGCCCTAAAACCCTTTCCAGGGTTTAATTTTTATTCTTTTGCTATCCTGCTTGTGGTGTTTGTCATGTCCACAATCAGAGCTAAGGCTACAGTAGAATATACGGTATATCCTCACCTGATTCAGTGTGTGTGTGTGCACGTGTGCATGTGTGTGCTCACACGGTGTGCTGTGTGTATAAACGTATAAAGGCCAGAGGTGGATGTCAATTGCTTCTGCCGTATATTTTGCGGCAGGGTCTCTCCTTGAACCTGGAACTCACTGGTTTGGGCTGGCTGGTCAGACCGCTTCAGCCATGTGCCTGTCTCCACATCCGAAGTCCCTGTGCACACTGCCATGCTCGCCTTTGATGTGGGTGTTGGGGAGGTGAATCCTGTCCTCGTGTTTGTGTGACAAACATTTCGACAACTGAGCCATCTTCCCAGCCCTCTCGTGATTAGGTACTGAAGAACTTTTTGTTATAAGGTGTTCCTTGCTCGTTGCTATGCAGGATAGCATAGGTGACTCCCTGTGAGGGAGCCCTAGGAACTTCCTTGGAGGAAAACTGGCAGCATCTGGACAGTTGCAACTTCATCCAGGAAAAAGTAAAAATAAAAAATAAATAAATACAAAAATAAATAAATAAATAAATAAATAAAACAAGGGGGCTGGAGAGATGGCTCAGAGGTTAAGAGCACTGGCTGCTCTTCCAGAGGTCCTGCCTTCCATTCCTAGCAACCACAAGGCGGCTCATAACCATCTATAATGAGATCTGGTGCCCTCTTCTGATGTGTCGGTCTGCATGCAGGTAGGATACTGTATAAACAATAAGTAAATCTTTAAAAAACAAAATAAAACAAAACCTTGGCGGGGGATTATGGACTTAGACTTCTCCCCATCAACTGAGCTAGCCTGGTTTATTTCAATATCTCTGCCCCAAAGGGGTATTGGTGAGGAAAGAGGAATGCTGCCATCCGAAGCTCTGTTTCTTGGCCCTGTCTGTGATGGGATTCACCACAGCTGCTGGCTTTTTTCCCTTCCTGCCTCCATTCGTTCTCCCAGTTTATGCATGGCAACTTCGTGAGGAGCCTCCCTCAGCAGTACCCGGCCTACACTGGGTGGTGGCTGGAGCCTGATAGCCTGGGAAATGGGAAAAAGTGACTCAGCTTCTCATCATATGTGAAATGAGGGTGCTAATGCCCCCAGTTGGAGGAGTGCTGGAGGATTAAATGAAATCATCGCTTTTTTCCATTTCCCAGACTCTCCAAATTGCTGAGGTGACAAGTTCTGACACCTGGCGCAGAGGACGTGAGGGTAAAAACACTGACACTCTTAAAGAATGTTACAGATAGACAGAGTTCAAAGTCCCCCCGACTGACGACCACATAAATAGAGAGCAGATTTTGTTTCCAAAGTCTCCATGGATGCTGTGTTAACTGTCTATTTCTGTGTCCCAGTTAGCTTTCTATTGCTGCTATAAAACACAATACCCCAAAGCGACGTGGAGATGAAAGGGTTTATTTCATCTTAAAACTTCCAATCACGGTTCTTCAGTAAGGGAAGTCAGGGCAGAAACCCAAGGCAGGAACCTGGAGGTAGAAAGTGAGGCAGAGGCCACAGGGGAGTGCTGCTTCCTGGTTTCCTCCTCATGGTTTGTTCACCCTTCTAGTTTATGCCATCCAGGACCACCTGCTCGGGGCTGTACCACCCGTTAGTCAAGAAATGCCTCATAAGCTTGCCTACAGGCCAATGTGATGGAGGCAATTCTTCTTCCTTGTTAGCACTAGCAGTGCCAGGTTGACAAAAACCAAACCAAACCAAACCAAACAACAACGGCAACCAAAGTCAGCACACCCTGTAATGAGTTCCTCTAAAACTTAAGCAATAAATATGAAGCATTATTTCATTTTATTATCTTACATAGTTTTCATGGATCAGGTGTCCTGGAACAGCTTACCTGGGTAACTCTGACGTCTCGTTAAGTCATGGTCAGGAGTCAGCTATGGTTATGTCAAGTGAAGGCTTGGTTTGGGGCTCCAGAGTCCATTATCAAGATGGCATCCTCATCTGCCTGGTTTGTTTGAAGGCCTTAGCTCTTTGCTGTGTAGATCTCTTCAAAGTTTTGTTTAAATAGCTTTATGACTTGACAACTGCTTTCCCATAGAGTAAGTGAGCAGGAAAAGCACACAGGTGGCCAGCCTCCAGGAGAGCCCACATCCACGCTCCTACACTGGGCCCCTCCGCATTGGATAGGGCTGATCTAGGTAGCCAGGAGGGTTTTGCTGAATGACATTAAGGCATGGAAGTCAGGCATTGGAACAAGTCTTGTGGAACCCAAAAGCCATTTATGCTTTTTTGAAGAGTACCATTTATTTATTTATTTATTAATCTATTTATTTATCATCATCATTATTGTTATTATTTTTTTAGTTATTATATGTGTGTGGACATTTTGCTTGTATGTCTAGTTATTAAATGTGTACAATGCCTATGGTAGCACTGGATTCCCTGGACCTGGAATTACAGATAATTGTGAGCGGCCATGTGGGTGCTAACAACTGAACCTGAGTTCACTGGAAGAACAGTCAGTGCTCTTAACCACTGAGCCATCTATCTAGCCCCAACTATCCATGCTTTTGAGGCTATTGCTGCCCTCTGGGACAGAGATATAAGTAACAAAGTTGACGGGAAGAACTCACATCTGATAGTTCCTTACTAAATATATATATATTCTAGATTAGCTGGTTTCCCCTAGAGCAAGTAACACAAAGGTGGAAGTTACAATGTCTTTCATGACAGGGTTGCGGAAGTGACATCTGACTGGCTACATGGGTCAGTGTAGGAGGGGCCTATGCAAGGGCAGGATTCCAGGAGGCAGGTAGAATTTTGATGGCTGATCCCTGTGTCTTAGCTCACTTGACTCCTGAATACATCATGGAGGCTTAGTTGGGGCAGCCTTAGATAGAGAAGAAAATATTCACTATGGGGTGCTCACAGTCCCTTGGAGACAGGTTCCAGAAGCAGCGTTCCATACCAGCACCAGTAACGTGGCAGTGGTGTCTCTGGGATGGAAACCTGACCAGGAGTACTGTGTGAGTTATTCATGGCTGGCTTGCTTTTAGGCCCGACTCTTCAGGTCTATGGATTATCTGTGACTCAACAAGCATATGGTAGGCTTGATTTACTTAAACTGGTTAGGAAGGGCTCTGTTTTCTTCGGTACAGATCTTCAGTGACTATTCTGTGCTTCCCGGAGGGCTGGCTATAGTGAGTGTGAGTGCTACCAGCAGGATGTCAGTGATTATCTTAGCCAGGGCTTCTATTTCTGTGAAGCGACGCCCTGACCACGGTAACCGTAATAAAGGGAAACATGGGGCTGGCTTACATCATGGCAGGAAGCATGGCAGTGTGGTGCCAGCAGACACGGAGCTGGAGGAGCCCAGAGTTCCACATCTTGATCTGCAGGCAGCAGAAGGTGACAGTCCTCCACACTGGGGGGAGCTTGAGCAGAGAAGGCCACACCCACTCCAACAAAGCCACACCTCCTAATAGTGCTAATCCTGGCGGGCCAAGCACACAAACACATGAGTCTGTGGGGACCATACTTACTTGTTCAAGCCACCACAGTGGTCCCTGTACTAACACATCTTAGAGTTTACCAGCTTAACCATGGAATCCTAGCTAGACCAGGCAAGCTTCTCCATGGCTCTGTTGCTTTTAGGCCCGTATGGAGGATGGGTTGTGTGGTAGGGGAGGAGTGAAGAGAGGTGGAGGCAGGCACAAGATATGTCAAAGGACACATCTCCAGTGGCATACTTCCTCCAAGCGGGTCCCACTTGCACAAGCTTTCACCACTTCGCAGGAACATCATCAAACTGTAATCCATCAGTGGCTAATCCATCGAGCATTAGAGTCCTCATGAGTCAGCCATTTTCCCAAAGTCCATCTTAACATCATATGTCGCCTTTAGCAAGTGACAGGACATTCTTCTTCTGCACTGGTCAGGGACAGTGGGGGGTGTTGACTTTGACGTTGTTCCCCCCTCACCCCAAGGGAGATAATGACAAAGTGGAGCCTGCTGAGAACAGAAGGGACAGGATCGTGTGAGGAGGGACACTAAGTCGTGTCGCCTGAGGTTTACTTACTTCTTCCCTGGAGAACAGAAAGCAGTAAAGGGGCCAGGAAGGTTGCCCCCACACATACTGGACAGACTTAAACAGACATTCTGGTCACATCCTGTGTGTGGCCTTGGACAAGACACTGACTCACTCCCAGTGGCTTCTGATATCACTGCCATGTAGCAAATATTTGACACGTCTGTTCTTTCCTTACATTCCACTTCATGCCGTGAGGGCAGAAGGGGCAGCTTAGCACTCTTTTGGGAATGGAGTACGGGAAGGGAGCCCCTTGTTCTTCCAGGAATTCAAGCTCAGGCCGGACAGCTCGCTGCTCTGTCCACCCTCTCTTCTGGAGGTTATAACACACTAAAGTGTACTGCAGATTTTTTTCTTCATTTGTTCCCATTGGCGATCATAGAAAGCAAGTGCTACGACACCCATTTGAAGATGGGGAAACTGAGGTTCATCAGCATTAGACAACTAGTAATCATAAGCCACAGGGCCAGCCTTGCTGGGTTCCAAAGTTGGTGTTTGGAGCTGTTTTTGGCCCCTGCATGCAAGGATAGGGTGTGCAGAAGGCAAGGGTGGAGGCAGGCAAGTACTGGGAGAAGCCAGAGAGTCTAATTCAGAGCTTCAGGGTCTTTGATTTCTTTTAGGACGCACACAAAGTTCCCTCCCTGGGCAACCTCAGACCCTTGTCTTAGACCCCTGCGGACTGTCTGGCTCATCACGCTGGCTTCCCGCTTCTTCATGTCTAGAAGGAACAAGATAGTGAAGGGGTCTCAGGGCTCCCCTAAATGCCATGGCAGGCCCTCACAGTGGGGCCTCAGGCAGCCAGCATTGTGCAAACAAGAGAAGCAGGCTCTGGAATTCTTTCTTTTCCGGAGAGTTCACAGGCAAGACAAAGGGAGGCATTATCCTTGCCATTACAGTGGCTGCTGCCCAGGCCTGTGGCCTAGGTGTCACATGCTGCCCCCATCTCTCAGCCTGCTTTCTTCCTTTGTCTGTAGAAACACAGAACTTGGCCTCTGCTCCCTTCTCTGACACCATCCAACCCCCTCTGGGCTTTGGTCCCTGGCCACTGCTGTTCTGAAGTGAACTTGGACAGACCCCAGCTAGCTGCAGGGTGATGGACTGTGTTGGGCTCTGGAATGCTGCTATCTCTGGTTCAACACTCTAGCTCTGTAACCAAATCTGGACGGTAGTCCCACGGACTGGGGCCTGGCAGACTGAGCTGTTACCACTGTGCTCTGGCAGGCCATTCTGTTTCCCGCTAACTCCGGTGTGAATTCTGAGCTGGGTCTGCCCTCTACAAGCAGTGAAAACTGCTGTTCCACAGCAAAAGGGAACCAGAACCGGGTGTGTTCTGTTGTTGGTGCCGTCTTGGTCTGCTCCATTATGGTTTCATCTTGCCACCTTCTTCAATGTCTCTGTTTCACTCAAACTTCCAGTCTGCAGTGCTCGCTGTTCTTTTTGTTGTGGCAACAAATGGACAAAAACAAACAAAACAAAATCCACACAATCAAAGGAAAAAGGGTTTGCTTCAGCTCACCGTCTGTGGGTACAGTCCCAGATGGGCAGGGAACGTGTGGTGTCGAGGGCGGCTGCAGATGTGACAGGAGTGTGAGGCGGCTTGTCAGGCCCTGTCTGAGTTCAGGAAGTAGAAAGCCACGAACACTCGGGTGTGGCTCTCTTTCTCCATTTTATTCTGTTTAGACCCCAGCCCATGAGACACAGCTCCCACTTTCTGGGTGGGTCTTAACCTCTCAGTTAACCCCCTCTGGAAATGTCCTTCACAGACATACCTAGAAGGCCATATCCTGGGCAATTCTAAGTCCAGTCAGATTAATGATCAAAGTAAACCATCACATTCTCCAAACTGGGACACCACTTCCAAGGAGTTGGTGACCTTCCGCTGTCTTTTCCAGCTCCCAGAGTGGGCTTTATTCCTTCAGCTGTCATGTACCATTTGTGACGCATTTGATAAGAAATGGGCTGCCTTCGTTTCAGCCTTAATTCTTCCATTTACCAGCCACAACAGCTTTGGGCAAGTTGTTTAACCTTCTTAGGCTTCCCTTTTTTTTGCCTCAAAAATTGGGAATAATTGGGACATTGTGACAGTATGAAATCGCGTTTAAAGTAAGTAAAGTGCTTGGAGCATAATGACCCCCCTCTGTGGAGGCGGCGGTTCCCATCATTCAATAAAACATTTATTGAATGTGTCTTGTCATCTCCACCAAGCTGGAATGCACAAAAAACAAGACAGATTCAGTGACCACATAGGGGAACTGTGCTAACATGCCTGCCAGGCCTTGCAACTTTGCAATGCAGGCTCTGGGAAGAAGAGATTACTGAGATTACTGACAGTCAAACCCAGAGAGGAGAGGGTCCTGCTGAAGCTCTTTTTTCCATGCTGTTTGGCAGAGAGCACCATATTCTACAAAAGGTTGAGTTAAGGAATGGGGCTTTTGTGGGTCCCTCACAGCTGGTCCAAGAGGCGGAGGGGTGGAGAGCAGAGCATACAGATAGAATATAGTCTCTTTAGTTTCATCTCATTTTTTTTCCTGTCTCCTGGCTCACTCCTATTAGCACACAAGCATGCAGTAGTATCTCCTATCTTAAAGAGCAAAAATCTGAAATTCTCCCTGAAGCCCACACCCACCTCTGCCCTACTTCTCTTTTCTAACATATCTCCTCCAAAGATTGGCTCAGTTCCAACTTCTACCTCCTTCCTCCCACGATCTCCATATCCTTCAATCTGCTTCCTTTTCCTCTGAACTAATGTGGTCAAGGTCTCCAGTGACCTCAGCCTTGTTCCAAACACTGGGGACTTTTCATACCCATCATACACAGGCCTGGGCAGTGCGTGGGCCAGCCGCTCCTTTTCTTCTTGCACTGCTTTCCTATCTCTACTGCAAAAGACCATTGTAAAATTAGTGGTTTGTCCAGCACAGGTTTGTCATTTTCCAGCTCTACAGTTTAGAAGCTGGAGACGGAAACACAGGCAGGGGAATGTTCCTCTCTGAGGCTCCGAGGAGATGGCATTTCCTTGCCTTCTCTAGATTCTAGAAGTGGTCCATGGTCCACATCTCTTGGTCCATGGTCCCTAACTTCCATGGTCAAAACCAGCAGCAGCCAATTTCTCTTCTGTAGTTGTTTCTCCCTCAGCCAACAAAGTTTTCTGGTTTTAAGCTCCACTTAGATGGTCCCCAGTTTCTCCAACATAGGTCTCCTCACCGCTATATGTACACCTCTTTACCAAGCAAGGGAGTAAGAGCTGTATGTGACATTCTGCGTGTCCATTTAAGAATTACTGGGGTCAAACAGAGCACTGTAGGGGCTACCAAAGATGGCTCAGTGGTTAAGAGCGTTTACTGACCCAGGCTATGTCCCCAACATTGTTCACGGCCATCTGTAACTCCAGCTCACTCCAGGGAATCTGACACTCTTTCCTGGCCTCCACAGGCACTAGGTACACACGTGACGCACATGCACGCATGCAGGCAAAACACATATGCACATAAAATAAATAAGTCTAAAAGCAAAGCAATGTATTCAGAAGCTATTATATGTCCTTTTCTTTCTAAAATATGTAATTGTAAAATGGTCAAGTACCATTTTATGGTTCTATACTTTCTACAGTGTATAGTAAGCAAATTGGACAGTGAATGTTTCTATCTTCTTTTACCTTTTATTTATTTAATTTTCAATTTTTTTTATGAATGCAAAATTGTGCATATTTATGGACTACAGTGTTACATTTTCTCATTTAGCACCTTCAATTTCATGTGGTCAAAACTTAAGTGAGTTTTTTGTTTGTTTTTGTTTTTTAAGAATTTACTGTATTAATTGTGGTGTGTTGGGATTATGCTCATATCACAGCACATAACGGAAGGAGAGAAGCAGCTTCCAAAAGATGTCTTCTGAGCTCCACAGAACATGTGGGTGTTGGGGATAGAACTCGGGTCATCAGGCTTGGTGGCAAGCGCCTTTTCTGCTGAACCATCTCGCCAGCCCTGATCTCTCAATCTTATCCAAATGCCTTCCCCTCCCTTCTCTTCCTCATCCCAGGAAGAAGCACCCCCCACTTAGTTAGGCTTGAAAGTCTTAGGGTCATCCTTTTGAAAGCGCATTTTCTTACACTCACTTTTGGCCTAGTAGTGAGAGGTTCTACGGCCCGTGTCTTTTAAGGATATTGTCTGTTCTACACACTTGCCAGCCTGCTCCAAGCCACGGTCTCATTTGCCCTGGATGACGGCAACCACCTCTGTCTAAGCTCCCCACCTCCCACAACTGCTCCCTCATCCCTCCACCAAGCACCCCTTAAGTCTTTCAAGCAGAATCATGGCACTCCCTTCCCTGGCTTGATTCCTTCACTGGAAGCACTTTCCACACATTGGAATAAAATGCAACCTCCTTGGCTTTGCTCAAAGCGCTGGGTTGTCAAACTCTCACACCAACACAGTGTCATTTCGTGCCCTCGGCCCTACAGGCTGCCTTATGCTTTTCAGACACAGCCTTGCAGTCACTTCAGAGGTGGGCTTTGCACAGCACTGTCACTCTGCCCAGAAGGCTCTTTTCCCAGACACCCACATGGCTGCTCACCTCATCAGCGTGAGTAGGCCTCTAATCAAATGTCACTTCTATATTATTTTCCTTGTGTTATATGTGTTTCTTATCTGTCTGTTGTCTATCTTCCTCACTGGAATATAGTCGATAAGGAGCAGGACTTTTGTGTCTGGTCACTTGACATGGGGTGTGGCCTATAGGAGGCACCCCTTATATGTTTATTATCAGAATGAATGAATGAATGAATGAATGAATGAATGAATGAATAAAAGGGAGAGACTGTCTTTCAGGAAGAGTGGGAGCACCGGAGAAATGCTGAAGCCAGAAACTGCAGGCAAGGCCTCTGAAGAAGACTGTCTCCATGACAACCTAGGACAAAGGCCCTGGTTCCTCTTGGGGAAAGGCCAGGCTGGCGGCGCCTATGGGGACAACACAGCAAGCAGCGAATCAGTGCTCAGGCTGGCATCCAGCTCGGACACTGGGACTCTTTCCCCGGCTTCCACCTCATTGCTCTGGCTTTGGCAGACCCAGCAGATGGACACTCCACAGGACCCTGGGATCAGCACAGCAGGCTCTGCACTGGAGGATGGCTCCCTGTCTGTTCCAGGCTGCAGATCCAGGAAATCCTAGATCGTGAAACTCCAAGCTAGTTCACCTTGTGGAAATACCCCAGCCAAACTTGCTGCTGACAACAGCCCGGCCGTGAGAATGGCAGAATCGTGGCAGCCACTTGCTTCTTGGTGGACTTGGAGCTCTTCTGACCGCTCATCCTGCGCAGCCTCCTGGTATCTCTGTGAGAAGAGGCCTATTTATTCTTATTTTTACCATGCCAAGTTTAGAGAGGCCAGCAGCTTGTCCATAGACCCACTATCAGAAAGTTCCATTCCTATAGCTCCTTCTCTCTTTCTGCCTCTCATCTAGCACATGGCTCCCTCCTGTCATTGGTGAGTGTCTGCTGTCCCTTCGCTCCTGCTGAGCCAATCCCTCCTCCTCATCCAGTGTGCCTTGCCTTTTGGATGTTGCTGAGCCAGACTGTTCTGGATGTCTAGTTCTTCCTGCCACAGCAGTAAGAAACAAGCATCATTCATTCTTTTGTGAAATGGCCAAACAGCTCCTGCTTTTTGCCAAGTGACAACACACTCCATCCCCACAGCCCCCCTGAGGAGGCGGTTTTGCTCCCATTCTTCAGGTGAGGAGGTGGAAAGACACCAGGTTAGGGAGCAGCAGAAGGGGCACGGAAACCAAACCCACCGGACTCTGAAGCTCTTAACTAATGCTCCATGCCATTCAATAGTGTGTAAAAGAGGTGTGGGAAGGGTAGGTACTGTGGGACACAGACAGCAGAAGAAGACATTAGCATCATCATTATGTGGGTGCACGAGGAAGAATGGATGAGTAGAGGACACGAGAATGTGCCAGAGAAAGAGACAAAATTCCAAGCAGCCCAGAGGCCTTCAACTACTTATCGTATGGCTTCAAGCACATGACAGTTTCTGAGTTCTTGGATAACCAGAAAACTCTCTTGTTGAAATTTATGGGTGCCCACACCTCAGCAAATAGCTGTTGAATATCAAAAATCAAACAAAGCATTTCACCCTTGGCTCCCAGATCTTGAGCAAGAAAGAAACATGCATTGGCTGACCAGCTGCTAAGTCCCAGATCCTATCTGCGCCTGAGGAGCAGAGGCAGCATTTGCCTCCTGCCGGCTTCCATCTGGCCTCCCTCCCAGCTCTGATACCATCCAGGCCTTTCTTCTCCCTGTTTCTCCATAGACGTGAGGTCTGCACATTGCTGTCATCCAAAAGGTCTTTTGGAGAATCTTCCACCTTTTGAGCCAATGGCTGTGAAGCCACTGTAGTGGCTTGTTATGTCGTCACTTCCCCCTTGCCTGGGAGGCTCCTCTCTTCTCCCATCCCCCTCTCCCCCCTTCTGCTCTTCTCCTCTTTCATTTCTTTCTCTCCCCATGCCCTTGGTGGCATCTTCCCTGTGTAGGACAGTCCCTCAAGCTATGATCGTGACTTTTCCCAGATTCTGTTCCCTGACTTGACATACCCTTGTCCCTAGTGCCATCCTGCATTCATTGTTCTTTCCCTCTCAGGGCCCTGAGGGTGAAGGGACTTTCAGGAAAAGAAAAAACAAAACAAAAAAACAAACCAAAACAAAAACTTTGTTTTTGTTTTCAAAACTAAAATGTTCATTATTCTTTTCTTTTTCTACTCTAAAAGCACATAGAGTTTGGTGTCAAAATAAAATAAAATTTAGAGAAGTCACAGTACTTCTATATGAATAAAGCAAATCTCTAGCTCCTTGCCTCAGTTTCTAAAATCTGTCAAAGAGAAGTGAAAACAAATCTATCTCATGTGCATAAGGAATTTTTATGTACAGACCTCCTCAGCACTGCCTTGCCCGTCCCCGGGATCAGAAACTATCTTCGTATCCACTGAGAGACATTGTTTGTGTTGCCTATTCACTGGGTTAGAAACGGCTTGGTTTGCTGCTAGATAATAAAAGCAGGAATACAGTGGGCACAACAGGATCCTTCATGCTTACCTCTCCTGCCAATCTACTGAGGTCTTGTTTGCCATACTCTAGAACTTCTCCATCTGGGTTGGCCATCAGAAGACACCAGTGCTTGGGTTGTAGGAGGAGCGTGAGGTGAGGGCACTTATTCCTCTGGTACCATCTTTGCTGGCTTTCTCAGGCTACTGTGTCTCCCCTGAGGCTTGCTGGTGTTCCTAGCCCAGCCCACATTTGTGTAACTAATCCCTGCATTAAAACCTCCTCACTCATTTCACTGTGCTGAACACTTCACAAACCCACCCCACTTGCCTCTTGTAGATAGGGTCTCGTGTATCTCAAGTTGACTTTAATTTTGCTTTGTAGACAAAGATGACCTTGAACTTCTGATACTCCTGAGTGCTAGAATGTAAAGATGCACCGCCAGACACAGTTTATATGATGTCAGGGTTCACACACACCAGCAAGAACTCAACCAACTGAACTACATCCCGGGACCCTGTTCCATCTATCTCTCCCCAAGACAATAATTTTAGCTAAAATTAAATTCATCTGTACGTACAATAAGAAAAACTGCTTCTGCAAACACCACTGTCTCAGAGCTTTGGGATTTGATGTCTTTTTTATTTCCTTTTATTTTTCTGAAAATTTTAATCTTTCTAATAACAAGTGGGCATATCTTTGATTGTACAAAAACAAAACAGTTGTTATGAAGGTAGGATAAAAGAGGGATGTGAAACATGCTTAGAATCCCAGTAAGTGAGCTCACGGGTCCAGGGGGTCAACGGTATTTACTCTGAGACCTGATTCTTCATATTCTTCAGTTATGGAGTGACTGCCTTCCAGAGTGAATGTAAAAAGTACACAGTCAATTTCATTCCTGCTCTTTCCCGCTTGTTCGTGCTCCCTTACTCCCGTGTTTAGTATTTCCCATCTCCACACACCCTGCTTCTGCCTTCTCATCCATGTGTATCCAGTCCCACAGAGGGCCCAGTAAAATCCAGGGCTGTGAGCTTGCAACGAAACTGCCCTGCTGGTTTCATGGATCAGTGTCTGTGCCAAAGGAAAGAGATGGCCTCCAAAGGAATGCCTTTTTCTTTTCTTGCTTTCCTTTTTTGAACTTGGCAATGAATTAATCATTGTTTATCAGGCCAGTGTGATCCTTGATCCCAGCAATGGTGCTAAGACATAAATCACAGCCATTTGGGGGTGGGGGTTGTGGAAAGAGCTAGCAAAGCTTAAAAGCTCTGTTCCTCTTACACAGGAAAAATCTCCCTGTTTTCAAGTGGCTGGGAGTGGACCCTAGGCTATTTATAATCTGCTGCTGAGCTGAGGCCTTTGTTTCTGCAGCTGCCCTTGGAGATAATCAGCATGGTTTTCTTCTCTAGCCAGGTCTGCAGAGCAGACCTGTTCCTCCGGCAGGTCACTCCCCCCCCTTTCGTCCAGGGCTTCTGAGCCTATCCTCCAACCTCCTGGCTTCAGCTTCCAAGAAAGTGAAGGGTGTGTTTAAAAACAGAGAGGCCAGCATATCTCAGCTCAGAGAGGAAGGCGAGGACTGTGACCTGTTGGCAGATAGATCTGTCAAAAACAGGCCTGTGGAATGTCCACATAACTTGTCACAAAGGGCCTTTAGAAGCTGTGGGGAAGGGGCACATGCCACAGGCTCCAGGCTTCCCTCAGAAGTTGCTCTGGATAGAAAAACAGGGTCCCAGAGAGGCTAAATTCCAAAGACTCCTCCCATTGGATGTCTTGGCCGGAGAGAAGGAGCAGCAGCAAAGCCACTCATGTGGGCTCCAAAGACATAAGGCTCAGCCTTGCCTCTACCCCCACAGGCTGGGGAACACAGGTGGGCCCCTTCATGTGTCTGGACCTATTTCTTTACATGTGAAATAAGGGTCTGCACTCTAGGGGTTGCCTTATTTTTAAAGATTTTATTTATGTGTGTGTGTATGTGTGGGTATGCACACGCTTGTGTATTCCAGAGGAGGCCAGAGGAGGGTGTCAGAATCCCTGGACCTGGAGTTATAGGCAGTTGTGAGTCACCTGACATGGATGCTAAGAATGGAACTCTAGTCTTCTGGAGGAGCAGCAAGTACTCTTCCCCACCGGACCATCTCCCCATAGAAACAGAACATCTCATATAGGTATAAGTTAAAGATACAGATGGGATTAAAGTGGAATTGGGGAGGGGATAAGTCAGTAAGCCTACCGATTTAACATCTTCTTGCTTGACCTGATAGGTGATTGATGACCAGGAACCTAGGATTTCGGAGAGTTTACTCCCCAGAGACTCAATGACCTTAGACATTCTAAACTTTGAAACTTATTCATTCTTCTGCCATAAATATTGACTGACAGCCTGGGGGATTAGAAGCTGAGTAAGAAAACCATTTCCTGGCCTCATGGGCCTTACAATCTAACCAGACAGGGAAAAAAAAGTCAATGAAATAAACAGTATGTACATATGCATGCATTTTACTGGACTGGCCAGTGGGGTCTTCCCCAACACCCTCTCTTCTGCCATTCAAGTCTTTCAGAGAAATCCAGAAGGTGGTCATATTTGAAAGTTGGGTCATTGCAGGTGTATTCAGTTAAGATAAGCTATATATAAGCTGTATCTAAGATATGCAAAGAATCCAGTGTGACTTGTGTCCTTTTAAGTGTAATGGCTAGTGTTAATTGCCAACCTGACAGGAGCTGGAATTACTGTGAGATGGGCTTCTGGGCTTAACTGTGAGGGGCTGGGAAGTGGGGAGACGTGGTAACTGTGGGCAGCACCATGCCCTGTGCAAGGGATCTTGGACTGGAAAAAGCAAGCGGAGCACTCATGTGCTTGCGTTTCATTGCTCTCTTCTGTCTGAAGATGTAGCATGAGCAACGGCTTCAAGCTTCTGCTGCCCTGTCATGATGGAATGTACCTCGAGCTAGCAGCTAAAATAAACTCTTTTGCCCCTAAATTGCTTTTGTCAGAGTATTTATCACAGCAACAGAAAAACAAACTAAGACACGAGAGGAGAAGAGACCACAAAGTCAACACAGGACAGATCCCAAGTGATAACCAAGGCAGAGAAATAGCTGCCGGCTAAGGGGTACTACACCACGCCGTCTTAGTTAGGGTTTCTGTTGCTGTGAAGAGACACACTTATAAGTGAAAACATTTAACTGGAGCTGGCTTATAGGTTCAGAGGTTTAGTCCATTATCATCATGTTAGGCAGACATAAAGGACTAAAGAAGGAGCTAAGTCTACACGTGGATTGGCAGGCAGCAGGAAGAGTGAGTGACAGTGGCTCTGGCTTGAGCATTTGAAACCTCAGAGTTTGAAGTATGTCTCTCTCTCTCTCTCTCTCTCTCTCTCTCTCTCTCTCTCTCTCACACACACACACACACAGACACACACACTTCCTCCAACAAGGTCACACCTACTCCAACAAGGCCACACCTCCTAATAGTGCCACTCCCTGTAAGACTGGGGGGGGGGGCATTTTCATTCTAATCACCATACACGTATTGTCAGCAAACTGGCAAGAATCAAGGAGAAAATTTTCTCTTAGCCTATGGAGGAAGCCTGTTCCTAGTGGCACCTGGATTTCAGATGTCTAGCCTCCCTAGTGACCAGAGGACAAACTGCGGCTGCGTTAGGCCGCTAGGTTGTGGTATGTGCTATATTAGCCCTAAAAAGATGAATAAAAACACAGATTATTCTCATTATTCGCAGCTGTTGTAGTCTATGACATAATCACGGAACTGAACGAGCCGCTAGTAAGCCATTGCTTCTGGGGAAACACCAGGTCTGGCTCCTCTGAGCCTCTAGTTTCATTGACCAGCCAACGCATGAGCTTGTTTATGTACGTTTATGTTTAAAGAGGTCTTATTTAATGCAGTGTAATGATTCAGTGACACTGAACTCATGGCCAGCAGCAATACAATTCACGCTTGAATAAGTCATACCTAACATACACATTTCCCCTCCCAGGCATGGCATAGCCTTCCTGGACATAGAAATGTTTCAGCACTGAACTTGGGGGGCTGTTTGAAGCACGAAATGAAAGCACAACAAAAGGCAAGACAGTGGGGAAAACAGGACAACAGGTTGACTGTGAAAAGGCTGCTGGTTTAAATGTGACAGAGAGTGGGAACAAGAAGGCAGAGGGCAGCTTGCTGGGTTTAGTCAGAAACACATGTTCTGGGCAATTCAAGTGTTGTTCTGCTCTGTGCCAACTCTTCAATGACCTTAATGGAGCTTGGTTCAGAGTGACAAATTTTAGGGAGGAGGCAAAATCACAAATATAGAATTTGCAAATAATGAGAATCCACTTATATGCATGCATGCATGGACACACATATGACTGCACACACATACACACATACACACATACACGTACACACTTTCAGTCTGTAAGGAGGAAAAGAGAATGTTGTGGAATACAAGAAAGAACTTTGTCGGGGTGGCAAATGGTGGTATTTCAAGCCAAACTCTGAAAGATAGAGGTGACCCAGGAGAGAAGGGACAGTTCTACCCTTGGAAAGAGCAGCTTGTGGGACGTCTCTGCAGGAGCACGGAGCTTGGTGTGTTTGTGTGGTGTGGTGGTTTGAATGGGCAATGGTCCTCATAGGCTCAGTTGGTTCCCAACTGGTGCCGCTGTTTGGGGAAGTTGTAGAACATTTGGAGGGTGTGACTCTGGTGGAGGAATTATGTTAGCGGGAGCAGGCTTTGAAAGGTCCTAGCCTCAGACTTCCAGTTTGCTCTCTCTGCTTCTTCTGTGTGATTGAGACGTGATCTCTCAACTTCCTGTTCTGCCCCTGTGCCTCCCTGCCACAACAGACTCTTACTTCTCTGGAACTGTAAGATGACTTAAAATCTTCTGTATGTTTGGTCATGGTGCTTTATCACAGCAACAAAAATTCACTGATAGCCATGGTGAGGTAGAAGGAGGCAGAGAACAAGATGGTGAATGATATGCTTTGAGAGTGATGAGCCAGACTAGGACCTAAGCATGCAGAGCCTGGAAAGATGCCAGGTTTGGATTCCATTTAAAATGCAACAGGTTAGGAGGCTGCTGGAGTATTTGCACAGAAAAGCGAAATGTTATAGAGAGAAAGTCCAAGTTCTCTCTAGCTTCTCCCAGAATTTGCTAGAATGATCACTTTTTCTAAGCTGATTATGTGAGAAATAAATATGAGATACTGTCAAGTCCTTCTTCAGATTTGGAGAGGACTGTAAACAATGCCAACTCAAGGTGCCACAGTGGGTAGAGAGCCTGAGCATGTTTCACACAGTGGCATTTGATTTTAAAATCAGAGCTACTGGGACTTCAATGCCCCGAACCAACAAAGCAAGCCTTCTGCAGCAGGAAACTGGAGTGGGGTATTTTTAGAAAGGAGCCCTCTCTGTGCCCCCACAATACACTTGAGGCCAGGCCCTGTGGACCATCAGTCCTGTCTATCAGCTTTCATCTTTAAGAGGTGCGGGCATGCTGTGGTGCTGTGAGTTGCCGGGAATGTCTGACCCAAAACTGCTCCTGGGTGTGGCCAAAATCTGCCTCCTCTTTACTTCGGCCCAGGCTTGCTGGCTTCCTGGACTTAGGACATCTGCTGCAGGCAGGAAGAAGACGGAGCCCTGCCCGAGGCCACAAGTTTAACTACATGGATATGTTGTACACGCTAACCAATCACCTAACTTCTCCCTGCCTTAGCTCAATACGTCCATCCTACATGAATTACCACCAGCCCCACCAAATCCTACTACCAAGCTATGGAGATGCACTGAGCTCTTTGTCAAACTGCACCGTAAGAGGGAAATGCTGGGGCTGCCATTTTCTTTGCTTGAGGAGAAAGTCCTCTGTTCATCCGTGACAATCTAAGTGTGCTCCTTCGTATTTGGTGAGTAAGAAGGGCCCTCGTGCCACCTCATCGCATGCTTTTCCTCTTTTCTGTGGTTTGTCAGCACTCCCTTCTATGGGACACGCTGCAGAATCACTCTGAGTCACAAGGAAGAATGACAAAGAGGTGATATTTCTGATCTGGAGTCAGACAGGCAAGTAGGTTCAAGAGTTAGCTGCCCTGCTGTTCGGGAGAACCTGAGTCTGCTTCTTTAGTCGCCCCAGCCTTTCCTTCAGGTGAGGACTGAGGTGGAGTCAGGCTTCCAGGTTGGAGACTCTCTCAGAGACCTTGGGCCAGTCAGTTTATCTCACCAAGCTCCCTGTCCATTGTGGGACAGACAGGTTCTTCAGCTCACTCAGCAGCCAGCTCTATTTCCACAGGGCAGGCATTTCACTACTTTTTTTTTTTTTTTTTTAGCTCAGACTGAGGAATTAGGTCCTCATATAAGCCTGAGAAACTCCACAAGAGTTCAATCAAGTAATGAAAACCACCTAAAATAATGAGGCTGTCTGTGTCCTGAACTCAACACCTCCTGGGAGGCCCAGACTTGTCCCTTCCTCCCCTGCCTTTGATTCCCCAGAGGGCAATGCCCACTAAGCCACAGGGCCTGTGTCTGTGACTGGGTAGTTACACGCTTATGGCTGAACTGGCCTGTGAGGGGACTCCCCTCCACGCAGCAGAGTGGAGCTGCTTCCCTTGGGTCTTCTGGCTAAAATCATCTGAAGGGATGTTCCAGTCTCTTAGACTCTGCCGATGTCAGCAGAAATGAATGGCCCTCCCCCTCAAAGGTGCGAGTGCTGGGTCAGGTTCTAGAGGCCAGAAATGAGGTGAAGTGCTTTCTGGAGACTCCACAGATGGTTGAGGAGGAGAGAGAACGGAAGAAGGCACAGACTCTCTGATGGAGAAGGGAAAAAGGTGACAGACTCTCTGATGGAGAGAGCACAAGGTGTGAAAGGAGAAGACAGCTGGAAGGCCCAGCCAGCTAAGAACTGTGGTGGTTTGCACCTCAGTTCACTGTTTTCTTTTTCTCCTTTAACAGTTTATAAGCATTTTCGCACATGAGATCTCATTTGTGGCTCACAAACTCCCAGTGAAGGAGGCAAGATAACAGGCACTTCCTCCCGCTCACCTCCTCCCCCCTCGCTGACTGGGACACAGCTGACTCCAGGATCTCTCTGCAGATCCTCGGAAGGCAGGGTGGCAAGACCATGGCTGCGCTTCCTTTGGGTGCTAAGCCACGATGAACATTGTCTCTTCATTTTCACAGCTCTACAAAACAGACATTTTTTTTTCCTTCTAAAAATAATTTTGATAAAATATACCTAGCTCCTCAAACCTGTCTTTTTAATCAAATGTCTGTGGCATATAAATCCACTCTCACTGTTGAGTGATGTACAGTATGACCATTCATGCAGTTCCTTTTGTCTTTCCAAACTGGAACCCCATACTCATGAGATAACTCCCATTGCCCTTCCCACTCCTCACAGCCCCCATCCTGCTTTTTGCCCCAATGAAGCTGACTGTTCTAGCGACCTCACTTAGATAGGGGTAGTAGTGTCTGTCTTTTTGTGGGCATGAAAGGCTGGTTTCACTCAGTGAGATGTTTTCAAATTCCATCCATGGTATTGCTTTGTTTTTTAGACCCAAAGGATCGTCCTTTGTATGGTGTGTTTGCTCTTGTGTTGCTGTAATGAAATATCCCACATTAGCAACTTGAGGGAGGGAATTTCGGTCCGTAGTCCTTTGTTCTTTTGATTCTAGATTTAGAGAGTGGCAGAACAAAACCGTGGCATGTGGCAGAGGCCACTCAGCACACGGCAAACAGGAGGACGTGGGGTGGACAGGGGTAGAGAGACAGAGACAGATATCAATCCAGGACAAGATATAGACCCCAAACACTGGCTCCTAAAGATCTATTTCTCCCAGCTAGGCACCTCCCAGTAAGGTTTCCAGAACCTTCAAAAATAGAGCCACCAGATGCTGGCTGATCTTTCCGCACACTGGCCTTGTTAAAGAATGCATCATATCCAAGCTAAAACAAATGGGGGTAAACGGCACTTTGCCTCTCCATGCCTCTGTAGATAGACACTGGGGAGCTTCACCTTTGGGCTGTTGTAAATAATGGTGCCATGGACATGAGAACAAATTGATTGAGGGATATGTCTAAGCTTTTTGAAAACTGAAATTTCTCCATGTTCATCAACCATTGGTTCTTGTAACTGATGATTCGAAGAACACCTCCTAACCACTGTGTCATCCTGCTCCTAAAGCAATCAAGGATTTTACCATAGAAATACTTAGGTTCAGAACAGGGCTCCACCGTTCACTGACTGACTGCCCCATCCAACAGGTCACATAACATCTTTGAGCTGCTAGCTGTGGTCAGAAGTATGTGGAGCAATGAGCTTAATCATAGTGCCTGGCACCCAGCAGGTGCGGGAATCATGCCAGCTTCAGCTGTCATTATGTCCGTGGTAGGAAGTGCTTAGGAAAGGTAACTCAAGAGACCAGGTTCTCTGATCCTTGGCTAGAACCAACCAGATGGACATCAGGACCCCCCAGCAGCCCCCCGGCTGTTCTGCTGTTGTGGGTTGTACTGCACCTTTGCTGTTGTACCGCTGTCCAGGACAGGACAGATGTCTCTCCTGAGCCTGCCAGCCACACTTCTGTCACAGCCGGGGCTGAGGCTGTCCCTGGCACGTAAGTGTAAATGACAGCAAGGTGTGAATAGGAGGACACTGTCTGGGGATCAAGAGAAGAGGATCTTGTCCAGGGCAGCCACTAAATAGGCCTTTCCCTTTTCTTCTGGCTCTCAGATTTCCTCAGCTGTAAGTTTAATGTTTGACGATAGTTGCCAGGGTCTTTGCGTCCTGGAAACTTCTAGGCTGTGACCTCCATGAGGGTAGGGAAAGGATGAGTGCAGCAGCTAGGATCAAACCTGGGACTGCTGCCTATATTTTGGGTAACCTTGACCCAAAGGTCATGGGACTTATCATGCCATCCTTGGATTCTCTCAGTACTGAAATGGAAGGTGATAACAGAGCCTGTGTCACGGGACATGTGAGGATTTGTTAGGGTGATGTGCTTGGCATGATGAAGTGCTCAGTACACTATGGTGTTCATCAGAACGAATACTCACAGGAGGCTGCCCCCCCTTTTAATGTGGTGCTGGGGATCACACTGAGGGCGTGCACGTAGCAGAGTGTTCTACCACCAAGCTACATTTCCAGTCCCGCATTGGTTTGTTGACGTGTAGATGAAAGACTAAGACTAGTAAGGAGTGTCGAAGAAGAAAAGGTTCTCCTTTCTTTTATTTTCTGCCATCAATGGTGAATCTTGGGTTTCCATTCTGAAGATAGGACCGATCACAGCCTAACTGAAAAGGTTGCAATGGAAATTGAACAAGATAACAAGCAGTGTATGCCTGGCACATAGTATGTTAACCAAAGGGTGTAAGGGTAAACATAGTCCCAATTTTAAAATTTCAAAACGTTTCTTGTATACACGTTTGGCCGGAGTGTGGTGTAAGCTCATGTAATTCTTACGACGTGCGATTTGGCAGTTGTTATGAAAACTACAAGTCCATTTACCTCTAACCCAGAGACATCACCCCAATTACAGTTTATGCTTGGAAAAAGTCCTGCATGATGAGCATCTACAGTTACTCATCATTTACAGTAGCTGTTACGAACAGCTGCCTGTTTTCAGGCTGATGTAATAAGTTATGTGGACTAGAAAGCTTTATAGCTGTGAAAAGCCATAGAGGAAACTCTTCATGCTAGGATGTGGAAAGATCTCTGAGAAGTACTATTCACTAGGAGAACTGAGGAGCAGAATCCTGTGTGTCCCTCAGTAGTATAAAGTTCTGAGGGAATGTAGGGGAAGGGACTTTCTGAGCACGTAAGTATGTAAATATGTCATGTATACATAGGAGAGGGCTGGGGAGATAGCTGAGGATGCTGTTTTTGTTTGTTTGACACAACCAGGGTCATCCAGGAAGAAGGTAGATTTGCCTCTATCAGCTTGGCCTTCGGACAAGTCTATGAGGGTATTTCCTTGATTGATGATTGATGTGGGAGGGCCCAGCCCACTGTGTAAGGTACCACCTCTGAGCCCCTCCTCCTGAAGTGTAGAAGAAGGCAAGTTGATTAAGTCTTGAGAACAAGCCAGTGGTTCCTGTCGAGGCTCCTGTTTGAGTCCCTGCCAATGATGGCCTGGGATGTGGAAATGTAAGCCAAATCAACCCCTTCTTCCCCAAGTTGTTTTGGCTGGAGTATTTGGTCACAGCTAACCAGGGCACTCAGTAAAGTGCTTCCTGTACAAGCAGGAGAGCTGAGTTTGCTGCCCAGAACCTACATAAAAGGCTAGGTGTGGGCTGTGGAGATGGCTCAGCAGGTAAAGGCACCTACCACCAAGCCGGACCACCTGAGGTTGATGCCCGCCCGGGATCCACACTAAGAGACATGTGAGGGTTTGAGCTCTTTTCTTAAGAGAACGAGTAACAAAGGCTAAACCCTTGCTCTCCCTTTTGGAGTGAGGAGGTAGAAAAGGAGTGGGGATGTGAGACCAGGGTGGAAAATAAGGTGTTTGATGGAGGTGCAAGTGTAGATGCCAGAAGTCCATATCTGGCTCCTCAGATGCCATTCATTAGGTATGGCTTTGTTACTGCTTTGTTTTGTTCCCTTGCTTGTTTGTTTACAGAGTCTCTCACTGGTCTGGAACTTGCTGAGGGGGCTGTGCTGGTGGCCAGAGAACTCCAGGGACCAGGGGGGTGGGAGTTGTCTCTGCTTCCCAGAGCTAAGATTACAAACACAGCCCACTAAGTATTTCTATTTTGTTGTTGAATGTCTAGATTTAGTGTGTTTTAGTGGAGTGCCACAGCACTCATGTGGAGGAAGTCGGAGGGCAACTTGAAGGAGTCTGTTCTCTCTACAGTGTGGATCCCGGCCAGAAGACAGCCTGAGAGGCAGGGAAGCCACCTCTCCTGTGTCTCCACCCTTATCAACCAGGCCCAGCACAACGCTCCTCTTCAGCTGCATCTGACGGCCCTTCCTTTGCCTAGAACTGCAGGAACAAGACCCCACCCTTCCTCTCTCTGTGCCACCCTCCCTCTCATCCCTACTCCTTTTCCCCCTTAATAAGAATTTACTTTAATTTTTGAAAAGTTAGTTCTGTCCCCTGAAGACTATAGATTATGATTGTAATAATGACAGATTAAATCCCCCCTCCCTTGTTTATCTCTCAGAACTTCAGGCCTGCTGTGTGACCTTACAGAGATTGTGTGTGTGTGTGTGTGTGTGTGTGTGTTTGATGGGGCCTAGAATTTTTAGTTATTTATTTAAATTTTAATTTTTTTCCTAATTGCTTGATTTTTAGATGAACGTGCACTGTGAACGTCAGGACCAATGGCCCAGTCTTTCTGAAAGCAGGTAAACCCTGGGCATATGACAGGCTCAGGTGTGACACTCATGCTCCATGTCAACACTTCTCTGGACAGATTATTCATAGAATGATCACCTCCAGCTCAGAGGTTTTATTGATTTCCTGTCATTTGTGATGTTGTTCAATGACTCATCAGATACGAGCAGGCTTGAAGACCCCCTCCCTCATAAGCACCAGCTTATAAAACCAGGAACTGCAGGACTTTGATTATTGGTCAAAAGAATGGAACGTGATCCCCATCTCTAGCTCTGGGTAGATCCATGATCTTCTCACAAGATCAGAATATTACTATACACGGCTGAAGGCTTCCTGGTGAAGATGAAGACCTTCCATTGTTCCCTCCATAAGAGTAAATCCAAATGAGTCTGTCTGTCACCTAGACAGAAAACCACCCCCTGAAGAAGTTATATTTTCTAAAACTCCTTAAGAAATAGTATAGAGCCTACCTAAAAGAGGATGGCACAATGGTCTCCTCTGGACACGGTCCACTCTCAACCTTGAGAGTATTCTCCTTTCAGGGGTCTCCCTGACATTGTCAACACCCTTCCCCGAGACCACCCTACCTTCCTCTGGGATCCACTGTCCCCACCTTCTTCACCATGCTCTGTGTACCTTGTCTGAATTCTTGAGACTGAGATCACAAGCACTGAGGAACGGAGTGGAGTCCAGAGTGAGATTCTGGATACAGGATAAATTTAGAGACGAATACAGCTGCATGCGTACAAGAGTATTTTGTTCTTTGTTCTTGTTTTGTTTTGTTTTTAGAGACAGGGTTTCTCTGTGTAGCCTTGGCTGTTCTGGACTCACTTTTGTAGACCAGGCTGGCCTCTGGCTCCCAGAATGTTGGGATTACAGGCCTGTGCCACCACGCCTGGCTGTCAAGAAAATTTCTGATTGTTGGATTAGCATTTGATGTTCAGCAAATATCTTTGCCAAGGCTTAGCCCATGTCACTATTATAATCACATGGATACATGTGATGTCTCTGTTGTTGGATAAAAGGCTCCTATAAGAGCAGCTCAAGGGAGAAAAGGTTTGCTTCAGCTCATAGTTTGAGGTCATAGTTCATCCTGCAGGGGAGTCACCACAGCAGGAGCATGAGGCAGCTGGTCACATCACATCCACAGGCAAGAAGCAGATACAGATGGAAGCTTGAGCTTTGCTCACCTTCTGCTTGCTATGCAGTACAGAATCCCACCCCAGAAAAGGATGCCCTCCATAGTGGCAGGTCTCCTCACCTCAAGAAAATCTCCAGAAGCCTGTCTCCCAGGTCAGAAGTTAGACACACACACACACACACACACACACACACACACACACACACTCAAAGGAAAAACAATTATTAAATATATTGGCAATTTACTGTTTCTTCTCACATCTGCCATCTCCTTTACTCTTCACACTTTTCCCTCTGTTTGGGTGTTTATTCAACAAATGTTTAGTGAGTCCTTGTTACATCAAAGTTCTTAACGTTCAGAGATAAAATATGGCCATCCTACTCAAGGTCTAGCATAGGCACGAAGACCAGAACATACATGAAGTGACACATGACCAAGAATATAAGGTGGTGTGGGAACCCAGAGAAGGGGCATCCAACCCAACTGAGTAGCTGGAAAAGACCAGAAAAGCTTCCTAGGGAAGGTGAAGCCTGCATTGAGTTTTAAGAGATAAATAGACATAGCCAAGAAAGTGAGGGAGTGAGCTGAGAGCAGACAGCCAGGAGGACTTTTTGAATTTCAGAAAAGGGTTTTGGGATGGAGGTAAGAGACTGCAGATAAAATAAAAGATGGAATCATGGGGAAGTTTTTGAAAAGTGGCAGAGAGTTAAAGGAGAGAGAGAAGTCCCTCTTCCAGGTGAGGAGACTGAATTCCAAGACAGGGACCAGGCTGAGTGATCCCCTCCCCACCCTTCCCTCTTAAGTTGAATTTAGGCCAGTTAGGAAGCTACATGTAGACAATGGTAATATGAGCTTTAATCTCAAGTCTACATGGACCCAGACAGGTGAATCACTGAGTCAGCATCCTCCACCTGGACCACCTAGTATCTTTCCCTTGTGAGGTGATGCCAAATGGTGGAAGAAATTTGACTCAATGCACCTTGGGTGGATGTGTCTAACTTTGTGTTACTTATTCCTCAAGAAACTTGTTAGTCCAAGACCTGTTTTGTTTAGTTTTGTTTACACAGGGCCTTCACTTACAGTGTTGGCATCTTTCCCTGGAGTGGTCTGTCTGGTTCTCTCCTCCAGACGCCCAGGGCTGATCCCTCAAGTGCCTGCTTCAGCATCTGCACAAGTCTGAACAGGGCCTGAAAACTGTCTCTGACTACAACCCCATTGTCCCACGCCCTGGGAGGTAGGTCATGTCCTTGCTTGCTTGAGTTTGGGAACCATAAAGCCTGAGTAGTCAGCCTAGCCCCTATATAGAGGTGGGGCCTTGTCTGGAGTGTGGCCCCAGGACTGTGTGGACGGGAGACCCTGTGGAAGACCCAGGCCATGGGAGAAGAGAAGGGGTAGCAACTGGCTTCTGCTCCCCAGAGAGTGTGAGGCAGCAAGTAGGAATAAGTAGCAAAAAGATGATGCAGGAGAGGTAGGGGTGATTAAGAGGCTAAGGATGTCTTTGAGCTGGGGTCCTGGGAGCATCCTGAGGAGACCACTCATGAAGGCAGATGCTCCAGGAGAAGAGCAGAGTGGGAGTGGAGGAGCAGGACGGGAGTGGAAGAGACTTGAATGAATAAAAATGACTCTATCCCAACGTTGGCTCCCACAGGGGGCTCTGTATGGAATATGTAACCAAACCTCCAGAGTCTCTCTCACCACAATGAGCAGGGCTCTCATGCTCCTCCCACTTAGGCATGACTAAGGGTTCCTCAAGACCTACATTTTCTGTGGGCACAACCATAGCTTGAGTGGTCCCAAGACAAGTCCCAGATGACCTTGAATGCAGGACATTAGCAGCAGAGAGGACAGGTTTTGGAGATAGGTGATCAGAAAAAGTGAAAAAAAGGCCATCAAAATGTAGGGGCAGATTGCACCAAGGAATGTTGTGTTCATGTCCTGGCTTTGTTTCTGCCTCTGTGACCCAGGCCCAATGATTTAATCTGATGGACATGTTTTGCCAACTGTGAAGTGGGGACACTCCCTCTCTCAAGGTGCAGTTCAAGATAAAGAAGATAACAGGAACAAAAGGTTTAGCACAGGGCCTGGCACTCATTTATAGTGATGATGTCTAACCTGGCTGCAACCTCCTGGGTGGGCTTAACCTTGGGGACTCCAATGCAGGTGAACTGGAATGCCAGACCTCGGTTTCTGGGCTCTGTGTTTCTTGTCTGTTTGGAAGTTTCCTCCCTCTCCCCTACTTCTGACTCTAGCCTCACCGGCCATTAACATCATATCTGACGGCCTTATGCTCTGTTCCCCCAGGTCCCCAGTCATCCCTCTCCTTGCACTTGCTCTCCCAAGTAGCATCCCCCATAGTAGACTGTTCTAGAATCCAGAGTCTGGAGCTGAAAATCCAGAGTAGAGCACTTTAGAAACATTCCAGACTCTGGATCAAAGATCCAGGTTCAAAGCCTTGTTCCAATGCAGATATGTGATGGTGGCAGAATCACTCTGCTTCCTGAAGTGCTGTGAGGCATTGATAAGTTGGTGGTAGAGGCTGGAGTGTGGGGATATGTAGCCATGCCATCCTTTGGACTATACTCTGAATTACAAAGCTCTGGTTTATCATTGTCTCTCTAGTCTCTGCCTCTGGTCAGAGTTTTGTCATTGCCTACCTTTAGTCCCTGGTGTTTCCTGTGTACATGTGCCAGCTTTTAACCTGTGCTTAATTTTCAGGTGAAATTTTTCTTTATTCATTCATTCATTCATTCATTCATTCATTTATTCATTCATTCATTCACTCACTCATTCATTCATTCATTATTAATTCATTCGTGTGTGTGTGTGTGTGTGTGTGTGTGTGTGTGTGTGTGTGTGTGAGATAACTATGGAAGACAGAGAGCAACTTTTAGGAGCCAGCATCATGTAGGTTCTGGCAATCAAATTCAGGTCATCAGGCTTGGCAATAAACATCTTTGCCAGCTGGGCCAGCTGGCCAGGCCCCCATGCCCTGTTTCTAAAATGAGAGGCCCTCAAAGATTAGAGCTTGATCAATTCCTGCAGCTTCCAAGGCTTAGAGCCTGGGTTACCATCTATCCATCTCTGGGCCTTCTGCACTATCCTTCCCCGAGAGACCAGATCTGTGACCATGGTAGAGTTCACATTTCCCCATCCCATCTCCCTTCCACCTCTGTTGTTACCACAGACTGGCTTACACATCGTCGATGAAACGTATTGTCAGTGTTTCCTGCTAGGCTATGAGCCTTGAGTGTAGGTGCTATGTTTTTGTCCCTATGTTTTTATTCCTATGTGCTGTCCTGAGGCTTGGCATATCACAGGTGCTAAATATGTGTGATGACTAATCGTCACTGTCATCTTCACTAGATTAGAATCCTCGTAGAGGCACACCTCTGGGCACGTCCGGTGTTTCCAGAGGAGATTAACTGAGGAGGGCAGACAGGTGACACCATGCTGAGGTCTGGGGTCTCAGACTCAATGAAAAGGAGAAATCGAGCCAAGATCCCATCTTTTTCTGCTTGATTGAAATCACGCCAGCACAGTTTTCCTGCTGCAGCGCCTCTCCTGCCGTGGTGGCCTCTACCCTCAAACTGTGAGCCAGGATAAACCCCTCCTTCCTCTAGTTGCATGTGACAGGGACTATGTCATAGCAATAAGGAAAGTAAATAATGTATTATTGGTTTATTAAACGAATGATTTAGCCTAACCCACTCAGGAATAGGAGTTAAGGAACATTCCATTATATAAGATAACCCCAGCTTGTTCTCGTATCTTTCTTTCACTAGTTCACAGCCTAACAGCAATACTGAAGGCTGTTGTGCGTGTCCATCTTCTGTGGCACTGGGTGCTGTCACAGTCTATGACATGACAGGCACGTATATGGAGTCCACGCCCTTCTCGTCTCCAGTAGCAGTTGTGTAGACCCTTTGATGGTCTGTTCTTACTTGCCAGCTTGCTACAGCCTAGAACCACCTGAGTGGACAGTTTTGGTTGAGGGATTGTCTAGATCAGGTTGGCATTTGGAAGGATGGTGAGATGATTTCCATTAAACAAAAGGCCCAAGAAGGCATACTGAGAACAGGAGAGACATGCGGTCTGGGCCTTGAAAGACATAAGGGTGTGTGCTCTAGAAGCAGAGTTAATGTGTAGAAGGCATGGAAATGTGAAGCGCAGGGAAGGGTGCTAGGGAGAGCCATTCCAAACATGTCCCACAGATTACTTGAACTTTGCAAGCTTGGAAACATGAGCCAAATACATCTATAGGCCAAGGAAATACCTCTGCTTTCCAGATACTTGTCTTACTCCTAAAGGTCAAACTTCACCTGCTTGTTTATCTCGTGTGAGTTTGTGTGTGTGTAGTATGTGCACAGGTATGTACGGGTGTGTTACATGAAGACCAGATGTTTCCCTTGACTGCTTTTCACCTTATTATTTTAATTTTATTTTATTTGAAACGTGTTCTTATTAAAATTTATGTTGCACTTTTATTTATTAATGTGAGTGTGGGTAGGAGGGTGGGTGAGTGAGTGTAGGTGTGCCAAGGCACAATTACCTTCTGAGCAATCTCTCCAGCCTCCCTCCATCTTATTTTCTGAAACAGGGTCTCACTGAACCTGAAACTCACAATTTAGGGTATGACGGCTGGCCAGTGAACTCCTGGGACCTGCCTGTTTCTGATCCCCAGCGCTGGGGTTTCAGGCACTCATGGCCACATAACTTTTTTTTTTTTTTAATTTGCTGGGGGTGCTGGGGATTTGATTGTAGGTCCTCTTACTTTCAGAGCAAGTAGTCTTACCCACTTAGCCATTTCTCCAGCCCAGATCTGTCTCATAAATAGGACATTAGTGAGGGAAATGATTGGTCTTCCCTTTGCTGACTTCCTACATGGTGGCTTGCCCGTACAGGCATTTGCTGTTGCTGAGAAGCTCACAGCTCTCAGTGTTGTCCCGTGGTGATGGCATAAGCTTGTCTGGAGAGGAATGCAAACCTATTCTACTCTCCATTATGTTAGTCAGACATACCCATAGACTGTGCTCGGTTTCAGAGTCCAAATTTTAAAATGGATTGTGTGCTGTCCAATGTGGTGTTCTCAAAAGGTTGTGCTGTGACTCCCAGAAAGGATAAATGGGAATCTAGCCCCCAGTATCTTATATAAATACCATGTACCAGCCAATTGCAACCACTGGAGCACTGACATCCCACAGCCTGGGCAGCTGAGAATGAAGCCTTATTTTCAAACAAGGTGGTTAGTGAGAGGAGGTCGTGGTGGGGTGGCGTTGGGTCCCCGATCCTCTATGAACAGTGTCTTGATAAAAGAAAGCCAGGTGAAGACAGACGCGCACAGAGGAGAGCTAGTGTGAAGTGTTGTATGCAGAGACAGCTGTCTAGTGTCAAGATGGCAAGAAGGGCCTAGAGCCATTCCTTTCTTCACAGTCTGCGGGAGGGACAGCTCGACTGATACTGATCATAGATTTCCAGCTTCCTTTCTAAAACTGACACACCATAACGTTTTGCTGATCAAGAAGCCATCTTGTCTGCGATGCTTTGTTTCAGCAGCCTTAGCAGAAGGAAGTAGCTCCTACTCTGCATTCTCTCTTCCCAGAGAAGGAAAGTGGACAGCTTGGGCTGATGACTCAACAAATACCAGCCAGGGAGTGGTATAGGACTTTCTGTTGGTGTTGCTCTTGGCCGAGTTTGGTGGTTTGATGAGAACGGCCCCCATGGGCTCGGAGATTTGAATGCTTAGTCACCCGGGAGTGGAAAGGACTAGGGGGTGTGACCTTGTTGGAGCAAGTGTGTCACTTGGGGTGGGCTTTGAGGTTTCCAAAAAGCCTGTTTCAAGCCCACTGTCTCTTTCTTCCTGCTGCCTGGGGATCTGGATGTAGAACTCTCAGTGCCTTCTCCAACACGGTGTCTGCCTTCATGCCTCCATGCTTCCTGCCATGAGGATAATGGACTAAAACTCTGAAACTCTAAGCCAGAGCCGGCTAAATGCTTTCCTTTGTAAGAGTTGCCACGCTCATGGTGTCTCTTCACAGCAATAGAACAGTAACTAAGACACTGAGGCACAAATACCCTCTTTTCCTCAGAGGGAAATTGAAGGCTAAAGAGCATCAGAAAGGCTGCCATCCTCCTGCTTCATCCTCGGAATGAATTCTGAGGAAAAAAAGCTAAGAAAAAAAGCTGAGAAAATGACAAAGAGAGAAGTCTCCCCAATACTGCAGGAGTGTTGGGATGAAAGCTTTGCCTGAAGCTGACTGGCTTCAGTAAATCCCCTCATCCTTTAAGCCCATTTGAGTTGATTTTCCGTGGCAGGCAACTTGAAAGCATGATAAATGATGCAGACGGCAAGTGGCACACATTCCTTCAGGGAAGGCTAATCAGCATGATGAGGGCGTATCAGGAACAACCAGGTAAAACAGGGCTGTCGAGGGACCCCCTGGGCTGCCTTCCATAGGGGAAGGGCTCTCTCTTGAGGAGGAGGATCAGGCTTTCCCATGTGGTCCCAAAAGGCAGGCCTGATGAGACAGGTCCTCCCAGGCACAGGCATTAAAGAAATGCCTTCTCTTTGGAGAATTCTAAAATGATGCTTACAGTCACAGACTGTAGATGAGTCTGTATTAGCATTGTACACTGGAAATTCTAAACGCTCTCAGTGGAAAAAAAAATTCTGTTTTGCTTAGACAGACAATTCCCACCATACCTCCACCACTTGCTATACCACTGCCAATGAAGAGAAATTATAGGGAATTCACTTTCAAAGCTAATAAAGAAAGAGCTTTCTAACAGGCAATGATGGAATGTGCTATCTTGGGGCTGATGAAATATCCAGCGCTGGCACTTTGCAAATAGAAGCTGGGATGTTATTCAGCCGATGCTGAAGTCACTGGAGGATTACCTTAAGTGACCTTGAAGACACCAGCTGGCTCTGTGAGTCTCTATAAAGAATGGCAAGTGAATGACCAAGACAACTCTCTTCAGTTCAGAAAAGAGTAAAGGGGAGACCACTTTGGGTGATTCAAACAAGGACATGAGTTGTGGTAAGGTAGAGATATTCCTGATAAACCACAGGAGCATTAATATTCTCATGGACATTGAACATTAAAACACACAAGATTCTGAACCTAGGAAGAGAAGGGGAAACAGGAATAAATATGGCACCTGGGGCTCGGAGCAGCTAAGAACATTGGTTGATTTTCCAGAGGATCCAGCACTTACATGACAATCATCTGTAACTCTAATCCCAGGGGATCTGACCCACTTTTTTGGCTGTGGTAGGCACCAGGCACAGTGCATAGACATACATGCAAGCAAAATACTCACCCATATGCATAAATTTAAATTAAGTTAAAATTTAAAAGGAACTATGGCAGTTTTGAAGCCAGAGGATAAGCTATGAGAGGCAGAGTTACCTAAGTATAACACTGAGACCCCAGAGGGCATGGTCGCATCTCATCAGGCTAGCCAATCTGGTGACCCCCACCCCAGAAATCCAGAGAAGATATGAAAGTTCCCTTTGAGTTCCAGGTTTTTGGGGCTCAGAACCACATTCTTGTGCACTGACGACATCACACAGTGATCGCCTCAGTATTGCACGAAGGAAGCTGTCATTCTCTCTATTTTACAGGGAGCCTGCACCATGAAATCTCAACAATATGGCTGCCTGAATAAGGCCTGAACAATGACAACATCCGCTGACACGCCAGTATAGAAGAGGAAAATCTTATGAGGCCCTACCCCTAGATGAAGAGCTAGAGGCAACTAACGACTGTTGAGAGAGGGAGAATTAGTCTTCCCTGTTACAGTTATTTTTATAACTGTGTTTGTTTCTCTTAGTTTCACTCTTATCCTGCCTATCATATAAATAATTGAGACTCTCCTATTTGTTTAATAATAAGCTTCACAACACAATAACTGAGCAGATATTACTCTATTCTTAGCCCTCTAAACTAATTTGCTTTCCTCCTAGCATACATCCCAGAATACTTGCACTTCGTAGCTTTCTTGCTCCAGCTCCTCTCTCCTGACATTACCTGGACCTGTCCCTTGGCTGAATCTCCTATTTCCTCTTTTAACTCCTCCTCACTGTCACCCTCTTACAACTCTGCCTTAGTTCCTAGGAGCCAGGCTTCCTGTGCTCAGCGTCCCATCTGAGATTTTTTTGTTGGCTGTCTTTTTGCCAACATCTCTTCTTGCTCAGACCTCTGATGTTTCCCCAGGACACATTCTCCTCCCCATTTCTTCAAGTCCTTACCCACGTTCCCTTCCTGTCTCCTCAGCTGTCCCAGGCCCTGCAGAGGGGCAGGAATGAATGGAGATGTGCACACTGGTTCTTCAGGCTTCCGCATGGAAATCTCACATGCTGCTGGGCTCATCTTTAACCAGGAAGAACAAACCCTAGATCCACATCTGACTTCGAGGGGTCACATAAACTCAGAGAAGAGCCTCCTATGTCTTACCTCTGTGCAAAGGACTAACAAGCATGTCTCTCTCAGCCACTGAAAAGCTCACAGCTGATAACTTTTCTCTCCATGTTTGTTTTGGTGCTAGGAAGTCCAAAGTGGAGTTTTTTTGTTCCCTTCAAAATAAATGATCCTATGGCATGAAGATTAAACATAATTTAATTTTAGGCACCCTTGATTCATCCAGTTTTTCTATTTAAAGAATTCTGTTGTCAGATGGAAGGGAAGGAGGACCTCCCCTATCAGTAGACTTAGAGAGGGGCAGGGAGGAGATAAGAGAGGAAGGGTGGGATTGGGAGGGAATGAAAGAGGGGGATACAGCTGGGATACAAAGTAAATAAACTGTAATTAATATAAAAATAAAAATTTAATTAAAAAAAGAATTCTGTTGTGTTGTTAGCTTTCCAAAATGGATAGGAGAGGGCCTTCTGAGGCTCCCCCATCACTGGGTAGCTTTTGGCATGGGAGAGTCAGCTTTCTTCAGCAGTGTGACCTATGGTGAATTGCTCATGTTGCCAATGGATAGCCTGGCAGACCCATTCACATATGGGCAGATCCAACTGGACTCAGTATGAAGTAGAAGACATGAAGTTGGGAGGAGAATGTGGGAGGGATCCAGGAGGAGTTGGAAGTGGGGAGTAGTTATGATTGAAATACATTGTATTCATGTATGAAACTCGAGACTCTATAATAAAATTCCAATCAAGACAAACTTCATTCAAAAATATCCTGTTACACATTGTGTGTACGCCGCTCCAGTCATGTTCTGAATGAGTCAGGTATAAATAAATGTGCTCATCTGTTTGTTTTATACCTCGATGCAATAGGTTAAGTCTTCCTCTCTCATTAGAAACACACCAGGCTGTCTTACAATTAGATGCAAAATGTTCCAAATGACCTTCGTTACTGTTCCCTCTCACAATCCTTTTTATTTAAATTCCTCTTTCCACTACTGGTTTAATCATGGGTATTCTCCCTCTCTCTCTCACACACACACACAAAACCAACGACCTTCTCCCTCTATGCTGCTGGCTCCCTGGCTCTGCTTACTAGCGTCCACTCATGTGAGTCACTCCAAGCGTTCTGTTATGCTTCCAGTTCTGCCAGGCAATTTCTTCATTCGAATGCTCCTTTTTGTTGTTTTATTTTATTGTTTTATGGGACAAGATTTCTTTGTGCAGCCCTGGCTGTGCTGGAACTCTCTCTGTGGATCAGGCTGGTCTCAAACTCAGAGATCCTCCTGCTTCCGCCTCTCAAGTGCTGGGGTTGCTAAGTGTGTGCCAACACTGCCCAGTGGGGTGGTCCTTTCAACTCTACACTTGCAGGAGTTTTCTTTACCCTCTAAGCCTGGCCTCACCAGTCAACTAAATGGAAGTATCCTTGTCTTCCATTTTCACATCAGACCTAAATGACCCTGCCCCTTCTTCCTCCTCCTCCTCTTCCTCTTCTTTTTCTTTTCTTTTCTCTTCATGTTCTGGATCTAAACCTAGGGCCACTGGACTGTTCTATGTTTCCAGCCCCAACATGATACACTGACTCCTGAGTGGGAAGGATGTCATGTGGGGGCCCGAGGCTGTCAGTGCTGCTCCGTTGCTCTGCCTCATATCTATCCTCTTGCAGCAAGGTCTCCCACAACTTGGAGCTAGGCTGGCAGCCAGCAAACTGTCCATAGTCACGGCAGACATTATTTTGGCAATATGTGTTGGAAAAAAGGTGTTTTTCTGTTACTCTGAAGAGACACCGTGGCTACAGCAACTCTTACAAAGGAAAGCGTTTAATTGGGGCTTGCTTACAGTTTCAGAAGTCCGTTATCACCAAGGCAGGAAGGAGGATGGTGGCAAAGAACATGGTGACAGGCAGACATGGTGCTGGAGAAGCAGCTGAGAGTTTTACATCTAGATCTACTGGCAACAGGAAGAGACAACCACTGGGTCTGGCTTGGGCTTTGGAAATCCCAAATCGAACCCCACATTAGCACACTCCCTCCAACAAGACCATACTTCCTAATCCCTCTCAAGTAGTGCAACCCCCTGATGACTAACCATTCAAATATATGAGCCTGTGGAGGCCATTCTTAGTCAAATCCCACAAGTGGGATTCCACATTATTTAAGAAACCCAGATTTTTAGTTATTCAGAATCTTAAACTCCTCAGCTAGGCAGTGAGTTCTCAAGGTCAAATGTATATCTAAGAGCACTAAAATACACAAAACTTGTACCTGAATGACCACAGACTCTAACCACCGTAAAGATGAGAAACAACTCACTGCTCACTGATGGCTGAGTGGATAAACACACTGTGGTATCTCCATCCCAAGGAATTTTACACAGCCGTAAAAATGAAGTACTATATGTACTGTGTCATGGACGGACCTGGAAAACAAGCTAAGTGAAAGATGCTTGTCACAATGGACCACATGCTCTGTTATTCCAGTTTTATAAAATGTCCATAATATGCAAATCCATGGAGACAGGAAGTAATGTAGTAGCTGCCTCATGCTCAGAAGACAAGGAGTGGGCACGTGGTTTCTGTGTGGAGCCATGATAGCATCACAAAGAACAACAGCAGCAACAACAAAACATAGTATTTTAAACTTACTGTCTGTGCTAGGCCACATCCATACCTATTTTTGGTCCCAGGAGGCCCCTAGGCAATGGAATAGACACACCTGGTCCTGAAATCTGGCCATGTTTAACGACTTCCTCCAAGCCTTTCAGTGGTAGGAGTCAGGGCACTTCTTCAACAGCTGTGAAGCATTGTGAACCGAGCGTACATCTCCTTCAGAATTCCGACTGTTCTGCTGTCCAGTGAAGCTGGGTAGAAGAGAAGGAGGCAGAGCTTAGGTTCCCAGGCTTGGGGTCAGATGGGGACCACGAGGTGGGAGAGGGAGAGAGGAGGAGAGGGAGCCAGAGAGGAGAAGTCACCAGGGGGCAGTGAGGACCATGAGCATGCATACGTGAGGGTTGGCATGATGGAACAGAAGCAGCACTAATGAAACATATGGCAAGTATCTTGGGGTACATGTAGGAGCTATGAAATAACAAATCAGCTTAGAAGTTTCAAACCTATCCAGTCACTGTGCCTTAAAGTGTTTATTAATCTAAAAAGGTCTCTGCGGTTTTTATTTTAGGAGCCAAATAGTCTAAAGTGGAATAGAAAACCCAAATAGATATTTAGGAACAAGGGAGGGTGTAGCGATCCCCCTGAAAGAAAAATGTTTACTACAAAGAAGAACCAGTAAGATTCCACTTTAGTAAGAAATGTAGAGATTCATAGGAAAAAATCCTCACGGTTCTATGACTGTAGATTAGCAAAAGAAACGTACACTAATTTGTAGTTAAGAACTTTTCATAGCTTAACTATGGAAGTCTACTTGATTTGTACTTTTTGTCAACACTTGGATGTATTTTCTTATGTTTTTATAATGTACGCAATCGGTTAGTCAATTAAAGTACTTTAGTTATCGTGTGTGTGCTTGATGTGGGTGGGAGATACTCGCATGTGTGAGTATCAGAGGACAGCTTTGAGTTGGTTGCCTCCCTCTGCCTTTATGAGGCTCCAAGGCTTGAGCTCAGGCTTTCACGCTTGCCTGGCAGTGCTTTTTCCTGTTGAGCTCTCTTACCATTCCATTTATGCAAAATTTAGAGGAAGTTTTCCAAATGGGAGAAAGCAAGGACTACACCCAGAACCGTAGTATGAAAGGTGGCTGTCCCAGGGGCCCCCAGCAATCCTGTTGGGTTTCTTGGGCTGGGCGAACCTGTTCCTCACCTGTTTTGTGGGTTGGTGGCTCCTGGGTGTGCCTGGCTTTCCAATCTGACGGCAGTCCGACTCTCAGAATGGTTTACAAATGAGAACACTCAGAGAGAAGCTCAGAGCAAATCCATTGTGCCCTCTTGGGAGAAGGGCAAGGCAGGCAGCGTGTGTCCAGACCTCTTAAAGATGACTGATCATACCTGAGGGAGTAGCGGATGGTGGCAGGGACTCCGGTGGTATTTGGCTGTGGAATTACTATCCATCTTATTCATAGCACCCTCCGTACTGCTAAGGGTTTTGTTTCATCAATCTCCCAGAAAAGACAGCAACAGCTGTCCACGTTGTTAGTGGGGAGAAGCTGGGGGTCCAGAAATCTTAAGTGACCCATTCAGGGGTATACAGAAGGAACCAACCTACACTTAGGATACTTGACTTGGAGGCCTTGTCCCGATGCCCATCCTTTTCTGAGCTTCTATAGAGTGTGCCGGCTACCACAGAGCCCAAGGCCACCATCCCTCTGAACATATTGAAAAACTCCAGTTGGCAGTATTTTCTCTGAGCTTTTCTTTCCAGGAACACTCAGCATTGGCGCCTACAGTCTTCTCCTACCTGTGTACTCACACAGGGACACAAAACCATGATGTGCTGTCACTGCTGTGTCGCCTCCAACACGACGTTAGTGCTTGGGAGAGCCACGGTGGAGTCGCTTTTCTTTTGTGGTGTTGTGCCTTCAGGTGATGTGTGACTTTTCCTAGGGAGGCACGGATAAACATCTCTACACCCCAGACAGAATAGCAGATGAATGCACAATTCCACCCAGCTCTGGCTGGGTGAGCCAGAATTTACTGGGGCTGGGCAGTGGCTGAGGAGTTATTTACAGATACATGGATGACTCAGAGGCAGCTGCATTACTTTGAAGCCCACCTCCCCACCCCACCCCAAGCATGGGTGAAATCTCTCCCAAAAGCTGCATCCCAAGAGCTTCCTGAACAATATGCAGGTGGCTTCCTGGGCTGTTGAGTCTCCTCTCTCCAGCAATTATTACTGCTTGTATACCCGCGAGGAGAGACCTTGTGAATCTTCCAAGTTTTAGGAGCTTCCTGAGACTTGTGGATTTTGTTTACTTCCTGAGTCCACGGAGCCTCTCTCCCTGAGATCAAGTTTCATTTGGAAGGAAATAGTTACACATTAGGTGATGCGGCACCTTCTGCGTAGTAGCTTGGCTTATCTCTGCTCTGTCCTGCCTCTGCCCATTTTTACCCCTGGACCCTTCCTGTATGTACATGAAACCCTGTAGCCATCTAGGCTTTGCACTGGTCTACAACCATCTTCTAACTCTGAGCCATAACCTCATGGGTACACTGCCTTCTTTCTGTGCGTATTCTACACCTGGGCACCATAGTTTATTAGTCACCTACTGAATGCTTACTTTGTTGTCAGGCTGCTGATCTAGAACTTTACACAGAGAAACTCATTTCCCTTCACAGATAGAGAGACAGCAGAGGGAAGGAAGGTCCCAGGTAATGGATGAGAATAGTCTAGGCTCTTGAACCCCACCCGCTCGTGCTTTATGCCTTTTCTACTGTCCTGTGATGTCATCCTTGATAAGAGTGTTGGAAATTGTCTGTTTTCCCTTGGTCTGTGGAGATGGAAATTTGATGCCTTCTTTTCTATGTCCACGGTTTCATTCATTCATTCATTCATTCATTCATTCATCGTTTGTGTGCTTGCTTGTTTCTTTTGGAGTTCTAAGGATAGAGGCTAGTGTCTCACGTAGCCTAGGCAAGTGCTCTGCTACTAAACTGTGCACCTATCTAGACCTGCATCCACCCATTTTCACCCTTAGGCTGTTAAAGACTGAGACATCAGCATATGTGGGCTGTAATGACCTTGGATGTGATGAACTAGAAGATACCATGGCGAACAAAGCTTAATGACTGTCTTGGTGAGGTGGCTGAGGAAGGATGTTTACTATAAGTTGCAAGTAATTCTTACACATCCAAGAGCTGCTTAGCTTCTTCGGAGGGTTATTCGGCTGTCTGACTCCATTTCTATGTCTCCTGCCGTCTTCGGCATTCTATAGCTTAGGATAATCACCCTGAGGGGCAGGGACTGACAAAAGCGTGGGGCACAGAAGAGCTCCACCTTCCGCTCTGAGAACGCCGTCTGCACTTCTGAATCTTGGTTTTCATGGTCATAAAAACGGATGCTGTTCAGGAGAATGAAATGAGACGGGACCTACAAAACAGCTGGCCCAGTGGCTACAGAACTTATGTGGTAGACTAAGATAACAGAAAAGGATGTTTGAAAAGGAGATCTGAGGTTCACTGAAGTATCAAGAAGCAGGAAGGACTAGATTTGGAAAATGGGCAGGATAGGATGGTCCGTGGATGATGGAAATGAACCCCAGCACGAGCAGGCAGAATGAAGGTCTGACCTTTCTTTTGGTTCTGCAATGTCCTTATAGCTCTCTTTAAAAACAAACAAACAAACAAACAAACAAAAACACCAAAGTTATAGGACAGAGTTTGCAAAGAGCAAGCAGGGCTCAGACCTATTGGATAGCAGATAGCGGCTGAGACAAGTGTAGGTGCTCAACGTGTGAGGCTTCTCTCGGGGACCCAGAGTCGCCGCACTGTGTAACAGCGCTGCCTAACACAGCGCAAGAACTTAAGAAGCTTATGAACAGCAGCAACTTTTGTTCACCGTGTGGAGCCCGGCAGGCTGAAGATTAAAATGTGAGTAGAGCCTGGTGCAGTGGTGCACGCCTGTAGTAATCCCAGTGATCCGGGAGGCAGAGGCAGGTGAATCTCTGTGAGCTCAAGGCCAGCCTGCTCTGCAGAGTGAGTTCCAGGACAGCCAAGGCTACACAGAGAAACCCTATCTTGAAAAAACAAAACAAACAAAAACAAAACGAAATAAAAATGTTGGTAGATCCAGTGTCTGAGGAGGGCCTGCTTCCTGGTTCATAATGGATGTCTTTTCACTGTGTCCTCAACAGGGCAGTTGGGATGGCATCTCTCTCAGGCCCCTTTCTCAAGGGCACTCATGCTGTTCTGGAGGGCAGTGCCTCTGTGACGGAACCAGCTGCCAGGGCACCATCTCCTCTGGCCTTCTCATTGACAGTGGAGATTTCAGCCTATGAATTCCCAGGTGAGGGATGCAGACGTTCAGCCAGCGCTGGGCTTTTCCATTAAGACCATAGAGATTCATTAAGACCAAAGACTTTTTCCAGGACTGCTGATGTTCTAATAGGAGGGAGTTGATGTTGGAAACCAACAGCAAGAGAAGACAAAGGTCTCTGAGATAAGTAGTATTTCAACCACAGGGAAAAAGGAAGGAAGGAAAGAAGGAAGGAAGGAAGGAAGGAGGGAGGGAGGGAGGGAAGGGTGCTGGTTTGTTTTCGTCAACTTGATACAAACTAGAGTCACCAGGAAGAGGGAACATAGGTGAAAACTGAGGACACACTGGGGCTGATATTTAGGGGAATGTGGTCACTACCCCAATGACCCTCAACTCACTGCACTTGGGAGGGCCACCTTTTAAATTGCCACTCAGGTCAGAGGCTACAAAACGGTGGCCCATGGACCGTAGCTGACATACCAATGTGCTGTTTGGCTTGAAGAGTGCTGCCATGTTTAAAGCTGTTGGGAACTTAGGACGTTTCACCCGAGTTGTCTTGAGTCAGAGAGGAAGTCTGCTCACATCACAGGATCCCGCTTCATCCTAGCAATGCCTTGCGAGCTGAGGAGCGGCTGTGCAGTTGCCCAGTTTCTACAAAGTTGCTTTATTTCAGTTAGCTTATGACTTCAATTAGACATTGGGCCCTGCCTGACTTCAGCAGACACAATCCTACACCAAGAGAATACTGGCTATTGTCACCAGGATACCTGGGTTTGAAACCTACCTCAGTCACTGTCTATGTATTCTCAGTCAAGTTCACAGATTTCACAGTGCCTCATTTTCCCCATCTGTATAAAGAATTATTAAAATTCAATAAATTCTTGTCTTGTAGGTTTATTGTGGGATGTAATGAGTTAATACACTTAAAATTATGTTTGGTATATACTAAGCATTCAATAAATGTTAAACCATGTGCATTATAATGTTAATATATATACAAACACACACACATATATACACACACATTACATGTAAATTTGTAGAAATACTAACGAGGCAAAATTTATATATTCCATGTATTTGTATGAAGTGCATTCCCATACAGCAAAATCTGGTTTTAAGTAAGTTTTCATACAAAAACTGAAGTGTCTCTCTTTAGAGGGTAAATAATTAGCTAAAAACCATTTGCCTAGGAAGCCATTAGACAATGTTAAACCGCATGAGGTCCCGAGCACCGCTGGCTTCGGTATCTGTGTTTCTCTTGCTAATCATGACTCCCATAAGTACAACTTCGTGGTGAATGAACGTGTAAAGCTATGGGCTTTTTAAAACTGTAGACCAAATTAGCCGTTCTCAACCTGTAGCTCGTGACCCCCTGGGGGTTAACTATCAGATATTTACATTACAATTCATAAAAGTAGCAAAGTTACAGTTAGGAAGTAGCAACAAAAATAATTTTATCATTGAGGGTCACCGCAACATGAGGAACTGTATTAAAGGGTCACAGTGTTAGGGAGCTTGAGAACCACTGGGCCAGGAGGATGGTTTCCCTTGTGCCTATAATCCCAGCACTTGGGATCCTGAGGCAAGAGCATTGTCACGAGTTTGAGGCCAGCCTGGGTTACATAGTGAGTTCAAAGCCAACTGGAGCAACAGAAGTAGGACCCTGTCTCAAAGAAAAGCAGGGCGGTGGAACTGAGAAGACAGCTCACTTGGTAAAATGTTGTTTGCCATAAAGCATGAGGACCTAAGTTTCCACCCCTAGAACCCATATTAAAAAACAAAACAAACAAACAAAAAACAGTACATAGGCAGAGTCTGGCAGGCTCCTGGCATCCTCTAGCAGCCACCCTAACTGAATCCATGAGCCCCAGGTTCAGTAAGAGACCCTGTCTCAAAAAAAAAATTCAGAGAGCGACTGAGGAAGGTACTTGACTGAGCTCACACACCCAGGCATACATGTCCACACCACACACACATGCCCATGAACATGCATATACACATGAATATAAAGGTACACATACAGTTATAAGTATAGAATTAAGGATTGAGGTAAGGGGCTGATGAGAGGTCTGTGATTAAGAATGTATAAATACTCTTACAGAGGACCTGAGTTCATTTCCCAGCGCCTACTCTGGGCAGCCCGCAACCACCCGAGTCTCCAACTCCAGGGGATTCCGCTGGCCTCAGAAGGTTCCTGTATTCACGTGCACAGACACCTCTAACATGGATATAATTAAAAGAAAATCTTCTTTTTAGAGTGACGACAACGACGATGTAAGATTGAACTTTTCCAGAGTCAAGCAGCTAGTAACTGGCTGTGTCCACAGTAGCTCGTGTCGCTGAGACTCTTTGGCAGCGTTTTCCATGCTGTGACAAGCTTGACTGAAGCCTGCTTTCACTGCTCTACCTATTGCCTGGCTCTGGTTTTCCTTTGACCTTAGGGTCATATCATATCATACCTGCCCTCTTTCTCTCATCAACAGAAATCTCTCCCATGCCTGGGACACCCTGGCTTGACATAACCTTCCCTTCCCCTTCCCTCTATTTTCTTTGTGCCAGTAACTCTGTACTTTGCCACTACAAGAAAGCATTAGAGACATCCCTTTCACACGTGATGTTGGGGTTTGGAAAAAAAATTTTTTTCAGGCATTTTAAAGATATTTCTGTTTGAAAAATTAGCTTTGCAAACGTCTGTGCTGGACATTGTGATCTGTAGGTAGCAGATGCCAAGACTTGCACAGGCCTGCTTTGGGGACTGAAAGAGTAGAAAGCAGAACTGGGCCAAGGAAGCTGGCTGTGATACACCTGCAAGGCAGCCTCAGCCCGTGGAGGCGGACTTGGGAGCAGGAGTGGGCAGGCATGTGGAAACTGTCCATGTTAAGGCCGTTAGAGTCCCACAGAAAGGGGGCATGACACTGGAATGAGAGCCTTTCTGGAGCTGCGATAACAGTTCAGTTGGTGACATGCTGCCTCAGAAGCGTGAGGAGCTGAGTTTGATCCCAAGTATCCACACGCAAAGCAGAGAGCATGCAAGGGGCCCTTCCTGTTTGTAATCTCAGTGCTGGCAAGGCTGAGATTCATGGATCCCTGGGACTCAAGGCCAGACATTTTTGCCTAATTGCTGAGCTCCAGGTCTCACTGAGAAACCCTGTCTCACAAAACAAAGAAACAGCTTCTAAAGAACAATATCTAGGGTTGGCCTCTGGCTGCCACAGGCATGCCTATGTACATCTGCATGGTAGCAGTGGGGATTGAGAGGCACGTCAAAGAGAAACCAGAGTAGCTGCGGTGTGGTGAAGCACGCCTTTAATCCCAGCGCTTGGGAGGCAGAGGCAGCTGAATCTCTGTGAGTTCGAGGCCAGACTGGTCTATAGAGTTAGTTCCAGGACAATCCGGGTGGAGAGGGAGAAAGGGAGAGAAGGGGGTGGGGGGAAGTCAAAGCAGCAAAGGCAGCAATCTTCAAGATCATCAAACAGGTCATCATAAGTAAGAGCAGGATGATAGTCCAGCGAACGAAGACAGTTTAGTGAGCAAGGATTCTGACGGTCCTGACCTAACAGGGTTCTTGATGAAGACAGGCTGGGTGATCAGAACACCTAGGGTGATCTGAGCAGACACTGGAGTGTGATTCTGTGCTTGGAGTGATCAGATATAGAGGTCAGTGGTTCTTGCTAAACTGACTGAGCGGGGCTTTCGCTAACAGTAGATTTTATAAGGAAGCACAGGTCAGTGAGGAGACAATTTGCTCTCTTGCTTATCAAATCTTACGGTAGTTGACAGGGATGCTCAGTCTTGAAGGGGAGACCTGGGCAGCGTGGCCTGGGCTCCACTGTGACCCAGCCCTGTGATATTTAGGTCCTTTGCTTTTGTAAAGCAAAAACCAATAGAGTGAGGCCAGCCCTGCCACTGTAGCTATTCCATGGCAGGAATTATTCCTCTTGGCTTCCTCGCTCTGCTGTCCAGCCTAGATTTTCTTTATCTCCCCCATCTCTGCTGGTAGAGATGGCTGGTCTGCTGGTGTGGCTGGACCTGAGTTGTCTGGGTAGCCACCCTTCTCAGGCTCCCCCCTTCAGAACTAGGCAAACTTCTCTGTGGGATCCCGAATCTTCAGTATTATCTCCTGCCCTCCTGAGCATCTGTGTGTAACCAACACCTGCCATCCATTTGTCACTCCTGGTCATTTGGTCTGACTAGCACAACATCACCTATACACCGGAGTCAATGTCTCTAAGTCACTCTGGCTCAGATTAGCTGGGTCTTGATGGTCACCCAGTGTAGATTTTACAGCTTTATATGAGGAAAGACTGAAGATGTATACCGGTGGTCCATGTCAAGTGAATGCAACTCTTCCTTCCCTCTCTAACAGGAATCATGAAAAATCCACTCATATAGTCATTAGTAGCTTACCATGTTCTGGAAGCCATGTCAAACTTCCATGATGATAATCCTATTTCTGACCCTGCAGCAACAACCACTAAGATGCTAACTTTGGGAGGTCCAGACAAGGGTCTTCAATGAAAACAAGGCCCAGATGATCTTCAAAGCTGACATGTCTCTGAGGGCCACCCAGAGATAGTATATATTTTAAATATTTTTCCCTTCCTTTCATTGAAAATAAATTCTTTTCTCATAGAATGTATCCTGATTACAGTTTGCCCTCCCACCACTCCTCCCAGTTCCTCCCCACTTCTCCTCCCATCCAGGCCCACTCTCTTCCTCTTGTTAGGAAAGAGCAGGCTTCTAACGAGATAACAACAGAACATAGCAAAATAAATTATAATAAAACCAAACCCATCACATCAAAGTTGGACAAGGCGACCCAACAGAAGGAAAAGATCTCAAGAGAAGGCACAAAAAACAGATACTCACTCATTCACACACCCAAAAGAACCATAAAAGCCCTAAACTGAAAACTGTAATATATGTGCAGAGAATTGTGGTACAAACATGTACAGGCCCTGGGCTTGCTGCTTTAGTTTTTTCAGTTGATTTAGGGGGTTCCATTCTCTTGGTGTCCTCTGCTCCCTCCCTTTGATCCCCCTTGATGGCTGTGAGGAGCGGCCTTGTCAAAAGATTCTACTTTACATTTCTTACTGCACCCAGCACAAAACCAGGGTTCAATGTAGACAGTATGTAAGCAGCCGCGTACATGCTGTTCAGATAACACATTTGGATGCTAAGATAGTTAACACTAGATTTGCCTGTGCACTCAGTGGACCCACAGCGAGCCAGACAGTTTATTGCTTGTTCCCATGAGCTCCAACCTACTGAAAGACTGTTATGTTCTTGTTCTCAGATACCAATGGTAACTCAGGTATCACATCAGGCTCTTAAATGTGTCCCTGAGAAAGGAGTTTACATTTCTTGGAAGATGGTCTACTCCTAGCAGTTAAGTTGGTCCTTATTCTCAGCTCTGATTGTAAAACTTTCTTTCCTCCCTCCCTCCCTCTCTCCCTCCCTTCCTTCCTTCTTCCCTACCTTCTTGTTTTCCCTTCTTTCCACTTCCCTTTTTCTTTCTTAAAGCTTTATTGGTACACAATCATTATATATGTTTGTAAAGTTTCTTACCTGTTGGCAAGAGTCCATCTGACTTTTGTATTTAGCCTTTAAGTGCCACTAAACACCTCCCCCACCCCATTTTCTAAAGATCCTATTTTCTTCAACAACAGTCAAATCTGTTGTCTCTTTATGTTTTTTTCTACACAACTCTTAGCTTTATCCATGGTTTTCACCCGAGGTACCATCCAGGTAGTTTCAATCATGAAGATAGTTTTAATCATTGCTTTGACACACACATTTCCACGGCTGTGTTTGTTCAAATGATAACACCCATCTTTGTATTGCTTCTGGCACCAACTGACCCAAGATGGACTCCAAGAAGAATAAACTAAGATGAAAACTCACTGGAGATGAACACTTGGGATTAACAAGTTCAGAGGGAAGGAAAGAAAGTAGGATGGTGCAAGGGAGAAGTAAGCCTGCATGGTCAGAAGAGAGTCTTCACCCAGTCACAGCAAGGGGGCTGTCTCTAGAGTTCTTTGTAGGAAAGTGCCACTCACCAGTCCTAGCATCTCTAGCACAAGGGTCTTAGTCCCCAAGGGGAAGTATGCATTCCACCTTCTTGTTTATGGAATGTGCTGATGTGGGACTACAATAGTGAGGAAATCTCAGATCAGCTTCATTCACATGAATGAACAAACACTTGATCCTGTGACTCTTAAAGTGAACAAGTCACACCTAAGCTCTGGAGGTACTTCCGGTCGAGTGTGTGAGGTTGGCCATAAAGCCTGTCACCAACCTCAAGGAAACAGACTCAAGGCTGCATCATGACTTGATATGGAGCATGGAATGAGTTCATGGCTGGTGTGGGCTGGGAGGCTCACCATTCCTAGCCTTTGGGCTAGCACCTTCATGTCTACCCCATGTTATTCCTGTTCCTTTGCTTTGGAATTGTTCAAGGTCACATTTGCTCCTACAGGGGGAAAGGGATGAAAGCCAGAACGTAGAATACTCTATCACAGTTGAGGAAAGCCTAGAGTTTCTATTTGGATTGTCATTTGTTCAATTTTGATTCCCCATTAAACCTACTTGAAGTGTGAGTGCGTGTTTGTCCTGTGTATGTACATCTCTATGTATGCGCACATGTAGGGTCCGGGGTCAACGCGGGTATCTCATCTATTTTCCTCCACCTTACCTCTTGAGACAAAATCTCTTTCCAAAGCAGGATCTTGCCGGACTGGTTGCCCAACAAACCTGAGGGTTCCTACTGTCTGCCCTTACCCAGTGCTGGGATTACAGGCACAGATTGCTATACTGAGCATTTTGCATGGGTGCTATGCATCCAAAGTCAGGCCATCATGCTTGCATAGCAAGCACTTCCCTGATACACCTTCCCAGCCCCCAAGGTTATATACCAACATTTCCCTCAAAGCTGGACAAATCCAATGACCTGGTGATAGGCCTGTTGAGTTTCAAAGCTGGTTCATTTTGGATGCTTAGGTAAAGGAGTGTGGTTGTTCCCAAGATGGCGCTGGAAGTCATCTCCTTGGAGGACTTTGTCAGAAGCCTCTCTGCTTCCCCATTGCCAGCAGCATTCTCCTCCCTGGCAACTGTAGATGCCATCTTGGAGGTGAGGTCATGGAACAGCGTGGGTGTGAGAGCAGTAGGTGCTGTGGGCAAAATGACAGCTTCAGGGAATTTTCTGGACTGACGCAGCAGGGTCAGAAAAACACCCTCAGGCAAATGAGCGTCCCTAAGCAAGCTGGCAGCATCCAGGAAGCATGCGTTGGGGTGGTCGGGTGGAGTATTCCCTGGCAAGGCTGAGGGCTGATGTGATAACAGGTCACACCAGCCTCATGCTGAGGTCTGGAGTGACTCATCCCCTCAGCTAAGCTAACAAACTAAAGCAAATACCCCAGCTGCTTGCTCCATCATTTTCTGTAAGTTGTTAACTTAGAAACTGGGCTCCCCTCTTGACATGCCTGGGCTTTACAGAAACCAACATGTCCACTTCCAAGGAGCCTGAAGCTACTGGACCTTGACATCTTTGTCACTTTTCCAAGATCCTTGATTTCCTCACTTTCTTGGTCAACAGGCCCCAATCTGCAATTTGAACCTTCCCCTCCCCTCCCGCAACACTTCCTATCCTGCAAAGCTCTCACGGATGTATTCAAATTTGAGAATGAGTGCTTTTGTTTTACATGTTTTTTAAATTGCACTTTTTACCTATGGTTCTGATTTTATAATATATAATCTCCTATATCTAAGGCACTGTATATTTAAGTATAGTTACATAACCGCACAGTCTATAGGTTATATTTTATGGACTGTGGTATAAACATGTTCAATATAACTGTGCATTGTACACATGTATATTATTAAATGGGGATCAAGTGTCAACTCTCCTGCCATCATGTGTCACCTCCATGGGTACCCCGGCCTCCACAGACTTCGATGTTACCCCACTGCATGGTACATGCATTTTCACCCAGTGCTTACATTGTCTGAATTATTTCCCTCTGCATCTGTCTCCTCCACTGAACCGAACACTTTCTGGATACACTGGCCATAATCACCAGAGCCTCCAGAGAACCCCATGTCATCTTAGCACCCTCGTGACTCGGAATGTTTTGGAGTAGATGGAATTCAGAACACAGTGTGGCTTGTGGAAACCGTAATGCATGAAATGAAACCAGCAGACAATTGTATCTGGGACACAAAGTAGATAAGCTCCTCCCAGACATTTCTTTATTTCCTTTATAGCCAAACAGCTGAAGCTATCAAACAAGTCCCTAGCAAACGGTCCTCTTGCTGTGCCTTGACAAAGGCTTCAACATAACAGCAAAGAAGGATGCACAGTAAGTCATGGATTTTTTGTGTAGGCAGAGTAGGCTGGCCAGGTCAATCGATATGGCAAATGTTTAGCTATTCTGCTGACAGGCCACTGATAGATCATCAACTACAAAGACAATCATGCATAATTCATGAGTTATCTAGTCCATGTTTTTTGTTTTTTCTTGACTCCTTGTCATCAAAAACACTGTTCGGGCGAGGTGTGGTAATCAACTTTTCCTGCACAATTATTGTTCTTTGACAGCAATACCAGATTACATAACTTTTCCTGTATCACTACATTTGTAGCTATAGTGACGAAAATAGTCAGAAGTGACCCCATGCTGTGACAGGGGATAACTGAAGTGTGGCGTGGCTGCACTGGGCTGTGTAGATACTTGAAGGGACAAACAGGAGCCGTAGTGGTTGACCTGGAGAATTTCCGTTAGGTAGTCTTGGGAAACCTGCCTGAAAGGAGCCTGAATGATACGTCTCATTTCTGTAAAACAAATGATGAAGACAAAGATGAGCACATCCTCCACATATTTCTACATGACTTATCTGTACACTGGAAAAGTGGAAGGGACAGGTGGATTATTAGCGTGGGGCCCAGGAAGGGGAGGTGGTCATGGGCTCGAAGGGAAAACAGAAACACTCATGGGAAGAAACAGTAAAACCCAGCCAAATGATACACTAGCTCAACTGTTCAATAGTCTACATGCATTCTGTGGACCACAGGAAATATGGAGGGAATTCACTCACTAGACAGCTATAGCAGTCTACAGTTCAGAAAACCATGGTGACGTTTCATTTCCTTGAGAACAAATGTATGAACTGGAAAGCCTGTCTCGGTGGCTCCCTGGGGCGTGCTGGCCAGCAAGAGTCTTGTCTCCAAAAATATACCAAAATGAAAACCGAGGTGGATGTGATTAGAAGAATGACACTACAGACTAACCTCCAACTTCTACGTGCATGCTCACACGCACCCACGCACCCACGCACACACGCACCCACGCACACACACACAAAAGTGCAAACACATGGAGATAAAAATTATTTGTCAGAAGAAGAAAACAGGAAACAAGTTAGGAACCTGCCACAGAGGGCCTCTGAAAGCCTCTGCCCTGCAGACTATCAA
>NW_026596079.1:17448237-17619875 GCF_907164565.1 Psammomys obesus | reverse complement strand
TGAACACAGGGGTCTTTTCAGAGATTCATACTCCAACCAAGTACCATTCATGGAGATAACCTAGAACCCCTGCACAGATGTAGCCCATGGCAGTTCAGTGTCCAAGTGGGTTCCATAGTAATGGGAACAGGGACTGTCTCTGACATGAACTGATTGGCCTGCTCTTTGATCACCTCCCCCTGAGTGGGGAGCAGCCTTACCAGGCCACAGATGACAATGCAGCCACTCCTGATGAGACCTGATAGACTAGGATCAGAAGGAAGGTGAGGAGGACCTCCCCTATCAGTGAACTTGGGGAGGGGCATACGTGAAGAAGGGGGAGGGAGGTGGAATTAGGAAGGGAGGAGGGAGGGGTTTATGGGGGATACAAAGTGAATAAAGTATAATTAATAAAAGTTAAAAAATATTTGTCTGCAGAGGTGGGAGTTGGAGGAGGGCTGGAGCACAAATGATACCTTTTGGACAAGACAAGACCCCTGTGCTTAGGAACTCGAGAGCTGTGCTTGCCTGCACAAGATCAATCCAGTCAGCAGTCCAATGAGGATTTTAGAGGGGCCCCAAAGCCCCTTCCCCTAAGGGAGAAACTACTGATGGTTGATAGCTTCTGGGGGAGGGACAGTCCATTTTCTTTAGGTTTACAGTCTCCGATAGGGCAACCACTCTCCATGGACAGCATAACACCATGAGTCTATGGGCAGCACAAATTGTGAAGAGATGTTTTATTTATTTATTTATTTATTTATTTATCTATTTATTTATTTATTTATTTAATTTTATTTATTTATAAAAAAGAGGATATGAAGTTGGGAGGGGTGGGGTGAATGATGGAGAGAGTTAGGGGGAGGAGTGGAGGTGAAGATGATATTAAAAATACTATTACATTAGCAGAGCAACACATAACTAGAAAAATGTCAACTTCGTTAACTATATTTCTCTTGATTTAAAGCAGTAACTCATATATATATTTAACCTTAAAAAGTAAAATGAAAAAGTAAATTAACTTCATTTAAGATAGAAAAGGGGAGAGTCTGTATGTGTAAAGCCCTTCAGACAAACAGACAGACAGACAGGGAGGAAGGCAGGAAGTCACATGCCAGGTTCCTAACAATGCTTCTCACAGGAAACTGGAATAAAAGAGGGTGCAGGGGAAAGCTGGAGTCTTCTTCACACACTTCTGCTTTTACATCTTATAAAAAGCATGCAAGTGGTCTTACAGAAATGACACCTCTGACCACAGTGCCCCTGGGGGAAGGAAGCCACTAAGCCACCAACATGTAAAGAACTTGGGTTTGACATCAGTGAGCCACGTTTGGTGCTTGTGACTATGAATTTGAACAGGCAAAATATTTAAATAAACAGTTCATAAACAGTGCTGTCAATTAAAATAGCCTTCACTTCTCACCTTCAGAAAAGGCAGGGAACTCATGCTGACATCTTGAAAAACCATAACATAGGAGACATCCCAGCGCTGCTGTGTCTCCAGTGACCACACTGTGGATTCAGGGAGATGTCTCCTCATAGAAGTAATCCCAGCAAGGAGAAGGAATAGCGAACGGCAGTAGCATATGCAATGATGGCCAATGGCTTGTAGGCATTCGTGACTTACAAATGATCAGTAACGCTTAACATCTCTCTCTCATACACACACACACACACACAGAGAGAGAGAGAGAGAGAGAGAACAGCAATTAGATGTTTCTGCTAGACAGACATAATACTTCCTTTGAAACAAACCTGGTTCATAGCAAGCCTTTCCATCTACCAATTCAGGCTGGTGAGACGGCCCCACCGATGAGGGGACCTGCTTCCAAGCCTTACAACCTGAGTTCAAGCTCTGGGACCCACATGGTGGAAAGAGAAAACTGACTCTGGTAAGTTGTTCTCTGACCTCCACATGTCTATAACACACACACACACACACACACACACACACACACACACACACACACACACAGACCACACTAAATAAAAAACATTCAATGATAAGCAATAAATTTACCAATCCATATAGAACTAGGGGACAGCTTCAGTAACGCTCTAGGGACCAAGCAGGAAATCAACAATGTTGGAAACTCTTTACCATAGAGGACCTACTCTCTTGCACAAAATTTTCAAGGAACAAAGACACAGAAGGAGGGGTGAAGCTACAAATTAAAACAATTGTAAAAAGATAAAATTGTGAATATCAGTCTAAGTGTAAAGGAAGTCTAGGTATTTGATTCTAATATTACATTAATTGTTTAGGGGAAATCATCTTGTGGGCTTTTAAAAAAAGGGACACATCACTTGGAGATATACATTGAAATATTCAGTGATAATTTTTGTGATATTAGTATTTGTTTCAGAACAATCACAGGTGGACAGACTGCAGAAAAGAGATGAAGTAAGATTGTCGCATGTATTTATAACTGCCAAGGCTGGTAGATGAGTATGTGAGAACTACCCTATTATTACATACTAGTGTAAGTTTAGATGTTTGTAATAAGGCATGTGGGCATGTGCGTCATGTGTGTGTAGTCAGTATCTATCCAGACCCCAAACTGGAAGCAACACACACAGTTCATACCTTTCAATGGCTTCACACAATAGGATCCAATACAGCAACTATATAGTTAAATGAACACATTCATGAATCTCATAAACAATTGGAATGGAATAATCCAGACCCAAGAATACATACCACGTCCACAGAGGCTGAAGCATCTAATATTCTTACTGCAGGGCACATAGATTCCAGTTTCTCCACTCTCTCAATGTTAGGTACTCTTGTCTTTTAACTGGAGACTTCCTAATGGCTGAGATGTAGCATCTCCTTCAGCTTTATTCTGCACCTTTTTAATGATCAGGGTTGTTGAACATCTTTGCACAGCTCATCTGTGTTCTTCGGAGAACCAGCCTTTCATGGCCTTTGCTCATTTTTTTTTAAGTGGGCTGTTTTACTTGCTTTCAAACATTCTCTATATTCTGGTGTCAGATATGTGATTTGTCAGTGTGATCTTATGTTCTGTGCATTGTCTTTGCACACTGACAGAATCTTTGCTGCACATGGCTTTTTAGTTGTCATGAAGCCCACTTTGTTTCCCTTGTTGCTGTATGTTTTGCCCCTGTCAAATCCAACATCATGTGTTTTGTTCCATTCTTCCTTCTGAATGCTGGATGCTTTCAGGTCTCATATTATTAAGTTGTTGATTCTCTCAAATTAATTTTTTTGGGTTAGGTGAGGATTCTACTCCCCCTTTTGTGGATGGACATCTTATTTTCTATCACCATCTGTTCAAAAGACATTTCCTCTCTCTCCTGACTAGCCTTGGTAAAGCTACTCAAAATCACTTGACCACATATGTAAGGGTCTGGTTTTTTTAAAATGTACAAACAGGTTTGTTATATGATACAGCAATTCTATTGTGGGGTATTTAAAAAATTGAAAGAAGAGTCTTGAAGAGATATTTTACATCTGTATTGTATTATTTTCAACAGTTAAGACATGGGGCACCTCAAAGATGCACTAACAGTTGGATAAATGAAATGTGTGATAGCTGCAAACAGAATATTAGCCTTGAAAAGCAAATCTTACATATGCTACAACCTTGAGGACATTGCACTAAGTGAAATAAAGCAGTCACCAAAAGATAAATGTATGATTCTGCTTATACAGGGTAGTCAAAACTATCCAAAAACCATAGAAAGTAGAGTGGCAGTTATCACAGGCTAAGGGAAAGGACAGGAGATAGGGAAATTCTACTTGACAGGTAAATAAAGTTTTAGTTTTGTTGTGATTACACTAATACCATCTAATTTTAATATGCTCAAAATGGAGAAATGGTTAATGGTCAACTATGTTTGTCACAATAATAACTTTTAAAAATTTAAAACCATATATACTAAGTATTTACATTTGTATTTAAGGTAAAAACTAACCTTCTGTGCTAGAGAAGAGGATAGTACCTGCCCTTGGGGAGAATTATGGGTTGGTGATTGGATGTGTGATCAGAAGTCTTTGCCACCTTTGGCTAATAATGACTAATGAATATTTATGATCTATGCATTTTCTGTGAGCATATTAAACAAGTTAAATAATGGTGTTTTGGTTTTATTTTTTGAGACAGGGTCTTGTTATGTAGCCCAAGCTAGACTGAAATCACAATCCCATTGCCTTTCAGCCTCCTGAATGCTGAGAGAATAAGCATACAGCATGCCTGCCATGTCAAAAATAAACATGTAAAAGGATTCTCAAAAAAAAAAAGTTTACGAGCTTTTTCCCCCCCCTTTGGTGTGTCTCATGCTACCTTTGAAGAGACAAGATGGGTTCTCTGCAGAGAGAGTGTGGGAGGACAGCTGGCTTCCTGTGAGAACAAAGGTTGGGAGAGGGCTAAAGGTAGGAATCTTATCAACAGCAGGAAATGCCTTTTCAAACAAGAGTTGAAGGAACATCCAAGGTCAGAGTTTGGCAGGCAAGGGCCAGGACAGTAAGTGTGTCGCACACACTGGATTGAGGAGGCTCAGGCGGAAGAGGGTTCCAGGCAAAGAGCCTCAAGGAAGAGAGCTGAATCAGGGAGCTGCACCTAAAGCAGCCAGTGGGGGTGTGTGTTCACACCCAAGTTTTCTTTGTGGGTGAGCAAATGATAGTGAGAATTGGGCCTATTTCACAAGATGGGGGCAAGAGCTGAAATGGTACAAGGACCAAAGAGCAGGGCCTCTGGCTTAGATTGGCAAGAAATTAGTAGAGAAACTAAAGATACAAAAGAATTTGGCCGGCACTGCCAGAGGTCACAGTTCGCCCAGCTCGGTCGCTGGACAGTGGGATTTGGAAGATCCAGCTTTCCTGACTTATAGGCCCAGGGTGGCAACCTGGGTCAGGTTGACTGTAGTTGTAGGCTGTTCACTGGTGAAGTCTAAAATGCAGATACCTTCAAACCCAACCACCAGAACATTAAGGAGGCTCAGTTTCAGAGCCACAAAGACCAGAGTTTGAGTCCCTGCTCTGTGACTTAATAGGTGGGTGACTTTGGGCTTTGGTTCCCCACCTGTAAAATGAACATATTAATGCTTTTCAGGGCAGCTGTGAAGCAGTGGAGAAGCTACCACATCTGGGTGACCTGGCCCATCGTTTTGCATGAACGCTATTTCACGCTAGGGTACTCATCTCCCTAAGCACTATGGTTGCTCAGTCTTGAGGTTAAAATCCAGTGCGGCTCTGAAGTGCCCAGCTCATGACTACACTCTTATAAAAGTACAAGTAACCAGGAGCCATCCAGAGTGTTTCAAACACAGGCTGCAGAGGAGCCAGAAGCGAAAACCTAGAGTCTGAGGCCACACTGTCTTGGGTTGTGACCTAGAGTAAGCCATCTAGCTCACCCTGTCCACTCATCCCTTTTCAAGTGTTTAATAAGACAGAGTGGCTAGGAGGACCACAAAAATTATACTTGAAAGGCTTTGTTAAAAAAAAAAAAATGTAGACCTATTTCTCCAATGCCAAAAAAAGTGCTGGGTTTTTTGTTGTTGTTGTTTTGGTTTGGTTTTTTGCATTTTAAAAATCAAAATGCCTCATCTTGGAAGCAAATATTTAGTGTTCTGGTTTCTTATAGTTTGTCTAAATGTTATTAAGCTGGTATAACATGCATAGTATCAATGCCACATATGGAAATATATCCAGCCTCCATCTTCTTTTCTTTCGCTCTAGACTGCAACCACCACAAACATCAGCATTCTAAGGTGCTTGCCACTCATCACCTTGAGTTATGTGTGCCTGAAGCTGGCCTGCGTGTCTTGGCCCAGAGACTTAGAAACATGAAGCCGTGATGTCCAGTCAGGTTGGCTTACGCCTGAGGACTCACCCACTTGTTAGCAGAATTCAGTTCCTTGCAGTCATAAGGCTGTACCAGAGGTCACCTGTTCCCTGACATGGGACCTTCTACACTGCAGGACAGTTGGTTTCCTCACGGTCAATAGCAGAGTATGTCATCTGCTCTCAGACTCTCCTGGCTCTCCTTTGATTGGCTTCCCTGACCGATCCAGGCTCACCCAGAATATTTATTTCCCCTTTGCGTGATCTCACGGTCTTTTTCTTTGGGCCTTGTACACAATTCAGCTTTGACCCACAAATGAAGAGACCGTCTTAGACCCCTGAATTTATGACGGCTCCTGGTTTCCTTTCGTGGCCTCCTCCTTCACCTGAGGACTGCATCCCAGGTGACTTCCTAGATGGCTTAGTGGAAAACCTACTATTGTAGCCTTGCCTCCGTTTCCCTGGAGATTTCATCTCTGGGCATAAAACCCCTTGCTTGGCAAATTTGTTATGGCAGATAGCCATTGCCTAGAATATCATTCACTGGGTAGGACTGGGGGGGGGGTCCCTCAGAGAAGCCAGCTCTAACATCCTAAGCTGTTGGACACGGAAGATGGCTTTTATCTCAGGTATCCATAAAGAAACATCTAAGTGAATTGAGAAAATAGTCATTTCTGTTCTTTGGTTCAGCGTGTGCAGATCAGGCAGTCTGATTGGTTACTGGTATCAGCCAGGACAATAGCTTGCCTGTCACCAATGCACTATCCCTGGTCCTCAGCCTTCAGGCTCTGGAAAAACACCACCAAAGACCAAGCCGCTTCTTGAGCCATATGTATCAAGTCCTTTCATCACAGTGTATACATAGTGGTGCGACATCTCTTGAAGCACATGAACTAAAATGATTTTCCAACTTCTCTGGGGCCTTTGCCACTTAGGCCCATCCTCCAGTGTCAGTAGAATGATCCAATAACAACAAAACTATCCCTAGGACTTTAGCTGAAGACACCCTGGTGATCTGTGGGTAAAATAAATGCCACAGTCCTATTTAAAAAAAATAAAAATAAAAACCACCTACTGTGTCTTTAGTGGGCCTTTAAATAGAACCTTGTGGCAGTCTTGGTCAAGTCAACAGCAATCTCACCTCGTTACCTTTGGCTAACCCTGTGAGATGCTTTTCACTAGGAGAAGTGAAACCTGTTGATGCTAACTCCTCCTGTAAATGTCTGGCTTGTGGGTCTCTGTGTGTATGTGTGTGTGCGTGGCCTACTAGACTCTGAGTCCTCAAGGGAAAGGTCAGTAGCTTGTTCTCAGTTTGATTATCGCCTGGCATACAGTTCTATTCATTAGCAGCCTCTTCACAGGATGGGTAAAGAAAAAGTCATTAGACTTTGCTAAACTTCTTCCATGTACTCAAAATTAACTAGCTTTTATTCATTTAGTAATTTATTTTTACCAGTCAGCTGGTTGGTCAATTTGTTAATAAAGTTCCAAGCTGCCACCTCTCTCCCTCCCCACACCCCTCTCCACCTTTATAAGACCATCTGGTTTGATGGGAAGGAAAAGAAAACTTGAGGAAATTAAGTAGATGACGTCAGGGCCTGAGCAGAAGCAGATACGCTAGGGGCTGTTCTTGTCAGCTCATAACAGGAGAGACATAAATACACATTAGGGAAGAGGAAATTCAAAACAGACCCCGGAAAGCAGGTCTGAGGCTTTGAAAAAAAAAAAAAAAAACAAACAGTAAACTCAGAACTTGCTCCTCAGAGGCTGTCAGGCCATGACCCTAGGCAAATGGTGTTTCATTGGCTGTTATTGTTTGAATGAGATGAGCCGTCAGAAGTCACAGAATCCCGTCCATTCTTGGCAGCACAAGTTAGTGTTTGAGGGGTGAGGGTCAGGGTTAGGACACCTTCTTTCCCTTTCTTGTCAGCCTTTGAGGGGAGTTGCCTCTCTAAGTGCGCTCACTCCCACTCCACTGTCAAATTTTCTCATAGAAGTTTTCAGGATATTAAAAAAAAAAAAAAAGTTCTGATTTTAGCTTTTCTCAAGGACTGCCACAGGCCACTTAAATTGACCAAAGAGGTATGGCTTTCATCTTAAAGACAAAGTTAAGACACATGGTTATTTTGAGTTCAGGAAAGTGATTTCCCTTGCTCATGGCAACTTGCAACTCTACACCTTAAAGTACCTTTAACTGCCCCAGACGGCAAGGCAGGGTCTGCAAACCATGCTTCAAGAAACTCCAAGCGTTCTGAGGCTAGCTAGCATTTTGTAAAGGAAAACTTACAGACATTTTCCTGGGGTTTCTGGCTAGTTAACTGCAGACCAGAGAGACAGTATACAACTGAAAAGCAAAAAGTCCAGCGCTTGGCTCCCACACAGCTCCCAAGAAGATAAAACACAGGAAGAAGAGACTGAAAGGGATTCTCCAACATTAGGACCGATGTTCATCCTGCTCTTTTTTTCTCTTTCTCCGATTTTTGACATGGAGTCTCATTTAGCTCAGTCTGGCCTCGAACTCCTAACCTCTGCCTTCCAAGTGCTGGGATGACAAGCATGTGCCACCACACCCTCGTCCTGTGCAATTTCCCAACTTTGTGCAGCTGCCTGGTACATCAGTGTGTTCCAAGTGCTTTGTGCTCTGTTTCCATCTGGAAAACACCAGTGAGAGCTTCCTGCTCTGACTGAACTCCCAGGGAAGAGATGGCCAGTTCAGTTTTTCTGACTGAGCTTACACTAGGCATGTGGTGGCTGCTTCATAAACAAGGCCCTTGTCTCCCTGTGCTGTGGCCCTTGACAGGAGAAAGGGTTGTGTATTTTAGACTTCTTGGGGGTCTACTACACTACACAAATACGTGGGCCCCATTTCCCTGAATTATTGGGCCCCGTTGTCACAGTAATGGACAAGTGATGAACTGGGCTTGGGAAAGTGTCCTCAGCAGGCTTCTGGTGCTAAAGAAAGGCTTCTCTAGGATGAAGTCACTATTCATACTCTGATGCTAGTGCTTTACAAGAAACAACTAGAAGAATAAGCAGGAACATCCTGACAAATGGTATGAAGTGTGGTTCCCTGTCTGAAGGCATTTCTGTCTCACATTGCTAGTCAGACCCAAGTCTGCCGTGGACTGCTGGGTCAAAGTTTTGTCAAACCTTGTCTAAGAGGCAATCTGAACAGGCTCACCATGCCCCTTTCCCTCTATGTGACCTTGAATGGTGCTTGGATCTATCCCCCAAGGCCAGCGTTGCTCACCTGGTGACGTTGGACAACTATTTTTGTCTCCCTGGGCCCCTGAGCCTTCACTTGTAAAATGGAGATAATGTCCACACAGGGAGCTCGGCTTGTGAGGGTTGAGTGAGATTCTGCATCTGGGGTATCTATTTCTCTATCTGGCGCACAGGAAGAAACCAGGACAACCCCCTAAGCTACCTGTGTGATAATGCCTACAACAAATGTAGCTCTGGGCACCTGACTGTGTTGAGTCAGAAGCTCCGGGCATCAGTTTCCACATGCATTTGCCTCCCCTCTCCCAGCCCACTCCTGGATTGCTCTGATCTGGGTTCCCCGTCCTGAATCCCGTATTTACTCTTGGGACTTGCAGATCCAGCTTCTTGGGCTGAGACAAAGTTCTCAGTTGCCCCGAAGATCTCTTTAGACCACTTGACCTGCTTCACTTACTATGCCATCCCTGGGTTCCTGGTGGGCTAGGGTGTCACACCCACCAGTGGAGAAGAGGACTGTCAACATAAGGTCCACTGGAATCTTGGGGGAGGTGGGAACTCTGCCAACAAGGCCCTTGATGAAGTCTAATCATCAGCAGTATTCACTTGGAAAACTAATTTCCTCCTAAGTCCTATCTGATCAAGCTCAGCACATATATTCCCTTCTCTAAGAAGGGAATACATTCAGAGTTATAAGCTAAGACATCCTTTCCCCATTATCTCAGGAAATATTCCATTTATAATTATTTCTACTTGTATGCTTAATGGCTTGTTCACTGCTTTTCTTCCCTTATTTTTATTCGGCTGTATGTAAGAGAAGTTCCAAAAGAACTGACAGAGTGGGAGGTTGTTTCTGCACCCCTTCCCTTTAAAACTTTTGGAGACAAAAGTTCTCATGTAGGGAGAGACATTTTCTTCAGTGGTGTAGCCATTAGTAAGGAGCCCTGTAAATAACCCCTCATTAACATTTCTGTATGTAACCCTAATTAAACACATTGTTTCATTAAAAAAAAGTCACATATTCTCTTCTTAGAACCCAGTCACATGATCAAATACGGCTAGATTTATGATACTCTGGAAAAATGTGTTGGTTTTTTTTTTTTTTTCCTTCTGGGCATTTATGCAACCAGTTAAAAATCAGAGCTTCCATTATGGTAGCTGAAGGATTGAGGATTTTGAGAAACAGCTAGTGAACTCTTTTGATTGTCAGCAACATTGTTGATCCTTCAAGCATCAAGCATTCAGGCATTAGCATGAATGTCTGCTCTGTGGAGAGATGGTGGTGACTTAGGTTGGCTGGTTAGGTTTAGGGGACAGGTGTGTGGTGCGAGTTGAAGGTACATCAACAGGACCTATCAGTAGATAATCACACAGCTGCCTGCGATGGAACAGTGACACACACCTCATTCACACGAGTGGGCACTTTCTTCGTGTATTATTTACCTTCTCAGGCATTTATTCCTTAAGTACCCAGCTAAGTCTCAGCCCACTCAGGTTGGGAATCAATGTAGGCAAATTCGACTTAAATTTTTTTCATACCATTTAACTAGCTAAAGGAACTTGAGTGGCAATCTTACTTGTAAATTAGGGGTGAGCTGAGCTAATGAAGACAAATGTTAAGCATGATCAAGACTCATAAGCTATGGCTCTTGTACTACTGGCTTCTATTCCATGCCAGACCTGTTATCCATTGCTGTTTGGTAGGAGAATATGTGATTTGGGTTATCTGAAAAGAATCACCCAACAGTTTCTAAAGGACAGCAGCCACCTGTCAGACCCCTACCCAATGTGCCACTCTTGGTGGCATCTTCCATATACAACCTTTCCCCCAGGAGATAGGCACTTCTTCCTGGATTGGACAGGATCATGGCTCATGATGATATGATCATGGCTCATCTTCAGAAGCCCAGGCCAAATGCCACCTTCTCTGAGATGTTTCTGACCTTCTGTCTCGAAGGCTGGAAGAAATAGTCCCTTCCTCTCTACTCCCCATGCTTCCTGCTTCGTTTCTGCCACAGCTTGCTGTCAGCGGTCAAGGAGGAACCCTCACAGCCCAGCCCCTCAGTATTAGGATGTGTGGCTCAGGTTTTCCTTAATTTTCTGATGAACCCGTGGCTGTGGCGTTAAGGTGCTTGCTAAAGCTGAGGCCAGCTAGGTCCTTGGATACTGACTATGCATGGCTTCTTCTCTACATTTCCAGTAAGTTAGGAACCCTCATTTTGGGTCTCACACATCCCATTGGCTTTTTTTCTTCAGGGCATCTTATCCCTAAAACACTCTTTTCTATTCTCAGAAGAGGAGAGTGAAGGTTTGCTCTATGTTGTGATTTCTAAACCCCATGCCTCTTCAAGGAGAGAATTTTGACAAGATAGATGCCTCTAGGAAAAAAAACAATGAAAACTTCATGCTATCTAGGTAACGTAGGTCGTTCTAGCTTATCAGGCCAATTTTCAAATTCGCAGCTGGTGGCACAGCTACTTGTGTCTCTTGGACAGCTTGTAGGTTGGTTTGTTCTGGGCATTTGGGTTGGTAAATGAAGCAAGGCTGACCTTGGGTCTCATCTTGATTTCATTGTCCTCTCAGCTGTCCTTCTCTCTAAACAGAAAGACCCCATGCGGAATCATAGTTTACACATTTATACAAAGTTTGTCGCTTTGTGCCTACCATATTTTGTGCCCTTGCTATTAGTCTCTTCCTTCTGTCTAGCCCAGGAGGGTTGGGATGCTGTAGTCAACATCCAGAGAGTCTCCATATGCAGCAAGTTAGGAACATTGGCCTGATTTTTGGGGGGGCCAGAACTTGGAATGTGTTCTTGCGTCCCTCTCTTTTTCCCTACCTTCACCGTTGTGGTACATGTGCTAGTAACTGCATGGAGGACCCAAATGGTGCCGATGGCTTAAGTAACGGTTAAGGTGGGCCCACAGCATGGTCACTGCCCTGACTGTGAACTCTAGCAGTGCCTGTCCCACCTGCTGCCTCTGCCCAATACCACACTACCCGACTCGGCAGGGCCTTCTCACACTGTGCAGTCAAGGGGTCCAGAGTCATTCTTCTTCAGAGTAGCCTGGTGTACAAATACACCTCTCCTGCAGTCATTCCTGTTGGTGAAGCCCGTATTCATTCACTCCATCTCATTACTCTGCTGTCTAATGGGTCTCTTATCTTTCTGCTCATAGTTTCTCTGACCCTGAAGACTGATGTGGCAGCTGCAGCCTCTCCTGGGGTCTGATGGAGACCTGGTCTCCGGTCAGAGGACACTCTTTCTCATTTTGTATTTCATGGAACCCAGAGAATTAAGAGACTTATTGATAGGGCCTTGTATCTAAAGGTATAGCTGATACTTAAGCCAACTCTTGCATGCTTTAAGACGCATGCTAACTTCATTAGGACAAAAAAGCAGGAAAAAAAGAAATGAAAAGGATTTGTGCTATTATCAGAACCTTGGGCCTCACTGGCTTGCCTAGCCACCGTATTAAACAAATCCCTTTGCCTGAGACATCCGGAAGCCTGGGGAGGAAGAATAATCAAGAAAGGGATTTAATGGTGCATGTTGCTTCTCTGGGTCACAGTGGCTGATAGGAGACTTCTCCACTTTGCAAAGAATTCCCCAGAGTGTCAGTCTCTTGACATTATTGTGGACCTAAAGGGCCTATTGTGCCTTAACAATTTTTGTTATAGAAATTTTAAAGGAAAAAAAATTGTTACTTTAAAAATAAAAATTGGGGGCCAGGGAACTGGAGAGATGGGTTAGAGGTTAATAGTGTTTTCTGCTCTGATAGAGGACCCAAATTTGTTTCCCAGCAGTCACGTCAGAGAGCTCACAACTGCTTGTAACTTCAGTTACAGACCTGACAATCTCAAGAGAAAAGCTTAAGTGTCCAATCATATTGCCCAAATGACCATCTGCTTTGCCCACAAGACTCAATCCTGAAGAGTGAGTTTTTACCCATCAGAGCCCCCCAAAGCCCCTTCCCCTTTCTTTGCTTTGTCACCTCACAGAGCTCCAAAGAGCTCCTGCTCTGCCCAGCTGTCATGTTGTTTAGCAGATGCAGTCCTTCTCCGCTTTCCAAGACAGCTATAGAGCAGGCATCATCCCATTGCTAGGTAAAGGGCTCCTGACAAAGAATTCTCATGCCACAAGAAGAAAATGTGATGAGGCAGACCTCAGCAAAATGAAGCTTTCGCTCAATGAAAAAGGTCCTGTGAGGATCCTGTAGACCAGGAGAAAATATATTTGAAAGTTGCATAATTGACCAAGAATTCTCATCTAGAATATACAAAGAATCCTCACAAGTGATCAATGAAAAGCTATAGAAAATACAAAACAGAAAGCTAGCAAAGACACAAGGGACATAGGTGCATCTGTAATGTTTCTTATGTTGTGTGAATCTGTATCTGAAAACTAAGAGTACATCTTAAATATGTCAGTGTGTTGACAATATCAACCCTGAATCTTTCAAAACATTTCCTTTACACCAAGAATAAATCCACAGTACTGTTTTTGTTTTTTTTTTTAATCTCATATTAGACCCCTAAATTTTTATTATTTCTCTCTTTTCTACTTCTTTTCTGAAACTTTCTTGGGAATTCTTTGAATATCCCAGCCTTTCCATACCACTGGGGCCTTTGGACTTGAATTCCCCTGACCAGGGCCTTTCCCACACCTTCTCACCATCTCCCTTCCCTTGTCTTTTTTATTTTATTATTTTATTTTATTTATTTATTTTTTGCCTTCCTTGTATTCCTCACAGACCAAATCTTTACATATATCGGGAAAAAAAAGATTTGAGTTTGACTTCTCTTCCTGACGTCATTCCTGGCCTTTGTGATTTGAGTAAGCCATGTCCCCTTGTTAAGTCTCCATTTACTTGTCCGAAATAATCGTTGTAGCCCTAAGTAGCCTGTACAGCTTAAGATATCAATAGCTCTGAGAAATCTGATGCTACTGCCACCCACCCATGCCCTGAGCCAGGAACTTGGGTGAATCTGCCCCTGCACATTTCTTCTTTAACCCCTCCCATACCCAAGGACTTGCCTAGTCTTGACTAACCAGCTAATACATTCCCCCTTGGATCTTGACTGCTAGTTCTCTTCCCTTCCTGTTGTATTCTGCTCCTGTCGAAATGCCCTCTCTAATTGGTTTTTGCCACGTATCATCCATGTGTAGTATGTTATCCTGGTGTAGTATTTTTACCACACAAATTTGATTGTATCAGTCAGCTTCTTTCCTGAAATCTTTAAACCATCCTACCACGTTTTCCAGATGGAACTGAATTCCTCCACTTGGCCCTTGCGCATCTCTTAAGCCCGTTGTTTGCCCCTCCCTAGTACTTCTCAGAAGCCCCAGCCATACGCTAGAGCAAGCCACGTCCAACCACACCCTGTGGCTTTGCACATATCCCAGCTGTCTGGATGCCCTGCTCTGCTGCCTGGCATTTTTCAGGGTTCAGCTTGGTATCATCACCAGGAGAACATCCCTGACTTCCAACCTGTTTGGTGCCTCCTCTCTGGGCTTCCACAATCATTCATGGCAAGTTTATAAATGCTCACGATTTAGCACATAGTAGGCACCTCAATATTTAACAAGTGAATGACTTAGGTTGGACACTCTTGAACATGTTAAGCCTACGCATTCCTCTGAAAACCGTGATGGGTTGTGGAAGTCATAGTGGTCTTTCACTTGTCTTTTCTCTAGCTCTAATTTAAGATGTTTAGTCTTCTTTGCAGACAGTCTGGTATCAGTCCTTCCAAGGGCTTAGAAAACACCCATCTTCAAAGTTCTTCCAGATCAGTGTGTGATCTTGGATGATGAAGTCTGAATTTAGAGATGTAATTAAATCCCAGATCTGCTACACACTCAGAAGTTCAATGGCCTTAAGCTTTGACCTCAACGGAGAAAGTAATGGGACCTCTGCAAAGGGTTGTTGTGAGTGTTCCATAAAATCAGGAGGAAAAAAATTTAGAATGGGTCCTGACATATGACAAATACCCACTAAGTTAGATCTCCATTTAGTGATTTGGGCACAAGGAGGAGGGAAAATAAAAAAGAAAGAAAAAGGATGGGGCAAAAGGCATTGGGCAAGTAAAAAATAGATGGGGAGGGGCAGTGAGAGGAGTTTGATTAAAAATTCTGTCACTCTTGTTACACAGAGCATGGAGTAGGCACATTAGGGAGAGAAGTGGGCAGCAAGGACGTGATGGTCTGGAGTCGGCTGTCTTAATCAAGCAGGGCGGCTAAGGCAGCTGGGCCCTGATTGATAGACCCATCCCACAGATAGGTTGACAGCCACTCAGTTGCTTTCAGAGTTAAGGAAGTGGAGAGCGAGGCCATCCTGAGAAGTTCCTGTTTGAAGGTCTTTTTGCCCTTTCCTTATAGCGTTGCATTTTAAGCGCCCAGTCGATGCTAAGTACAGGCTGTGATGAAGGCTGAGCCCGGGGGATAAGGCTGAATTGAAACCTAAACAGGTTAATCTGTATATTGCAAAGAGCTTTGGCTTCCGGCTCTCCACGGCCTGGTTCCGTTCAAGCTGAGCTAAATCCTAATTGGATGGTGCTGGCTGCTTCACTGAACTTTTCTGGCCTTCAATTTTCTCATCTGTAAAATGGAGATAAATTACCAACTTCCAAGAGATTTCAGAGCAATAACTGAATAAAAACAAGTGTAAGATGTATAAATCATCTGAACTCCAGCTTCTCTCTTATCCAAAGTTCTCGGTTTTCTTTTATTCTTAGTATTTATGGCCTAATAGAAAATTTATTTATCCACTAAAATATAAAGCTCACAAAATCAATTTTGTCCAGTATCTTGCTAGTCACTTGTAATCTAAGCATCTAGTACCTGCTGGTATCATAGAAAATAATTCCATTTATTTATTTATTACAATATAGAAAACCCTGACAACTGGATTGCATCAGTTATCTCTTGCTGCGTAACAAATTACCCCAACACTTAGTGCTTTGCAGCAACTGCCATGCCAGGAGTTTAGGGGGTGTTCCAGTAGGGAAGTTCTGACTAGGGCCTCTTGTAAGATTGCACCTCAGATTCTAGTTTGTCAAGACCTGGAAGATCTTATACGATCTGATTTCAAGGTGATTCACTCATGACCGGCATGCTGTCAAGATAGGTTGTTTCTGTGTAGACCATGGAGAGACTGTTTCGACTCTCTTTCTGATATGGTATCTGTCTTCACTTGGAAAAGTAAAGGTCAAAAGTCATGAACAAAACTCACAGTGCCTTTATGATTTAGTCTTTTGTTGCACAACAATAGAGTTTCCTTGCATTGCATCTGTAGTCTATTGGTCTCAGAGACCAATTTCAATTCAGGAAGAAGCAAACAACATAAGGGCATGAATAGAAGTAAGTGAAGATCATTGGGAGCCATGCTACAGAGAACAAGAGGCTAGTCTGTCTACTTCTGTACCAGGCATGTGGTTAGCTTTCAAACACACTAGGCACAGGTTGAATCATGCATGTAGGTACTGGGCCCTACTTTCCAGAGGTAGCATTCCACTGGAAAAGATAAGGCACACAGGGGCATTGAGGGTGTCCTGTAAAACAATCAGACAGACAAACAAAACAAAACAAATACAACAACAAAACAGGTCAGGGAAGAGTTCCTGAGGTGGGTGACTTGGGAGATAAGTTTCCAAGGATGAATTAAGTAAGCCAGATGAGGCATGCAGGAAAGGCATTCCAAGAAGAGGTAGTGTCTACAATTCCTGAGGAAGACTGGGAGGCGTGAGCCAGGGCCGATGCAAAGGAGGGAGTGGTCATCAGTGGGATTCTGTCTATTTCCACTTGATGTCTGTCAGACCTCCATGAATGTCTGCATCATGAGAACAATCCACTGAGGTTAAAATGTAAAAGCATGGAAGCATGTGATGTGTTTCTGAATTTTGTCATCTTCTAGAAAGCTCCAGCAGGCAGGTCCAGTGCCCCTATGCTGGGGACAAGAGCCGTTTCTTGCCCGATGCTGAGGACCCATCATAAACATGCATTGGTTCCTAAGCTGCAAAGGGTACATACAAGAGGGCTCGGCCCAAGCATGCACCAAACTACCGTGATGCAAACACAAGTGAAGTAGGAACCTTGAGCAGGGCACAGAGCAAGGGCCCTGGAGGTCAAAGGAAGGAGCTATCAGTGCTCTTTAGAGGGAGAGCATCTATAGCTAGTTAGGTTTAAGAAAAACGAAGAGAACGGTATGATCCAGTGTTCACAAAGAAACAAATCTTTGTAAAAACTGACTAAGGGTCTCTTTTCAACTCCCTTCCTGCATCTCTTATGGAACTCAGTGAGGCCAGTGCTGCCCGAGGTGACCCACATTGGGCTGGGTGGAGACTGTGGTAAGAGTCTTTATCTGGGACCTAGATGCCCCTCCAGCTCCCCCCATGAAGCAATGCCAGGCCTTAGGACATTTCTGAGCCACAGACAGAGAGAAAACACAGGTCATCAAGTGTGTGCCACGTCTGGCTGGAGACAGCCAGGGTTGGCATTGTTACTCAGTAATAATGCTTTTCCCAGGCTCTCCTTGCAGCCTTATTTCTGAGGAAATCAACATATGTCTCTCATATTCTTCGCTGGTGCCTATTGCCCAGTATGCTGAGTGAAGCAGCCAGGAATTGCCTCATTTTAACAGGAAGAGCTCAGAAACCAGAGGCAGTATCAGACTTGTCCAAGCAATGAATGCAGGCCTTTCTCCCACTAAAGATGGAGGAGAAAAAGGCCTCAGGATAACCCAGAGCCCAAGCAGGGACTTGAGGGATGGAATCTTAGCAACCAAGGGACAAGCTAAGGACACAGGCTATCTGGGGACAGCCTTTACAATTGGGGTCAGCCAGTACTTTCCCCTGAATCATATCCCCACCCTAGTCAGTCAACATAGAGCCCAAAGGACACCATCTGTCTCCTCTCCCAACCTTTTCTGAGTGTTCTCTCTGTTGTCCCAGGCTCCAAGGCTTTGCTGCTCCAGAGTCATGTCCAAAGGCATTAGCCAGGCACCAGCATACTTCCCCCTTCTAACGAGTCAGATTAACGTAACGCCCAATCATCATCACCTACACCACTGCAGTGGGGAGGACACCCCCTCCAGGAAGGCAGCATCAATACATCAGCAAACAAACTTCTCAAGAGGGCTAGTACATGCAAAGGAATGAGGTCTGCTCCACGTCCTGAGTGACAAAGTAAGGGAACAAGATAAGGTTCCACTAGAGCAAAGCCCAAGAGAGGAAGAGGTCAGTTCTCCAAGGAATAAGTGAGGGAGGTGGCCCACAAAGACTTGGTGGGAGGACGTTCTTTCAAGGGAGCCTTTGGGGTTGTGCCTGTCCAGTGGAATGGGTGGAGAAAGTCATCTTAGGGAAAGAAACAACTTGAACAAAGAAAGAGCAGTGTGACCCAGGCCCCACCCCCGCCCCGCCCACCACGACCAAGGCTTCTGTAAAGACCTGTAGGTGGCTACATGAGAGTGATACAGAAGAAGGGATCGATAAATCTGGGCAGAGAGGGAAAGCCTAGGCCGGAAAGAGACCACGGTGAAGGTACAGAGCTTGCTCTGAAAGTTGAACTTGAAGAGAGTCATTGACAGAAGCCTAAGGCAGATGGCAATATTGACACATCCTCATGATGGCAGTGGGATCCCAGGAATGATACTTAACCTCTCCGTGCCTCTGCTTCCAAATCTGTCATAGGGATGCTAAGAGCACCTTCTTTCCTCACAGAGGTCTCGGGGGTCTTTTTCCAAAGAGTCTGTGCCTGTAAAGAGTGCAGGGCAGTGATTACCAGTAAAGGCTACAGTAAGCCAGGGCTGTGTTAAGAAGAAGCTGGCAACACAAGAACATTTTCGTTTCTGGGCTGAGAAGAGAGGGAAATAAGGATGGACCAGAGGCACCACATGGGAGGTGACTGCCAGGGCCCAGGTGTCAGGTGATAGTGCCCTGTGGAAACACTGGGAAAGGACTAGACAGGATCTGGACGGAGAGACCAAGAGCCTTCAGAGGAAGAAGTGGGTTGTTGGGGGAGGAGGAGGGATGCAACTCTGCCTGCTCGACGCTGTGGTTAGAAAACGCATCATGGGAGAGCATCTAGAGATGACATAGGAGTCCCAGAAAGTCGTCTATAAACAAAGAAGGCTTACAGAGCCAGGGAGCAGAGGCAGGCCAGGAGGACAGCTGGCAGCTGAGGCCAGAGGAGAGAGGACAGCCTAGCCATTGCAGTCTGAGAAGATCTTATCAACATGTAGACAAGTTGGGCAGAGGTCCCTCCTTACAACCAGACTAGGAAATAGAGAACTCTCAAGTTCTTGGTTGTAGCTGCCATTAGGGATGGCAGGTTTCTTGAAAATTAAGCTCTCTTCCCACACCCTCAAAGCAGTTGAAAGTCAAAAGAATAGTGAGATCCCATGACCAAAGACAAATTTTCCAACTATCATTTTGAGCAAGACCTCTTTGACACTGAGAATGCAAAATTATGTTGTTGCCTGAATCCCATGTTTTTAACCCCTCCCGGTGGACAGCTCTACATCATCAGAATATGACCTCCCTCCAGCTCTCCTACCTCACTTCTAGCCTTCACACCAAACCCTCTTCTAAATCTTCTCCTCCTTGTTGGCACCAGATAGTTCTGGAACTTGTGAGGCCTTTCGAATTATGTTCCAAAACAAGAGTGATGAGGCATGATTCTTGTGTTTTTGTTTTTTTAATCCATCATTTCTGGCCTTTTGAGGAACTTTTTTTTAATGGTCCACATGCATGCTTCCCATCATCTATCAGAGCACTGTGGGGATGTCGTGGAAGGGCTGGAGAGAAGCAAACACCACTGTCATTAAAGAGCCAGCTTTTCCCGTCCAAATAACAGATGTGCCTGGAGGACAGCAGGGGCAGAGCCCTGCACAGAGAGGCTCTGCTTGCTGCTGGACACCCGGTGAAAGCACCCAATGAAGGCAGTCATTATTTGTAGGCTCTTAAGGACAGCAGTCTGCCTGTGGCTGAGTGAGCAGTGGCTGCTCACTGTTCAATGCTGTCCTCGGAGGCATTGCTATCTGAAGTTGCATGGAAAGGTCATGAGCTAAAATCTGACCTGTTATTACCCTTTTCTGTGAAACAAATTTCCAGAAATGGTCCTTCTGATTAAAGTGAATGCTCCTCCAGAAATCTTGGTTGCGTGAGCTTCTGGCACAATTGTCTTGTCCCTTTCTTTTGCCTTGCAAGACAGTTCTCATGTCCCATCCTCTATGCTTATACTAACATTGGGGGTCAGATGAAGTCTTTTCATGGGCAGGGGAGAGGGAGGTTGGCTGTCGAATGCATTGTAGGATATGGTTGCACCTTGGGTCTGCACCCGCAAAATGCCAGTATCATCCCTCTTCCATTTAGTTGTGTTGATCCCAAATGCCTCTAAAGATTGCTAGATGTCCTCTGGAGGTGTGTGTGTGTGTGTGTGTGTGTGTGTGTGTGTGTGTGTGTTCATGAGGAGGAGGAAGTCTGAGGGAGGGACACCTGTCTACTTCAGCTCTTTATTCTCCTCTAATGTTTTGCACAGTTCTTGGCATAGGGCCAGGTGTCCACTCAGGGACAAGAATATGAATTTCCCTCTGTGCGGAAGTAGGCATGAATAGCTTCTCTAGATGGCTGCTGTATGGGAGCTCCCTCTACTAACCTTTCCTCTGGGTCCCATTCAAGTTGTAGAGCCAGCTCCGTCTGCTTCTCCACCTCTGGGGAGACTTTGACCCAACCCTTCTATCTCAAACTCCATTGAGGTCAATGGATTTGAGAGCAGAAGGGTTTTCCTTTGGATTAAGACATGATCTCCGGAGGCTTGAGTAAAAGATGAGGGAAATAGTAATGGGTCTTGAGGATATTTGTGGAGGTAGAAGCTCAACCATGGACAGAGGGTCGGTCCATTGGACAAGACCTTGGGTGGCATGGATATAGCAGAGGACCCCCAGGCTGAGATAACAGACAGCTCAGAGGATGAAGGACTTGCGGCCAGCAAGACTCTGGAAACTTGGACCTTGTCTAAGTTTTCAGGTCCGTGGCACAGACTGTAGGTCATGGGGAAACAGAATCTTCAAGACTGACTGATACACTGTTAAAGCTTGGAGTCTAGATCAGGTAGCCTTGTCGGCTTCTGGTATACCTGACTTCTGGATTGGGATTCGTACCGTGGCAAGCACAAAGTGCTAAATCAATAGTAACTAATATTTATTGAGCACTTATTATGTACCAGACACTGTTATTTCAGTTTTGATGAATTTTATCCTTTGATCTTCACAAGGTTCCTATGAGTAGGTTCCATTGATTTTAATCTCTGAGTTAAAAATAAAGAATTGAAGACATATTCTCAAAGTGAGTTACTCAAGGTCTCACCATACATTTAAGTGTTAGATAAAAAATAATTAAGAAAAAAAAATTAAGAATCACATTCAGCACCCACTCTGATCCAGGCACTGTTTCACACTTTGAAAGCTCTGATTTATTTAATTCTCACAACAACCTATTGAAGGAGGTACTATTACAATGTCAATTTTACAGATTAAAAAAAAATAGAGAAATAAAGATCAATGAATTCACCCAAGTCCCCCAGCTCATAATTGGCAGGTTTGGACTTGGAAAGCTTGGCTGCAAAGTCTGTGTCATCTAGCTAGTAAACCAAGCTTTTGAGACTTCAGGACCCACTCTCTTACCCAAGCTCTCCCACATGAGTAACATGGCACCTGGGTATCAGTAGTAAAAGTTAGAGCTAGAATGGCTTCTTCATAGCCAGAAAAAGAATCAGACAAGGCTATGGACTGATGACTCAGCTTTCTGTTTGCATCAAACCCTGAGACTAAGACCAGCTCACCCATCTGTGACATCATTAGCTCTCTATACGAGAGAAATGAGGCCAGGACTGGTAATTGAGGCTAGCCACTCTTTGTTAAGATGTCTTCATGGAGCATCACCAGGCAGAGCGGGATATGAGGAGAAAAGAAAGGAGAGAGGAAACTGTGTCATGAGGGACTCATGGAAACAAACTGAGTGTTCAACCTGGAAAAGTCTGTGGTGTATGAAGTACAGACAGACATCTTTAGTAACCCTGGGATTCTGAGGGATCTAGACCGGGGGGGGGGGGGGAGTGATATCACCTAATACTTCTTGCACCTGACAGTTTGTCTCAGCCCCTCTGAATGCCTGGGTTTCCCTTTTACTAGGTTCATGTCCTTTTTGATTCCCCCTATGTAGTGAATGGACTTCTTATAGACCCCAATTTAAGCCACAGGTCGTCTTTATCTTCTTAGATAATCGTAGAACTCTAAATTTGGACAGCACATTGTAAGATAGCAGCAAATAAACAATTTTTTAGGAATGATGCTGACATTGGAATTAAATACAAAAGCGCTCCTTCTAACCACTTACCTAAAGAGGCATTTAAGGGTGAATTGACCCATGAAGTCTCGCCAGCATGGCTGCCTAAACAGGCCCTGAACAGAGGCAACACCAATAGATAATCTAACATGAAGGGAAAATCTCATCGGTCTTCAACCTTAGAACTACAGGTGACTAGGGAATGCCAAGTGGAGGGGAAATAGTCTTCCCTGGGAAGAACGCCCAAATTGAGGACCCAGTACCAAGTGTTCAGCCCTGAAATCATACACATTCAAGTATATGATAAAGTCTGTATTTATTCATTTAGGAATAAGAGGCCATGCATTTGAGACAGTGAGCAAGGAGGGATACATGGAAGAGGCTGGAGGGGAAAATGATATATTTTAATTTCAAAAAGTAAAAAAAAAATAATAAGTGCACTGACTTGTATAGGGTTTGCTCTTAAATGCTTAAGAAAGGATAGGTAAGACTATTGTGGCAAAATGATGATTGTTGGATTCAGGTAACGGCCATATTGTAGTCTCCTGCTTTCACTTATGTTTGGAAATTACAATAAAATTCTATTAATAAATTTTATCCGTGGGTGTTTTGACAGTGCATGGCTAAATTTGCCTCTGAAATGTGTTGACAGCCCATTGACAGGATCCAGCAGCTCATACAAATGCAGAATCAGGATCCAGCTCTAGATATTACCTTGTTTCTCATGCTTGCCTCCCTTGAAGCACCCTTTCTGCTCTTTTTGGTATACTTTTTTAAATCAACACGTAGAGGCATAAAACCACATGTATCTGGGGGTACCGAGTGATATTTGCATACATCATGCAATGTTCAAATGAAATAGATCTGCCTCCTCATTGACCATTTCCCTGTGGTAGAAGCAGATAAAATTCCATTGCACTCTACTGTTCAATAATGCATAGGGCTTCCTTCAAGCACATACTGGCTAAGCCAAAAAATAATCCCAAGGGAACCTTCTTCCATCGCAAGCAAATTGCATAAGCCAGTGGCATCCTCGTTCAATGTCACAGAAAGGGCTCCTAGCTACACTTCTTCTTAGGTTGGAGAGCTTCATCAGAGAGGAGATTTAGGGTGGCTGCCAAGGGTTGCATGGGGTGGAATCAGCTATAAGATTTTATTTTGATGTGTGTGTGTGTGTGTGTGTGTGTCTGTGTGTGTCTGTGTGTGTCTGTGTATGTGTGTGTATGGCATGTGTGCAGGAGCACGCAGAGACCAAAAAAACAGTACTGGATCTCCTGGAACTAGAGTTGCATATGCCACGTGGGTGCTGGGAATCAAACCCAGGCCCCTGGGAAGAGTGATCCTAACCACTGAGCTGGCTGTCTAGTCTCATGTTATAAAATTCGAAAATCTGGTGTAGGCACTTTGGCCTTGTTGTGTGTACCGGTCCTTCTCCACTCAGCTGAAGATGAACTCTCCGTACCTTCCTCTGAGCTTGGCACATAGGCGCTGCCCTGATACATCAATCAGCACAAAAATTCTCAGATGCACACAACGGGGTCTCCCGCACACAAACTTGCATAAGCAGAAAAGGAGCGTCATAAGTAAAAAATGCATATAAACACACGAAACATTAAAGTTCAAAACAAAAATCAAAACCCCCAAAGCTAATGAAAATGGCTTCTATGAGAGTGGCAGAGCAGGGTGGGGAGATCGATTGTTGAACTTATGTTACATTTGATAGAGAAACAAGATTTCTCTAAAAAAAAAAAAAAAAAAAAAAAAAAAGGCCAACAGCTTGGTGGCATATTGTGACACGAGGACGTGAATGTTTTCCATGAAGTCAGAAAATAAAATGCCGTCTCTAAAACCCCAAAACATGGAAGCAACTGAAAGTACGATCCATCAAGTTGGTGGCACCAAATTAAAGAATGCCAGAACACCCCAAAACCGAGTGTGTCCACCGAGCATTCATAAACTGGTGTTTACAAACTGTGGCACCCACAGATGATACTTGGAAATGACTGGGGGCATTTTTTGTTGTTGTTGTTCGTTACACCTGGAAGGTTGCTAGTGGCATATAAGGGGGTATGATGGTAGGGGCTGCAAAGCACAGAACCATTCCCACAATGATGAATCCAGCCCAAAACATGTGAGGCTGAGAAATCTCATCCTATAGGAGTGTATTATAAAGACAAAGAGAGCAAAGGTTATTTTTTCAAGACCACGATATCAGAACTGCTTCAGGCAATAAACTTAGTACCATTGACTAGTACACATTTATCGTTAGTGTTTGATCAAAAAAATAAAAATAAAAAGTCTGGTAAAGTGCAACAGTCCTAAAAATTCTTGTGCCTGGTGTCAGATGCTGCTCCTGCCCTCTCCATAGCCCCTAATAGCACAGTATACAGACAAGCATCTTTCATGATGGCTAGCTTCCAAGAGGCAGAACATGAGCGAGCCAAATCTACCAGCAGCATGATGTCACTCTCACTGGAGTCAACCCAAAGCAATCCTTGGGCATGCTCTGCCTGATTAGGGTGGTGAAACAGATCACATCATGATGTAGGGATGGCAGGGCGACAGAACAGAAGACCATGAGGGAAGGAGGGTCTTGTGGTAGCCCCTGTTAACCACAGTGATGTCCTTGGACGATGTGGTGGGGGTGGGGGGGAGTGGGGCAGGTACATCCTCCATACCAGTGGCTATAAACAAAACTTCCAACTCTAGAAACATAAAAGCCTGGGAACTCCTAGCCATTGTGCACTGTAACCTTAGCTTACCCGGCAAGTCTAAATTCACCTATTCTTCAAAGAACTACCACCCTGCCTTGAGTCATTGCTCATTTCCACTTCTGTTTTCCCCAAGGGTGGTGTGATTGATCGAGAAAGTTGTCTGGGGCTGCAGGAGGTAATCCCAGCAACCTGTGCTCCCCATGTGCAGGCTGTTGAGGAGGAAGCAATGGCAGGGCCAAGAAGCCCGTCTCTCACAACTACTTCCCTCAGCCTTTTCATCATCTTGGCAACAAGAGTAGAAAAACCATGAGTTAAAAGTCTGGAAGACCTGAGCAAAGTGAGGTCTCAAGAAAAAAACGGGATCCAAGGGCTGTAGGTGAATGGGGCATGGTTTCAAAGGAGCAAACGTCTCCTGAGCAGCGTCACTGGACAACTTTTCAAACCTGAGAAGACAAGCAGTTGTGTTAATGGGGGTAGCTCATGCTCAGAAAGTTCTAAGGATGGGTATATTGGGATTTTGAAAGTGAAATCACAGGATACCTGTGGTGGAGTTGTTTCCCTGAGCATGGCAGTTCTGTTCTCAGGGGCGATTTCTCTGGTGGCCCTGTTTCTGGAAGCCTCCTTGGGTCAGGCAGCCTTAGGTGAGGAAGTGAGGGAAGGTTGGCTAACCTCCCCTCCTCTGTACTCATTTTGTCTATCTGGTCATGTGAAGGCTGCTGACTTCCATCCTCTCTGGTTTCCCACTGGGAAGGTGGGCTTTTTCACTGTGGCTTACCTCCTTTCCTGCCAGGCCCAGTGCCTCTCCGCACTCAGGGTGCGGTGGGGGCTCACTATGCATATCTGAGGGAGGAGGCCAGCAGGAGGAGAACTTGTTTGGCATAGAGAAGGAGGAGGAGAATTCATTCTGTTTGCTAGAGGCAGGAGGACTCCAGGCCAGCCAAGCTCAGGACTAGCATCAAATCTGAGCGGGAGAATGAAGGCTTCTTGGCCACCAGGTGACTCTCACCCAGCCGCTCTGATCTGGGCCAACTCTTGTCTCAGGGTACTTGACAAGAAATGGCTTGGGACAGAACAAATCTTATTGGTGAAAAAAAAGGTTTCCTTGCTATTTCCACCCCCAGGCTTCCTAAGCTTTCTAGGCCCCAGGGAATATCTCTGTCACCTCTCAGTGGCCTCATGCCCTTAAGGATCATGGTTTTGACCTTGTCAGATAACACATACCTCAATTACTTTTGGTAATAAAAAAAACAAAGTGTGTGTGTGTGCATTTTTTTTTCCTGCACTTTGTGTTCATGTGGTCCTTCATGACCCTCTAAGTGACAGTGGACGGATACCCAGGCAGGTCAAAGAGCTATATCCTGGATGGAATCAATGACTCAGAGGTGAGCTGATGATGTGACTGGGCCCATCAGAAACTTCCCAAAGACTTTATGTATGGCTGCTGATGGGTGGAGCTGGTATATCTCCTACAAGAGTCAGGAAAGGGTTCCCAAGATGGGGAGAATATTGGTGGCAACTTCCTGAATTCTGAGAATCAAACTGATGAGGCAGCACAGCCAAGAGAGAAAGAGTCTCGACACCATGGTCTGAGTCCTTCCAGGACACTTTAAATAAGCACTTTGAGCAAAAACTTCCTTTATCCTCCAGCTGCTGTTACCCAGAATCCTCTGCAAGCCTGGCAGTAATAGAGAAGACAAGGGTATTCCCTTCCCACCCCAAGCCTCAGAGGGCTTGAAGTCCTCAACAGTTTTGCTCTCAAATGAGATGCAGGGACCAAGCAGAGGAGGGAGGTGGCTTAGGCACAAACCATGCTAAACCAGATCTTGTCCATAGGTATTTGCACATGAAATGGCCCTGAAGCAAATATTTTAAAAGTCTCCTAGGGTTCCTTTTGTTCAGGGAACTAACTGTGCCTCTAACCTGACAAAGCCCTAGACCTTAAGCTGCCTGTGCCCCAGCCCTATCCAGAGAGGAACAGGCTTTAAAAACAGCGGTAGCCACAAGGAAGACATCACCCTCATGGCATCCTAAAAGACAGCCACAGTCAAAACTGCCACACGAGTTGACTATCGCCTGCTGAGAGAGGAAAAAGGGAAATATTTTTGGTTCATGCCCAGAACAACTTAAAAGTCATTGCTATGGACCAGTGGCGTATGTATTCCTTTGACCTCTTCTCTGAACAGGATTCTGTTTTACTCCCACTTGCCAGTTCCTCTACTGCTAGCATGTACTGGGCATGAGGGACCTTGGGGGTAGCTGTGTATTTAGGAGGGTGTGCTTCGTTTTCACATCTTCCCTGGCCCTGGCCCTTGGCCCCATGGTTTGATGAGCCCACCTTGCTGAATCAGATTTGGGACTTGACTCCCTTGCAGAGAAGACATGTGTTATCTATGAGACTGGACAGGCCTGCAGGTACGCGGCACCCCGAGGAGCGAACAGCGGCAGACACTGTTAGATGTCTCCAGGATTGCTTGTTCCCTTTTAGAATAAGAAGACGCTTGGTTTCTGCCTAGGAATGAGGCAGCCTTCTACCAGTCTCCTTTTCTGCTAGAGGTGACCAAGTTCTCAAATAAAAATGAGATGTGATTGAAGCAACCCAAAGGTGGCTTTCACAGGAGGAAGTGCCCCCTCTGTGGGGTTGGGATCTGCTTGTCCACCATGTTTGATAGTACAATCAGAGGCCATCCTAAAATAGCTCAGCTGCTGAGTTAGTGTCAAAGCTTTTGAATCCATAAACTCAGTAGTCTTGAATATGAATATGCATGTGTATTTGCTTCTCTGGGGGATTTTTGTTAATTCAGTGACTCTACTTGGGGGAATAAAAGAAAGCATCGCCTATAAAAATGATGGCAACCCAGGAAAGCAAAAGCTGTTAAATAAAAGAGCAAAAATTTGAAGAGCACAGAGAAATCTAGAGGCTCTTATTTTAAAATGCTATTAGTAAAGCAAGTGTCGCTCTGCTTCCTGGGCGTTCTGCAGGGTGGGCAGAGGTCTAGACATTTCTTGTTTTGTCTTCTCTGTCTGTAAAATTCTTTATAGAATTAGCCAGTGATGAAGGATGTTACCGGAAGCACGGGGCTGTGGCTACACACATCCACAGTGTGATCTTCAGCCCTGCCCCATTTCTCCTAAGATACATGCCCCTCTGGAAAGGCTATCTTAAGAGCTCAGGCAGCACCAGGCCTAGAACTCATGTCTGCTGTGCCTCCATCTGGTATGGCCTTGGCACTCTGTCATCATTTCAGGAAGAATGTATGCCAATGACCAATGTACTTGGTTTTTAAAATATTGCTCATAGACCCTCCACCAGCACCACCATGTGCAAGGCACAGAGCAACATCAGCAAATCCCTCATGACACAGGAAGGGAGAGGGCGATTAAAATCTTTGCATCCAGGAACATTATTTTCCCTTTGGTTTATAGAGTCATTTGTTCACAAACATTTTGTAATCAAGGTGGCAATCTGGGTATGTGTCGTCTACCACTTGAGGTGTTTAGAGCCTACAAAAGACTGGTCTATTAGTGGTGTGATTTTAATTATCTGTTTATCCGAGAGCTTGATTACAAATCTGTAATGAGTGTTTAAATGTCGGGGGAAATTGGATGTTTCGGTTTTATGTTTTGGTGGATTGTGTGTAAATAGTAAATAATCAGAAATGTTCGGTGATGAATGGTAAGTGAAATCTTAATTTTTAAGGAATGTGTATGGGTTCATCAAATGAATGGTGGGCCAAAGTGAAGTCTTCTGCCTGAACAGCTTCTTAGACATTGATATCAATGCTTTTCCTAGCAAAGGGGTACAAAGACAGTTGGTTTGCTACTGTGAGTCTTAATTTTCTTGCCCATAAAAGAGGCTGGGTTTAACCTTGGCTAAGGACTCATCCATCTATAAGACACTGGATTAACATGAAATTTCAGGAGACCTTTGCTTACATTTGCATCTCATTTTTAGCACTCTAGTATAACCAGCCACCCAGATAAACGGAAGTCGTACTTTCCCAAACCACTCAGACCTCCAGCATGCCATTCATTCTTTTGCAGGATGGCAGCTGCCTCTATATAAACAGATTGTCACCTTTTTTTCAAGGCACTTGTCTGAGAAGCCTCCCACTTACATACCATCAGAACCCGGCCTTTTTGAGATTTTGTTCCAGGAGCCCAGCCTGCATAAGTCTTCTGAACCACATACACTTCCAGAGAGCCTCAATTCAGGAACCAATGTATTTGCATTACATCAGCCCTGCCTCACAGCCCCTAGGAAGTTCTCCTCAGGAGCTCAGCATGCATGGAATCCTGCACCAAGTACATCGTCCTCTGCTTAGGCCAGACCACCTTGTATGGGAACCCCTCTACCAGATTTCTGCTGCTCTCAACTTGGTCAGAAAAGCATCTTATTATGGTGGGTAGGAGTTAATGCAGAGATTCATTACTCTTCAAAGTGCTGAGAATGAGCAACTGTGTGTGTTCAGCGCTCGATCGAGGCGTCTATATTAATTCCCCGCTCCTCGGCTCGGGAATTGCCTCAGAAGCGGGGATGGGAGGAACGGGAGAGCCAGAGGAGGAATGCTGTGAAATGCTGGACTGTAGACAGCATGTCTGTTGCATGCATGAAGTTACAGCAGCTATGGTTACTTTGTGCACAGGACTGGCATAAGATCAAGCCAGTGAAAATCCCAGGATGGAGAAGGATGGGGCTTTGGGAATGCCACCCAAGGAGCTTTTGACAGTTGATGACTGCCAGGGAAAAGAGAGTCACTTTTCTTCTGGGGTAAGGTCACTAACAGATTCCCCACGCCCCAGTGGATGACCCAACATCTAGGCACACGTGGATAGCAATAATTGGATGCAATAAGCTTGCATAAGTTTGTTTGCTTTTGCAAACAAACAGATTATTTTAAAAGGAGAACATGAAGTTGGGCGGGAGATGTGATGAAGGTGCTCCTGGAGGGGATGGAAGGGGAAGAGTGAGGGGTTTTAAAATGATGTCTTTTAGATTATTACCAGCTTCAGAGCATCTTGGCTGCTGCCAATATGCTTTTTGGTTTTTATCTCCACGTTAATGGAAGAATGGTATGACGTCCCAATTGGTGAGAAGGACATTTTCTATCAAATGATCATAAAGGCTGACCCATCTAAAGCCCCCACCCCCACTGACAGAGTGACTTCCCTTTCTCACAACTGCCCTTATTTTACAAGGGACTAAACTTCAGAAAAGGTAAATGACTTCTCAAGATTATGCAACTAGTCCCTTCCCGAGTCTGAAAAGGATGCTAGCCCAGTTTACCCAACTTCGAACCCAGCTGCTTTTCAAGACAAAGAGCCCCTGTACCAGCATTTTAGACATTCACCAAAGCTGCTTCCCACCTCATCACAATCTTTATGTAGGTCTCCAGAATAAGAAACCCTAAGACTGACTGATCCTAATTGTGTCTCTCTGCTATATTAGCTCAGAGAGACAGGAAGGAAAAAAAAAGTGGTGGGGGGTTTCAATTAAAATGTCTTATTAAAAATGAGCCATAAGAAGTTTCAGGGTGCTTCTGTATTTCTGTCATTCTGCCTGTGCCCAATGTCCAGTTCTTGGGTCTGCTGCACTGTGACAGAGTACCAGCCACTAACTGCCAACTGTTAACTGTTAACTGTCCAGGGCTGTTGGCTGAGGTCAGACCTGATCATGTGACTTGCTTTGGCCAATGGGGTGTGAGCCAGCCAGCTGCTGGTTCTTTCTTCTTTCCACTCTCTCTTTTACTCTCTGCCATGCGACCTTCAGATAGATGCTGCTAGCTCTGACAGGTCCCACAACAAAAAAGATGGCAACTCCAAGGAATGTATCAGATCAACCAAGTTGTATTGTGAGCCACTGAGCTTGCAGACTTGCTTGCTGTCACAGCAGAATTTAACCTGTGCTAACACGGTTGCAACACTCATTTTTTTTTTATTAGAAATATTTTTCAGCTTTATAGAATGCTGGGCTCGTTGGGAAGAGATGCTATATCTTCCAGAGTTAGACCAGAGTGCCAGGTCGCAATGATGAACAATTTTAGATGGATACTGTAGAATCAAAATGGAGCCACACATGAATAGAAGTTGAATGGGTATCAACTTTGTGCCCCAGTTTCTTCAATTCCACTGCTATCCAAGTAATAGCTCAGGACATGGTTGCCTTTAGCATCTCTTGGGGGTCATGCTTCTGAGGCTGATGGGACTTTAAATCTTTTATGTCCTAACATCTAACCTGTACTTTCTAAAACATCATCTCTGAATCTTTCTGTTTGAGTCTTTGAGTCAACAACGTAAACTGAAGCTCAATACTAAAGGTCAGTGCCATAATTCAGTAGGAAAAAAAAAGTGCTTGCTGCCTAGCCTGACAACCTGAGTTCGATCCCAGGGCTCGCATGATGAAAGGAGAGGACAGACTCCTGCAAGTTGTCCTCTGACCTGCACTTGTGCTTGGTGATGACTCAGAAATCATAAAAGCACACACTGTTCTTCCAGAAGACTCATATTCCGTCCTCAGCACCCATGTTGGGGGCTCATAACTGCCTGTAACTTCAGTTCCAGAGAATTTAACACTCTACTTTGGTTCTGCTGACATCATGTTTGCACACAGGCCCATGGAAATAAAACTCAAAAGGAGTGCAATACAAGAAAGAGAGATGGAGGGGAAGGAGACAGAGAAGAAACAGGAAGCGAGAGGGGAGAAGGTGGAAAGGGAAGCAGAGCCCTGTCTGGGCATATGGGTGCCTTAAATATGTCAACCCTCCTAGGCAATATGCTCCGTGAATGGAAGGAAAGACCCTCAGAGGAACGACTCTTGGCCCACGTAATCACCCAGAAGACTCAGAAGTTTCTTCTGCCATGTCCTGTGGTCCAGGTACATGGTCTTAGGCCAAGCAGTAGAGCAGAGTAGCCATGAGTGCAACAAAGTTGAGAAAGACCTTGACCGTGTCCCCCTTACACATGGCATTGACACCAGAGTGAACTCAGAAGTTAAGAAGCCCTTCAGGATTGCCCCACATTCAGCTGATACAAAGAGGTGGCCCCATCCTGACAGTCAGGAAATACAGGTTGATGTAGAGGGACCCATTTCAGGAACTACTCTTCTCTCTAGGTCTCTGCTTACACCATATGTGTCAGCAAGTGGCCTGTTTGCTATGGTTGGGCTTGGGGAACTGTGGGTCCCCAGTGCAGGAGCAGCCTGCAGCTGAGAGGCTCTTTAAGATTCTTCTTCAGCTCTGGCAACAGAATTTGATGTCTCCAGATGTGCTACGGAAAACGCTATCTGAAGCTATCATGAGACATCACTTGTTATATCCCCAAAGTTCTCCAGAATCACTGTCAACCTTCAGCTCATAGCTGGTGTATCCCAAATCACAAGAGAGTGGCGCTGTCTGTTGCTCTCAGGTGATGCAGAAGTTGGTATCTATCTCATCTCCCTCCATCCAGCCCCAAACGAACATCTTCCTTCTCCAAATCTTTGCTCCAAGTCACAGGCTCAACCATTCCCTCCACCCAGAGTGCTGTTGCTAGAGTAGGTAGAAAACAATGTGCCTAGACATGCAACGCTGACTGCACTCTACAGCTATGGCTTAAAATTCACATCATGATCCTCAGACGTGGGCTGGTGAGCTGGCTCCATGGTAAAGGCAGTCGCTGTCAAGCTTGACAACCTGAGTTGGAGTCCCAGGACTCACATGGTGGAAGGAGAGAATCACTTCCCACAAGTTATCCTCTGACCTCCTCTCTCTCTCTCTCTCTCTCTCTCTCTCTCTCTCTCTCTCTTTCTCTCTTTCTGTCTCTCTCCTTCACCACCACCACCACCACCACCACACCACACCACAAATAATTGCAACCATTAAACAAATTGTCAGACTCTGTTTTTGAGGTGGTCTTGTTAGTTGTCATATACGAGGAAAGTCCCCTCAGGTTCCTCCCACAGGCTATCTCCTCCTGTCTTTTGAACAGTCCAGACTTCCTCCCTCGGGCCACATTGAAATGCTGTCCACTGGCCAATAGCTGTGTAAGGTGTCCTTGACCTGGGGAGAGCATCTCTGCTGCCAGAAACAGACTGGAAGGTTGAGTCACAAACCACAAGAGAGATGGCAAAGGGTGCAGCAAGTGGCCTAATTGAAGCATTTTAAAATATATATCATAAAGCTTGTTCAACTTAAATTTCCAGTGACTTCATTGGAAATTTTAATTAGTGGGATTCCCCCCCCACACACACACACCTTTAGGAAACAAATACAAACAGGCAAGTCTAACAAAGGGGACCATGTGGTTTGTTCCTGCCTGATCGTTCACAAGGGCTACTGTTCTCATAAACATGGAGAGAAGCCTGAACATGTAAAGTGTGCCCAGCTTCCTGGAGACAAGAAGAAAACGTGAGACTCCAGGTTTTCTGTGGGCCAGCCCTGACCTCAGCAGTTCCAACACATTAGCCCTTCTTTACCCCCCTGTCAGCCCCTGAGACAGTTCCATCAAAGTCCTCCCCAGACTGGCAATGAGGAAACTGAGGCACACAGGTGTCACATGGCTCCTCTGAGTGTCAAGCTTGCTAGGCAGCGCCAGATGGGAAAAGCATGTGTTGCCCACAGCCACTGTGACATTGTGTTCAAGAAAAGAGTCATGTAGATCCTTGATTCTCCCAACTAAAAGACAAAAGCAAACTGAGAAGAACAAAACCTAGGGAAGTGTTGTCCTATGTCACAGGTGAGAAAATGGGGCTCTTTAAATAAGTGACTCACCAAATGTCACAGAGCTGTAAATCGGGGTGAATACAGCAGGTGAGACTTCCCTCCACCTCTTAAGGTGGTTACATGTTGGAAAGAAGAGCAGAGCCCTGTTGGGGTCTGGACACCTTAAATATCTCAATCCTCCTAGCCACCACCATGCCCTGTGAGTGGAAGGAAGAAGCCTTGGGGAACAGGTCCTGGCCCAGACAATCAATAAAAAGATGCATGTATCAACAAAGTGTTACTGGGGGCAGCTCTCTCACTGCAGGCTCATGGCAGGGAGTAGAATGGACCTGCACAGTGAGGACAGTCATTATCCTGTGCCCTTGCAGATGGCTGCCTTCTGGCTCCAGAGCTCTGGCCAGCAGCCCTATGCTACGGCCGTGACCTACTTTCGTTCACCCGGTTAGCCGGATGGCCTATTTCTTTCCTGCAGAATTATTTCCTAACACTAGCTGAGTGTCACGTGCTGAGCACAGCCTTTATAAGCTTGGACATGAAAGAAGAAAAGCCCCTTTAAATTTGCAGTACGATATTCAGGAACCAGGAAAAATTAGGATCAGAGTGTCAGGATGCATTCATATTGGTTTCCTTTCTATAACTGCCTCAAATTGTGTGTGCATGTGCCTGTGTGTGTGAGTGCATGTGTGTGTGTGTGCTTGTGTGTGTGCTGGGAGCTGTGGATTGCCGTACCAATTGCTTTTCAACTACCACCTATTAGAATAAAGTCTTTCCCAAGCTTGCTTTTCATCCTGACATCTTAAGTACCTTAAGTTGCTAATAAAACCCACTGTCCGCAGAGGGCCCTGCTGCCGGAATCGAGGAGTGCATCGAATGTGGGGAAGTGATGTTAAGGTAGTAATTAGGCGAGGTAATTAGACCCTGTTGAGAGAGCTGAGTTGCACAGTGCAGTGTGATAAAGGGGCTGCCTAGACAACTAAATGGGGGTAATTAGATACAAAAGCTCCTTTTCTCTCTCCCTCTCTGCTTCTCAGGCTTTCCTGATTCTCAAGTCCAAACCCGCTGATCCTCTCATCCTCCCCCCTCCCCAGCCCCAGAGACCCGGGGAACATTCTGTACCTCCACCAGCAATCTCCTCCTCCTGCGCATCTCGGAGTTCCTTATTTTTGTCTCTACCTTACCGCCACAGTCTCCCAAAACAGAGCTGCAAACTCTAAGGATTTTCACAGCACAGGGTTACAAAAATGGCCCCCTGGGAAGTTAAAAAGCTTGTATACTCTGACAGCCACGAGCTCTTGTTTGTTTGTTTGTTTGTTTGTTTGTTTGTTTTTATTTCCCGCCTCTCCTCCAAAATTGACCAGACGCTCCACTGGCTCTTGAAAAGGGGCTCACCCATTGTGGGCTTTGACTCCCACCCGGGATGATCCTTTCAGCACACAGATTGGCATATATCACTCTCTTGCTCAAAGTCCTCCCTGGCTTGTCAGTGTTTTCAGAATGGCCGATAGGCTCCTCCTCTGGCTGCTGTGTCCTCTGTGATCTGGCTTCTTCCAGCCATGGTGTTCTCATTCTCCAGGACGGTGTATGCTTGCTTGGTCTGAACCTCTTGTTTCTCTTTGCACTGGCCAGTCCTTCCCCATCTTACCATGTGGGGCTCCTCCCTAAGGGAGTCTTGGCTCTTCTTTGCCCCAGCTGTTCTCTGTCTTACTTGCTCTCTTGTTTTCTTCAGACCACTAACCCACAACCAGAAACTACTTATTGTTTGTCTCTTGTTCCGGGACTCACCACCTGGCTGCAGGCTCCCCTTAAAAGTAAACATTCTTTTTCACTGTTAAGGAGATGCATCTTGAGTTCTTAAACAGCAGTGAGCTGAGAGGACAGTAGTATTTCCCTTGTACCTACGTGGGCAACCAAGTTCACTTTTCATCGCCTGTCAGTTTGCTTCTAGTTTCAGTAATCTCTCCTGACCCTGGCCTTCACATTACTTGCCTGAGTTACCTGCTAGCCTGTTTTTTTTTTTTTTTTTTTTTTTTTTTTTTTTTTTTTTTTTTTTTTTTATCTTGATAAACACCATGACCAAAAGCAACTCAGGGAGGAAAGGGTTTCTATCACCTTATAGGTTATAATCCATCACAAAGGGAATCCAGGGCAGGAGCTCAAGCAGAAGCCTGGAGGCAGGAACTGAAGCAGGGGCTGTGGAGGGGTGCCGCTTACTGGCTTGCTCCCTATGGTTTACTCAGCCTGCTTTCTTATGCTCTCTCAGACTGCCTGCCCAGAATGGGCCCACCCACATCAATCATCAATAAAATGCTCCACAGTCTTGCCCACAGTGCAGTTGATGGGGGCACTTCCTCACCTGAGTGAGGTTACTTCTTTACAGATGACTCCCGCTTTGGTCAAGTTGGCAAAACAAAACAAAACAAACAAACAAACAAAAAAACCAAAAAAACAAACAAACAAAACAAAAACCCTCCCAAACACTGATGGACTTCAGTTATTCCCCCACTAACATCTATGAGGGATCCAGAAGCAACACTTTCATCAAATCCAATACATTTTTAAATTAATGGAAAAGTGGGCAAACAACTCAGCAAGGTGGTCCCTGACAGGGAGCTACAGCAAAGGAATACCATATGCCCCAAGACAAGGAGAAGGTAGGGATGGAGAAGGCAAAAGTGAAGGAGGTGGGGATGAAGAAGATAGAGATGAAAAAAGGAGGGGATGGAGAATTTAAGGATGGAGAGGATGTAAGCGTAGGGACAGAAACTGGAGGGTTTTAAAAAGCAGAGACGAATAGTTTGGAAATGGATAGAGTAGGGGTTGAAGCAGATGGGGTGGAGAGGATAGGGATGAAGCTCTTAGGGAATGAGAAAGTAGGGGTGGCAAGGGTAGGGCTAGAGAAGGCAAACATGGAGGGTGTAGGGCAGAGAGGGTAGGAATGGAGAGGGTTGGGATGGAGAAGGGAGGTTTGGGTGGAGAGAGTCTGAATGGAGCACCTAGAGGCAGAGAGTATATTTTTGGAGAGGTTAGGCATTTCCATGTCATCAAAGGTTCAGGCCAAGCTTCCAATAAATGTCTTCAGGTGTTTCCAAAAAGACAAGCAGCACCGAGGGGAGTGTAGGATGGTTGAGGTCTTTTAGCTGTTGATGTGCCACCTACGCTGAAGTACAGGTTGTGGGTCAGGGAGGGTTGAGGTGGGCAGGCACTTGTGGGATGTGAGTTCCTGCCTTATCTGTCTCTAAGGAGCTATGTGATCCTTGAGTTTCATATTCTCTGGCTGGCTGGTATTAACAAAATCCAGACTTTCCATACTTTGTACTTTTTCCATGAGCATCCAGTTTCTCCACCCACTGTTTCACCTATATACTAGACAGTCACATTTTTCCTAGCAAAGCACCAAACATTCTGAAAAAAAAAAAATGCAATTAGTGGGAAATGTGATCTTTGCTCTGATATGGTCGTACTTTTGAAAGGGAGGTAACAAGACCATAAATTTAGGAAAATACCGCAGGTTAGCACCAAGTCTTAGATTACTAATCATCACACCCATGTCAGACTAATTACCCCAAGCCGATGTCACCCTCAGGTCAGAGACCCCATGTTTCATTTTTTAAATACCTCCTACTGCTTTCTAATCATAAGACATCCATCTACAGCAGCGGTTCTCCTCCTTCCCTGTGCCTCTGCCCTTTAATACACTTCCTCACGTTGTGGTGATCCCCAACCATAAACTCATTTTTGTTGCTACTTTATAACTGTAATTTTGCTGCTGTCATGACTCATGAAGTAGTATCTTCTACGAAGGTCATCTGCTATGGGACCCCTGTGAAAGGGTCTTTTGACACGCCAGGGGTCGAGACCCACAGGTTGAGAACCACTGGTGTACAGCATGGCAAGCACTCTGCCTATGGCCTGCTACACAGAAAACTTCTGTAGTTACCGTCATCCACGCCAACAGACACAGAAGACCTGGGATGCACCGTGATAGAGTGGGAGCGTGAACAGGCTCCAGAGGGCTGCGTGCGGGGCTGGAGAGATGCTGAGTCAGTGACGGGCTTGACTTATTGGCAAAAGGCACAAGGACCTGAGTTCGGATCCTCAGAACTTATCAAATCCAGGCCCAGTGGTGCACACGGGTAACCCCAATGCCTGGGAAATAGAATGTCAGGGCATCCCTGGAGCTCACTGGCCAGCCAGCCTAGCCAATCAATGACCTCCAGGATCAGGGAGAGACCCTATCTCAAAAAATAAGGTGGAGAGCCAATTGAGGAAGACACTTGACACTGACTTCTGGCCCTCACACGCGCACACCGCATAGGTACACATCCACAGACAAATAAATCTCTCACACACATCCGCACATATCCACATGTGCGCACACCCACACCCACTCAAACATACATATTACACGTCTGCACATGCCTGCTACATGAAGACTAAGTGGACACAGTTCTGGAGGAGACTTCAGGGAACCTTTTCAAAAGTGAACTTACTGCTGAGGAGGAATAGGCAGAACCAAAGTAGGAGGCTACTACCATGGCTCAGGTGTGAGGTAAGGTTGGGACTGGATCTAGACACTGGAAGATCAAGTGTCAGACCAAGGCACAGAAAATGCAAAGAATCTTCTTTGCATGGGTAAAGCTACCAGCATTTATAACCCCCACACACACACCAGATACCAAGTGTAGAGGTTTAACAAAGGTGTGTGCAACTGAGAGGGCCATAGCTTCTTGCTTTTACCTGTACTGAAAGACAGAGACAGCTTGGGCGCAGCATGCTGAGGTCATAGCTACCCTCACCTGACTGGTAAAAGGCCTGGGTTCTACACCAGGGCAGGTAAGATGCTGAAGTGGCTGCTCCTGAATCAGGAGTGACAGCTGCAGGCTGTTGCCCTGACCCAACCCGGAATCCATGATTCAGAGATGTTCCATTGAGTTGGAATTAGCCTATCCAATAGAGGGTCCTAGAACTGACTTATCCGAGGCTGATGTAGGAAGCGCCAATCTGACGGCCTCTCAGAAACCTTGGAGTTTAGTACTTCCTGGGAGCCAGAGGCAAACCCAGACTAGCAAGTTTACCAAGGAGAGTCGGCTAAACAGTGCCTGAGTGGCCCTCGGCCCCACAGGATTGTCTCCTGAGCTGTCTTCCCCAACTACTCCTGTGTGAGCGTCTGGCCATTGTCCCTCTCTCTTCCTGCATGTCTGGGTGAAGATGGCTCAGCAGGTTTGGCTGTTCAGACCTAAAAAATCTCAGAACTCAGGGTAAGGTGGGAGTAGAGAACTGACTCATGTGGGTACATACAAGTACGTAGGCGCGCATGAACACACAGGCACGCATGCGCACGCACGCACACGTTTTAAACATGAAGTCATAGGAGCTAGAGAGCTGTACCAGTCCTTCAGAAAGCTGACTGCTTTGGCAGAGGGATCTGAGCTTGGTTCTCAGCACTTGCCCTGCGTGGGTCAAAAGCACCGTGTAACCCCAGCTCCAGGGATTTGAGGACACCAGTGCTCACGTGCACCTATGCGCACAGAGACACGTGCACACATGCTGTTCAAAATGAGACTAACCTCTTCTATGACTAAAACTTGATTAAAATGTTAAAAAAAAAATACCTCAACTTAAGGGAAAACAATACCCATGAATAAGATTAATTTGGAGGGACTGAGGAAAACATTAGGAAATCAGTACATGGACACACACACACATTCACCATCCTGGAAACGGTAAACAAGACCCCAATGAATATACTTTCTTAAAATAATAAAATAGGACTTATACTAAATGAGCATTTATGGGATCTTAACATAATGCAAATTTAGCCAAGTCACAGCCCGAAGGCACTAAAATGCAGAGCACGTATCACAAAACACTGCCCATTTGCTTGTCTGCGGTGGGTGCATAAGGCTGCAGAATGTCACAAGTGGATTAATTCAAAAGAAATGCTTTCAAATTAAGAAATTTGCATGACCTTCATTGCAGTGCTATTCTCAGTAGCAAACTATCTTAACTTTATTGACCAGCAATAGAGGGGACATTATGTAAATCATTTCAAATCAACTCTGTGCAGTATTACACACTTGTCACTGTGGTTTGTCCCTGCCAGAACTGGGTTAAAATTTGGTTGCCACCGTAGCTGTGATGGGAGACTGGATTAATTCTCATAGGAACTAACTCTCTGAAACTGGACTGTTAGAGCATGGCTCAGGCTGGTATTTAATCCCAGTACTTGGAAAGTAAAAGCAGGCAAATCTCTTGAGTTCGAGGCCAGCTTGGACTATAGACCAAGTTCCAGGATAGTCAGGGCTACACAGAGAAACCCTGCCTCGAGAGACCAAATAATGAGTGCATGACTCCCTTTGAACAAGTAGAAAGTGTATGGATCCCTTTGAATAAATGAGCGAGCGAGTGAGTGAGTGAATTAATGAATAGAAAGTGTATGGCTTCCTTTGCCTTCTCTGGTAGTGGAAGTTTTGGTTTCTTTATGTTATATAAACATGTTTTTGTTTTGACCCCAGGTGTGGGATATGGGTCTGCTTCAGTTTGTTTACGGTTGTTGACTATGATGGCCTTGTGCTCTTGTAGGGATGTGATCTTGGCCAGCTGCAGATAGCTTAATTCTGGGGACTCTGGGAGGGACTAAATGCCAGAATACCGAGAGGGCCAGCAGTGGCTGCTGCCCGCAGCCGCTGCTGGTTCGTCCCACTGCTGAATTTGCTATTGCTGGTCTGCTGGTTTGCTGGGCTTCTGGATATCCTGACTATGAAGGCTGGACTTGCCCCAAGGAACTAAGTCCCTAAACAGCAGGAAGTAGTAAAGAGACACACGCTGCCCCATTTTCCCTCTGACCTTTTTCTCCTAACCTAGTGTAGGGGGGTTGGAGGCATTAGAGCATTTAGGAAGGAAGGTTAAGATATAAGAACCCCACTGAGATAGATTAAAAAGTACACCTACATTCTCTTAGATGTGCACCGCTCGTGGCTATTGTTTGTCCACCTAGCCATACCATGTGACATGTTAGAGCATGGGGTGTGGCTCTCAGCAGGCATATCTGCTCAGTCTCGTAACGTCCCAGCTTCTGCAGCTTCTAGCTCAATAAACCTCTCTTCAAAGTCAACTTCCAAGTCAAGAAAATGAGCAAAGACACAATGTCCAGCCACACATATAGATTAAATGGGTTCAAAGACCATATAATTACATTGAACACTGGAATGAAGTAAAGGCTGTAAAAAGCACTGCTGGGGTGATGTGTGTGTGTGTGTGTGTGTGTGTGTGTGTGTGTGTGTGTTTTCACAAGCCACAGCACACATGCAGAGGAGGATAACTTTTGGGAGTAGGTCCTGTGAGGCTGTGGGCAGCCTCAGGCTGTCGGGCGTGGCAGCGAACACCCTTACCTCTGAGTCATCTCTGAGGCCCTACCGTTTCAGACTAATCATGACTGTGGAGGAGGGGTACCCTTTCCCTTCAGGACATTCAGTAGCAGCTCTGGTCTCCACCATTAGATGTCAGGTGTGTCACCTCCATGCCCCTTCTCCCCTAGTCACCGTCAAAAATAACACACTGCTAACTGTCCCTAAGAGAGAGATTCTCTTTTAGTTGACAGCCACTGGTATAACACAATACTCCACGTGAGCTCGAGCAGATCTATTTTAAAACCCTGTGTGCCGAGCGGAGGCACAGCTCCACTCTAGTGTGCTTGCACAGTGTGCTCGAGGCTCTGGCTCAACCCCCATCTTCTCTATCGCAAGCCTACATGAAAGTGAATATAAATTGCACAAAACAAGAAAATGAAACTCTCTGAGCAAGTGAAAAGTTTAAGCGCAGCTTATGTTTTCTAGTATTTTAGCCGTAAAAGCAGCTCAACGCAAAAATGTGCCTTTTAGAGTCAGAGCAGCTTATCATTCCAGAAATACCAACGATGCTGGCTGGCAGCATTAGCTCTGTGAAGCAGACTGATGGTCATAATTTCCTTTGGCCCTCTCAATTTCTAACAGTCCACCAGAAGGCCTTGGCTCACGGTGTCTCTACACGGGTGTGTCAAATCACCAACCGCATTTACAGCATTCCCCACAGGACCCTCCCTGTCATTTCTGATACTTCTTTAATACCTGAAAAGGCTTAGTTCAGGCACAGAACTGCCTTTCCAGAAAAACTTACAGCAAGAGGTCAGCAGCCCGTCTGGGCCATGAGAAGCAAACACAAGCACACACCATTCATTTCCATATCTGTCCCGGTTGGTTTGGTGAGTCTACTTGACACAAGCTAGAGTCAACTTGACACCAGCTAGATAGAAAAAGGACAAAGTCTCAGTTGAGGAAATGCCTCGATGAGATTCAGGTGTAAGGCATTTTTTTCAACTAGTGATAAGGCATTTTTTTCAACCATCTCTGGGCTGGTGGTCCTGGGTTCTATAAGAAAGCAGGCTGAATAAGCCATGAGAGCAAGCCAGTCAACAGCACCCCACCATGGCCAACATATCAGCTCCTGCCTCCAGGTTCCAGCCCTGCTCTAGTTCCTCTCCTGACTTCCTCCAATGATGGACTATGACCTGGAAGTGTAAGCCTAGTAAACCTTTTCCACCCCAACTGGCTATTTGGTCATGGTGTTTTGCCACAACAATAGAAACCCTAAGACTATATCTGAGGCTCAAATGGCTTTGACGGTAGATTCTCCAGGGGGGGAGCCCTCAGTGAACTTTCATTGATTTTGGCCAGCTGTCTACATGTACCTGGGAAACAACTTTAACCTGCTTTCATACCAGTCCGACATCTTTCCTTTCAGTCCTGGGTGCTGATGTGGAATGCCCTATACGACTGGGGAAGGAGAATCTCTTTCTAGCCCACTAAATGCATGAAGATTTTTTAAATACCCCCTCCCCCAAATTACATGCCAACATATGTGTTTTAGTCCCTTGGTTTCTTTGCAAGTGAAACTACAGATTGAGTGCCTTGGGGCTAGGAAGATGATCAGTCATTAAAGTGCTTGCCATGAAAACATATGAGGACCTGGGTTTAAATCCAGGCATGGCAGCATGCGTCTGTGGTCCTAGCACTGAAGAGGGAGAGACAGGAGAATCACTAGCCAGTTAGTCTTGCTGAACTGGTGAGCTCCAGGTTGAATGGAAGACCTAGCACAAGGCGGGATGGTGGAGGTTGGGGGGAGGGGAGAAAGGCACCTGTGATGGTCTAAATGAGAAATGTCCTTTAGTCTTCTACATTTGAATAATTGGTACCCAATGATGGCACTAAAATGGAGGTTTAGGAAGGTAGCCGTGTTGGAGGAAGTATGTCACTGATGGTGCCTTTGGGAGTTTAAAGACTCAAGCTATTTCAGAGTTTGCTCTCTCTGCTTCCTTTCTGGCTGTTCAAGAAGTGAGCCCTCAGCTTCCTGTTTCTGCCGCCATGCCTGCCAGCAGCCATGACTCCCAGCTAAAATGGATTCTTATTCTTCTGGAACTGTGAGCCCCCCAAAAAAACCGCTCTCTTCATGGCCTTGCTCGTGGGGCCTCATCTCAGCGCTAGAAAAGTAACACAACACTTGGCATCGATCTTTGACCTCCACATGTGAACACACACACGTACACACACATGCAGAAGAGAAGGCAGGTACCTATGATGGGAATTCACTGTGCTGCACTGGTAAACCTTGACAAAGTGGTGACAAGCCAGATAGGCCAGGACTCTCCACACACTGATACAGTCACTTGGTAGCCTGAGGGCACTGATAAGCTATGGGGTGCAGGCAAACATCTCAGAATTCCAAGAATCCGAGTTCCCAGAGAGCCTGTCGCCTCCAGATACAGACCAGGAGTCTGTGTTTATATGTTGAAATGAGGAGCTGGTAGAATTGAAGCTGTTGTTTTCAGCAGAAACCAGCAGAATTCAGACACCAGGGTCATGCTGCTGAAGGAGACTGACTAATTATGGAGAATAAATGGCTTCCATGTGGTCACACCTGTTTGAACAAACTACTTCTGTAGGGTGTGTGTGAGAATTGAAAGAAATAAAGATAGGAAATCCATAGCGCCTACTGTCCTAGTCAGGTAACTGTTTTAAGTATTTTTAAGTATGTGAATCTATAACAATAGTAAAAACAAAAACATTAAAAATAACAAAGCACCTGGCAAAGGAAATCACCAACTGTGCTACCTGGCACTTCCGCATCCACCATTGTGGGCAGAAGCAGGTTCTTGGCAGGACAGATACTGTAGTCACACCCGAGACAGTAATGGTGACCAGGAAACAAATGATCCAGCAGCCAGCAAGGAACAATCGGTGTCCCAACCTAGAAACTTCATGGCCTTCTTAGCTGACACTATCTGGATGTCCTAGCAGGGGCCCCAGATACCAGTAGCTGTCACCACTCAAACCATCTTCTTTCCAGCAATCAGACCCAAATCATCAGGTTGGCCCCTCTGACTCTTTCTTCAGCCTCTTCCTGTCTGTTTCTCAGCAGCAGATCAGCTCTGTGTGTTCTGGGCTGTATCTTCCAAGCACAGCTTTATTGCCTGAGCCTTGGAGAGCTACCCTGTCAGAAACAAGACCAGGAAGCAAAGACATAGCCAGCAACTAAGCCTGCACTGAACTGTTGAACTGTGCCACACAGGACCAAAAAGGTTTCTGAAGAGGAGGAAGAGAAAAGGGGGGAGGACAAAGAGATAAAGTTGAAAATGATGGCTTATGCCTGTAATCTCAGAATGTGGGAGATGGAGTCAGGAGGACTGACACAAGTATGAGGCTATGCAGTGAGTGAGACTTTCTTAAAAGACACAGGAGCGAGGGGAAGGAGAGAGAGAAGGAGACGGAGAAACTGTACATTTGGATGTGTTTGGATTTGCATGTGATGTGTGTGATTTTGTGTTTGTGCATATTTATGTGTTCAAGTTCACATATTTGCGTGCTCATGTATGTGTGTGTTTTAAAACTTCCATTACTGGGGCTGGAGAGATGGATCAGCGGTTAAGAGCACTGATTGCTCTTCCAAAAGACCAGGGTTCAATTCCCAGCACCTACATAGCAGCTTACAACTGTCTCTAACTCCCAAGATCTGACACCCTCTCACATATAATATATATAAAATTTAAAAAAAGTAAGAAAAAATTTTTAATTCCTTTACTGCCTAAGAAAAGTGATCTGAACACACTAGACTCATGTCTTTTTCTAGCATTGTTTTCTGGTGTTGACTCATTTTTTTTTTCTTTTCACCTCTGTGTACTTCCCAAAGAGATGATTGTCAAGAAAGAAATACTACTTCCTTCAGTGACATGATATATTACTTTAGGCAGCCCTACTGCAAACCAGCACCTGTGAGGCTCCACTCCCAAGACAGGGCCAGTTGGGAAGGCGCTCCCAAGTTAGCCTGCTGGGAACAGCAAGCATACAGGGTGCACGCTGTGTCTCACCTGAGTACTTTCTGAACAGCTGGGGTCAACGCCATGGTGGATATTATTTGCCATACTGTAAGATCTACATAGGAACTCATAGGGAGTATACATGTATACATGTATAGAACAATGAGTTACAAGTCAGAAGTGCACCACTCATGTAGAGGAATGTTAATTCAGAACATGGCTCTCTGGCAAGAGATCATATCCAAAGACCTTCTAGGTCTATGTGATCCAGCTGGAATACAAACACACCTTTTATTCCAAGAGACAGAGGCAAGCAGATCTCTTTGTTCAAGGCCAGACTGGTATAGGGTAAATTTCAGGTAAAGAAAAGTTTAGGTCCAGGTACAGTGGTGCACACCTTTAATTCCAAACAATGAAGGTAAAGTTAGTTTGTAGAAGGAAGCAACCATTTTGAAAGGATATCTAATTGGGTGGCAGAAAAAGTGACAGATCAGAGAAAGACTTGACAGAATAGCATACACCCAACTCTCGTGAAAAGGGAGAGGAAAGGGAAGCTACTTAAGGAGCAATTCAAAGAGAGGAGGGGTTTTACTGGCTCACTAATAGAGAGACAGGTTGCAGAGAGAGAACTCATGTGAAGAGCCAGAGAATGAGAGAATGAGAGCTCGAAGATTAGAGAAGATCGCCTGAATTAGTCTGATGCCAAGCAGACCAATTTAGGGGCCAAGAGAGAAGCCAAATTGAATAAGTCAGCTGGGAGAGGAGCTTGAGACAGAGTAGCTGAGTTGAGCCAGCCATTCCAGAGCTCAGAAAGAACAAGAAAGGGTGAGCTTATTAAGCATTAAATCTTAGAGGCTGAAAACATTCTCGGCCTAGGTTAGATTGTATAGAGGCTAGAAGAGCTAAGCCTAGGATAACAGATGGAGGAGTAAGCCTCAGAGACAACAACTGAACCAAGCAAATAAAAGTTTATTTTACACATTCAGAGAACTTTCAGGATGCTGCTATACAAAGCCAGTCCTGGGCTTTCTTCTTCAAGGACAGGGAAACCAGTAAATGGCTTCAAACAACTTTAAGATGTCCTCTCCAGGTTAACTAATTCCTTCCTTCTCCAGAAGAGGGAGGCCTATGAAGAGAAAAGAAAGCCCACACACTCACCAAGTATTGAACAGAGAGGCGCAGTTTCAGACTCTGAATACAGTCATGCCTGAGAAGCAAAGAACTGGGACACAGAGTAGATGGCCTACCAGGCATGTGCAATGTCTTTTCAATCGAAAGGCGATGACAGGGGCCAGAGGACTCTCATGGAGTTGACACTGTAGGAAAAAAAGAAGCACGGGGGCTAGAGAAGAGGCCCAGTGGGTAAGGTGTCGCCATGCAAGCACGGGGGCCTGACCTCAGATCCATCAGTACCAACGAGCATGGCCTCATGTGCCTGCGACCCTAGCCCTGAATGAGAGAAGGCAGATGGGTTTCCAGAGCTCACCAGCCAGCGCACCTTGTCAACTGGTGAGCTCCAGCGTCACCAGTTTCTCAAAACATAACAGAGTGAGAAAGAGGACACTGGGCTCTGGATAATGACTTCTGATCTTCATGCACGCTCACATCCACAGGTAAGTGTATGCTCACACACATGCATGCATACACATGTCCATACACACAGAGACAGACAGACAGACAGACACAAATGCACACACACACACACACACACACACACACACACACACACACACACACCCCAAAACCAAGTATAAGATGAAATGTCAGATAGTAGGTGGTTGGACTGTAATTTTTAGGCAAAATGGTACGGAAAGGAAAAAGGGGCCAACAGCTTCTCCCTTCCAGTGTTACATTTAAAAATGTAAAGTTCTTCACCTTCAGCCAAAGCACTGCCTACCCCAGACCCACTCCCTTTGACTGAGCTCCAAGTTCTCAACATGCCAAAGGACTTTAGACAAGGATGCCATTAGTGTCTTGCAGCAAAATCTGACTTTTGAATATCAGAAATTAAATATTGTCTCTGTCCCTTTGTGGTCTCTCTGTGGTAAGTCAGGCATGGTGTGTCTCAGGTGAAGTGAGACCAACTGTAAAATATATGAGCGCGTGGATAACTGAACAGGCATCGGGGCCTTGCGGTTCACAAGCCGGAACTGTGTCTTGACACCCAGGGGTTGCCAGAAAACAAAGGTTTGTGGAATAGGGTGGGTGTCTTTCTCTAGAGACCAGTCCAGATGGCACAGTGAGGAGCTGGGGCCAGGTCTGAGACTCTCAGTGCCACTGGGGCTGGGTCATTTCATAACTGTGCAAAAGCTTTTTGCACTTCTGTAGGGAGTTCCTCTTCCTATTCCTCTCTTAGTTTGCTAGTGCTACTGTTACAAAACACCACACTAGCCTGGAGGTGGTAGTACACGCCTTTAATCCCAGCACTGAGCAGGCAGAGGGCAGGCAGATCTCTGAGTCTGAGGCCAGCCTGGTCTACACTGAGAGTTCCAGGATTCCCAGGGCTACACAGGGAAACTCTGCCTCAAAAAAATACAACAAAAACCAAACAAACAAACAAAAAAGAGTATACAGAACAGCACACTAGGTAACTCAAGTAACAGCGATTTGTTTCTGAGGGTCTGAAGGATGGACGTCGAGGATCAAGGTGTGGGCAAGGCTGAGTTCCCTTGAGGCCTCTCTCTGGCCCACAGGCGGCCACTTTTTAACTGTGTGCTCCCCTGGCCTCTGCTCTGAGAACGTGTGTCCCCTGGGTCTATCTTGTGTGTCCATGTATCAGCATCCTATAAAGATAAAGACATGTGTCTGACCTTATTTAAACTCTGTCACCTCTCTAAAGGGTCAATCTCCATATAGTCTCCCTGAAGAAAGGGCCTCATCATATGATTTTTACAGAGTTCAGTCTACAACAGCTGTCCTCCAACTGTTGGTTGCACCACCAAGGCTAAGACAAAACACTCCCCCAGTGCCTCCCAGCCCACAGTGCTGAGGAACTCCTCATTTAATTAGTCACTTGCTATTTTTGTTTTTTCTTTCTGGCATTAGGTGAGACAGTTCTTTGAGATAAACGCTTCTTTTTAAAAAATTTTTTATTAATTACACTTTATTCATTTTGTATCCCCCCATAAGCCCCTCCCTCCTCCCCTCCCAATCCCACCCTCCCTCCCCTTTCTGCATGCATGCCACTCCCCAAGTCCACTGATAGGGGAGGTTCTCCTCTCCTTTCTGATCTTAGTCTATCAGTTCTCATCAAAATTGGCTGCATTGTCCTCTACCTTGGCCTGGTAAGGCTGCTCCCCCCTCAGGGGGAGGTGATCAAAGAGCAGGCCAATCAGATTATGTCAGGCAGTCCCTCTTCCCATTACTATGTAACCCACTTGGACACTGACCTGCCATGGGCTACATCTGTGCAGGGGTTCTAGGTTATCTCCATGAATAGTCCTTGGTTGGAGTATGAGTCTCTGGGAAGTTCCCTGTGTTCAAATTATCTTGTTCTGTTGCTCTGCTTGTGGAGTTCCCGTCCCCTCCAGCTCTTACTATTTCCCACTTCTTACATAAACGCTTTTTAAAATTGACTCTCGGAAATCCAACACATCCCATCCTTAGATGAAGCTGAGATTACATTTCTTTCTAGAGCCTGAAAGCAAGGTGTTATTGAATACTAGGGGCAGACCTACAGTCTCCCATTTGTGTCATTCTTGCCTGGGGTGAATACCTTTTCAGACAAATGAATACCACTGAAATCGATAACACTGTCATCTTGGACCTAAAGGAAAGGGATTTGTTGAGTTAGAAGGGGGAAGAGCTGCAGGGGAATTAAGGATGGTTTCTAACAAGCAGCCGACCAAAGAAGGCTCTTGCAACTGGGTTGCAGTTTTATCTTGCACACTAGCACGCGTGTTTACATGGCATTTCCATATGAATACTAACTGCCCCATTCAGAAATCACCATGCCCACCCTTTGGATTTAATATTGAGGAAGGGCAATTAAAATACAAGGACATTCTTGTCTCTCCCATGCCCTCACCCCACAACCTGGGTGTGAAGTGAGGATGGGTTGACCAAAGCAAGCGACAGTGGGATGCCAAGTACAGGACATGCCTGAGAGTGCCTCCGAGGAGATAGAGTCAATGAATTTGGTGAGTGGTTGATTATAGGATAAGAGGAAGGGACAGTCATGGTGTCTGCCTCTCCCAGGTTCCTGTGTAGAGACCAGATAAGGCTCCAAGAATGAGAATTGTCCCTCACAGCCGCAGAACTGCCCAGTGTTGGTCTTTGGACATCTAGCAGGAGATTGGCATGTAGAAGGGTGGCTACTATATTGAGAATCACTTGAGACCAACAAACTGTGGAGAAATCTGTGGCAAAGAGGCACCTAGAAAAATTAAGCAAATTAAGCAATCTCTCGCTGCCTCTGTCATTCCCTCAGTCTCTGTCTCTATCTGCCTCTGGCTGTTTCTGTCTCTCCCCCAGCTCTTGCACATATGCTCTCTGTTTCTCACAACACACACACTTAACACACCTCACATAGTTAGAAGTGGCTCACATTAGAAAGAGCCTGTGGCCATAATCCTTTTATGTCCAGGTTTATCTGAGTTAAATAGAATTTACACGCTATTGTTTCGTTTTGTTTTAATGTTTGCAGAGTAGTCAGCTGGCTCTGCAACATCTCTTTCATTTTGTTGCAGTCTTACCAAACAGCTGCCTCTGGAGCCACCTGCTGACACAGTGTAGAATACTGTGCAGCTGGGATCGCTGAGCAAAAGCCCCGCTCCCAGCTAACAGGAGAGAAGCTCAGGTCCATGCTCTTCCCGCAGCCTTGGAGCCAAAGCCTCCTGAAAATCCTAATGGCCATGTGGACACTTCGAGCTAGTAAATGGGGTAACTCTGCAAAGTCTGCTAAAACTTGGGCCCTTTGCTTGAATCTACTGTTGATGTGGTTTTGAGAAATGGAGGGAGCAGTATTGATTGTGGCTCTCCATCTGCCATATCTTACCCTCAACATGTAAATGCTGGTGTTTATTCCACATGCAACACGTAAGGAATATAGATTCTGAGTCTGCCTCATTTCTCCCATCACAGAGTACTAGCAATACACATCAGCGGCCATATTCCACTTTGCCTTCATAGTGATGTGTTTCAAGAACTTTCCTCTTGGAGACAGAACTTTTTTCACACACATCTGAAGAGACTTCTACAGAAGTTGAATTGCTATGGCAAAGTAAAAAGCGAAGTTGAGATTTTGATGAGAAAACTGTATTCTGTCCCTTCCTGTTTTCCCCACCAGTCTGGCCAACATTGCATGTGGTTGTGCTTTTTAAATCTCTGCTTCTCTAAGGGTAGGAAATGGTCCCAGAACTTCTGATTCATTTTCATTTCTTTTTCTGTGAATTCTTTATGCGTTCTTATTAAATCGCTCTCCTAGTTGAATTGTCAATATTATTGCTTTAGTGAGTGATGTTCAGACCCTTGTCTGTGTTTTGTTTCTAAGCCAGTTTAGTGATTTGCCCTTTGACCTTATTTATAGAATGGCTTTTTTTTTTTCTATTCTAGAAAACAAATCTTTATTTGTAGTGCTTGAGCTTCTTTAGAAAGGCCTGAATCAATATTCAATATTTTCTTTTTTAAAAGAAGAAAAGGCTGTATCTTGGTGACCTTGATGACTTTGGACCTCCTGAATATTTGGATTACAGACAAACACTACCTTACTCAGCCACACTCTTAAAATACGGCAGGGTCTCACTATGTAGTCCAGACTGACCTGGAACTTATTATGTTGCCCAGCCTGACTTTGAACTCACGATCACCCTTGCTTTGGTTTCCTAAGTACTGGAATTACAAGCATGGGACACCATTACCCATTGCCCGGGTAATATTATTCTTAAAGTCTCCCTTTCTCCACCTAGTTTTGATGGTTACTTACTGTATGCTGAGATTTATTTTACTTATGCTGAGATTTATTTTACTTAAGGACTGCAGTGTATACATGACACGGTCACCACACCACTGACGCCTTCTCATTGTAACAGTTCCTTTCAGTGGGACTCTGCTCTCTTATCACTCCATCTTTCTCCACATCTCTTAGTGCTCTGGTTCTCTCTTTTAGTCCTCTGACTCTCCTGAGGTTTTTCCACAACCATAATGGAAGTTTGGGTTTCTTTGTAAACTCAGCTATGTATGTTTTTGCTTTAACCCCAAGTGTGAGATTTTAGTGGGGCGTTAGTTTGTCCATAGCTGTTAATCATCTTGTGCGGGCCTTTGACAGCTGGTAACAGCCTGCCTCGATGGCGTGTTGAGGGGCACGATGCAGGACTCCGAGGATATACATATGAGAGCCCAGAACGAGAATGTGTGCAGTGGTGGCAGGTGAGCGGCAGCTTGGAGCAGACAGATGGAGAGAGATGATGCTGCAGCCTGGGGCAGACTGCTGTCTGCACTTGCTGTTGATGGAGATTGGCATAGCCCTAAAAGAATCTACCCAACCCGAAGCAACAGGGAGAAGTAAAGGGGTCTGTGCCCCCTCTTCCTACTAACCTTCTCTCTCTGACTTAGGGTTAGGGGTTAGAAAGGAGAGGCTTAAAGGAACCCCAAACAAAAAAGCATTTCAAAACAAGTGCTACACACAAGTTCCATTAGGTTCCTTTTATAAGATGGTGTTCCTTCTCTTTGAATCATCTGACTTCTCTTTTTTTTTTTTTTTTAAGATTTATTTATTATGTATACAATGTTCTGTCTGTATGTACACCTGCACACCAGAAGAGGGCACCAGATCTCATTATAAATGGTTGTGAGCCACCATGTGGTTGCTGGGAATTGAGCTCAGGACCTCTGGAAGAGCAGACAGTTCTCTTAACCACTGAGACATCTCTCTAGCCCCTGACTTCTGCTTTTGATGGCCCATAATTTCTCCCTACTTCTACTCTGGACTCTTGATTGATGCTTCACTTCTCTGGAACAATTATTTCCTCTCATGGCCAAAACTATGAGCCCTGAGTTCCATATTCCCTAGTCAGGATTATCACACCTAAGAGCAGAAATTTGTAAAAATCAGAGATGCTCTGTAGAATTGCCAACTAGAATCCCATTTCTACTTATGCCACATAGGGAAAATTGTGATGCTTTACATTTCAACCATAAACTTGCATGTGTTAGTGCTCAGTAATTTAACAAATACCTGAGATAAATGAACTTATAAAAAGAAAGTGCTTTGGCTCATCCAGTGGTTGGTTGGACCTGTACCAAGACAACTATCACAGTGGGAACAGGTATCAGTGAAAAACCATTTGCTTCATGGTCAAAAGTGAAGAAGAGAAATATGTCTCACTCTCCTCTCCAAAGGCATTCCCTTCATGACTACAGACCTTCTAGAAGTTTACATTTGAGGACATAAATGTGTATTCCTGCCTACCCCCAATGTATTGAGGTATCAGTATAATAACAGCTTTGTTGAGATAGGTCCACTTGCCATAAAAATTTCACCTGCTTTAAAATGTACAAAGTGGGGTTGACAACGCTCTCTCCAAGAGCCCAAGACAGAAATCTCAACGCCAGGCATGAAAAGCACATTTACAAGTTATTGGTTAGGGTTGTCTAGGAGCCTCCTAAAACACCACAGACTATTGCTACTGCCCTTACCTCCATCCTCTGTAGAGTGGAAGGCAAATCCCTGTTGCTGAAGACACAATGAACATCAGATATAGGACCCAAAGTTTCCTGAGCTGCCTCCTCCCTGAGGGCTAGCTCTCATAGCACCAGAAAGTATACAAGCTTTCAAAGGAGGGAAGCAACCAGCAGTTCTTCCCATCTGTGACACCTATCAACAATGTGGCAGAATAATCCTAGGGGTACAGTAGGAGCATACACAACCCTGTTGGCATAATCTTAAAAAATAATTGTTTAAAAAGTACAAAGTAACACTGTAACAACTCTCTAATTGGACTCAAGACCCTTTGTTGGTATAATGTTCTTTTGGAATGTATACACTTTACCCTTGTTCATTCAAATGCTGATTTCTCTCCCCCACTCTCTGGTTTCATGCATTGTGATGTTGCATTGTGAGACAGCATCACCTGTCTCGACTTTGTGTGAACATGCCAAAATAAAGCAACTAGCCACAATGTTGAGCAACAGAAAGGAAGCAGGAAGAGAGGGAGGAGCCAGAGGACAGGAAGGTGGGAGGCAGAAGAGGAGGAGAGAAGGACAGAGGAGAAAGCTGGGAGAGCAGGCTGGAGGAAAGATCTTGGAATGACGTGGAGAGATGGAATAGACCTAATATATCACTAAAAGCAAGTATAATGTGGGAAATCTAAATGTTAGGAGACTATGAGGGCTTGGAGGTTTAGGATGGAGTAACGATTGCCCAGTATTGTGTTCTAGGTTAATAAACAAATCATAATCTCTATGTGGTGATTTGGTTATATAGCAGGACTAACAGCAGCATTACTAAAAGATAATAGTAAATCTTAAATACAACAACCTTTTCAACAAAAGGGAAACCATGCCTAGTTCTGGAAACCTAGCCAACTACCCAAAACTAGTGAAGTCATGGATCTTGGAAGAGACAATTGCCACCTGGCTGAGCCAGCATTATCTATAACTACATTCTGAATATTTGTCCTTTTACCCACAGATAAGTGTAGTCCTCAACCCTCACCAAGGAAACCTTGTAACAAATGACTATCACTACAGAAAACCACAGTAAATAAAAATGCATAATTATGGAGCCTAGTCCAAATGATATATCTACAACACAACTCCTGTACCTAAGGCTCAGGGATCATTGCAGAAGAGGAGTCAGATTTTAGGAGCCAGAGGAACAGGAAGTTTGCTGTGGCATCGCATCTCCTCAGAATGTCAGAAGCTACACCCATAAAGTCTCACCGACATGTCTGCCTTACATGAGATAAACAAGGACAACAGACATGCTAAAGTGAATGAGGGAAAACTTACACAAACTTGCAATTAAGAAATGTTGACAGCAAGAGAAAAAGTCTTCTCCAGGGAAGTCCATGCCAATTGGTTAACTAAAACCAAATGGTTGGCCCTGAAAACATATTCATGAAAGTAATGTTATACAGATGGAGCAGGGTGAATTTATGTAGTTATGAACACACACAGGTGAGCGCACAACTCATAGAAGGCAAAGGCCATGTTTAGAGAGAGCAGGGAAGGGTTTATGAGAGGGTTTGGAGGGAGGAAAGGGAAAATGATGTAATTATAATCTCAAAATTAAGTAATTAGAAAATGTACAAAGTAGCTTTTAGTATCTTCCCAGAATTATCACTTTTATCTATTAAAATTTTTTATCATCCTCAAAACAAACAAAAAACAACAAAAAACCCTCCATATAGTCTATAAAGTTTGGATGAAAAAAAAAACAAAACCATAAAATAGGGATCAGGAATGTGGCTCAGTTGGTAGAGTGCTTGCTTAGCACACACAGTGTCCTGGACTCAATCCCTTCCATCACATAAAATCTGACATGGTAGTGCACAACTATAATCCCAGTACTCAGGAGACGAGGCAGGAGGAGCAGAAGTTCTAGATTATTCTTCACTACAAGATCAGACTGGGCTACATGGGACTTTGTCTCAAAGTAAAAAAAAAAAAAAAAAAAATAAAAGATATTAAACCCAGGAGGAATTCTACTTGAAATGTTAACCAGGTAGGCACTCTACAGGGTGTACTCGTATGTATCTTCTCGCTCATAGTTTGTGGTGGCTTAAATAAGAATGGCCCCATAGACTTAAGTATAGAAGCCCCATATACTTAAATGTCTAGTCACCAAGAAGTGGCACTTTTTGAGAAGGATTAGGAGATGTGGCGTTTTGGGAGGAAGTGTGTCACTGGAGTTGGGCTTTTGGGTTTTAAAAGCCCATGCCAGGTCCAGCTTCTCTCTTCCTCCACTTTCAGAACAGGATGCGGCTCTCACTGACTTCTCCAGGACCACAGCTGCCTGCCACCATGCCCTCTACCATGATGATAAAGGACTAACTCTCTGAAACTGTAAGTAGGTCCCCAATTAAATGCTTTTTTTAAATAAGACTTGCCTTGGTCACGGTGTTTCTTCAAAGCTATAGATTAGTGACTAAGACTTAGTTCTAACAAGACAAACCTTTGAAAAGCGAAAGGTACACTGTCATGAACACTCCATACCAGAAAAAGGTCAGATACATTTGTGTCTTTCCATAAGGTTTGGATTTATTGAATAACAATGAACATATATGCTATGCTGATTTATTTGGCTGCAGTTTGCCAAACAGTTAAGATTTCCCTTGATAGCTGGCCATTAAGAAAAAGAAAAGAAAAGGAAACGACTAATGTTAACTCTCAGCTCACACAGTACATGGTAATTATGTCTCTCTGTGTGTATACATGCATGTTAAAGAAAGGCCACAAAGGGTTAAAGAGGTCACAACAGGGTTCAGTGGATTTAAAGGGGACTTATAAGGGGTACAAGAAGAGCTGGAGCAGTGGTTCATCAGTGAAGAGTGCCAGCTGCTCTTTCAGAGGACTGGAGTTCCCACACCTCCATCGACAGGCGCACAACTGCCTAAAACTCCAGCCCCAGCGAAACTGCTGGCCCTTCTGGCCTCTGCCAGCACCTGTATACATATAGATAATCAATTATAAAGTAACCCTTTTTAAACCAGAGGCAGAGACTTAGAGCTGACAAGGATGCAAAGAGAGAGAGTCTCTGGTGAGGTGTGGGAAGAAGATAAGGAGCTCTATTGGCCTACTGGAGAGCCCTGGGAAATTGCCATGGAGCCAAGTGGCCAAGCCTTAGAGTTGAATTCAGACTTCTGAGTTTCGGTGAGCTGCAGAGGCAAGGTACAAAAATTGCCTAGGGGGATGGGCTGTAATTCAAGGAGGCAGAGCCAGCAAGGATCCAGGTGAGCTGAGGTACCTGTACAGTTGGGAGTCCTCTTTGCCTGTCAGTGCTGTAGTGCACATACTGGGTGGCCAGATGACAGCTCATTACAGCATTAAATACCATTTTCTTTATAGCATCTAAGTGAGGGGGTTGTACCTTTCCTTGGTCTGGGTGTGTTTGGTAAGTTCTTGGGGCTGTTGTTTGTTTTTCTGATGTGGTTTTGATATACCCATGTCCTCACCTGGCCCAATCTATCCAGATAAGTTTATAGGGTAGTAGAGGAATAGGCTATTTATCAGGACTTACCTCATGGATGGTGCTAGAGAGGTAGAACAGTGTCTATGTGCCTAACAAGAAGAGCCTTGCAGCCTTTGTGCCTGCACTCAAAATGGAGCTGAATGCTGTATGTGAAATGCTAAGCACAGGCAGGGCAAGGCAGAGCATGTGTGCTCTGCTTTACACAATATGGACTGGTTTTCTGTCTGGGCATTTTCTGGCCTGCAGTTTTGGCAAATACTCTCACTGTTCAGCTTGTTTCACAAGGTTCAAATCTCAGTCATCACTGGCTTTCCCCTCACCTCCCATACAGAACCAGTTTTCTCCCATCCCAGTAGCTTCTCCCTCAGAATGTTCTCAGCAACTGGTGTCCTCTACTTAGGACCTTGGCATGGAACTTGGAAATCCCACACACAGTCTATTACAAAAGTCTGCTTCTGGCCACTTTACCAGCCACAGCTGAAAACGGCCACAGAATTGATCAGGATTCCCATTGCCTGCAGATTTGAATGGAATTCCTCATTTGGGCTTAGAGAATCTATGAAGATCTGGCTTCTTTCATCTGCTTCTCCCTCTTCCTCCACTGTTAGTTATGTAGCATGATCTCCCCAGACCCTGGAATTCTGACTATTTCCTAAACAACTGACCTTCATAGAACTCTGAATGTGTGAGCACTGTTCCCTTTGTCCTGTGCTCTGTCACCCATCAGACTCCTGTTCATCCTTCACAATCCAACTGAGCTCTTTTGAAAATAATTCCTTCCATTTCTTGAGACTATTCTATTCCAAAGACTTAGTCTGTTGTTGCCATTGGGCCAAAGTAATTGGTTTTTAATTTTTCTTATTATAACATTTGACATGTTGTGCAGCAATTTTTCCCAATTGCTTCTGCCAGCCCCCATTTAACAGGGGTTGGTGTTGACTGCACAGGGCGGACTGAAAGGAAGAAAAGGCATGTATGAGGCTAGCTTGTAAAAAAACAAACGTGCTAAGTTAGCAAATCTCTGAGGAATTTATAGTCAAGACAAGCAGGGACTGTGCTGCCCAGTGTTTACATTCTTGTAATCCTCGAAACTAGACAAGTCAGGTACACACTGGGAATCCGCTCATGGGAAGCAGAGCCTGGACAGTTTAGGTCATCCTGAAGGTGAGATGCAAGTGTCTTTAACTAACCACAGCAGTCCATTCCCCTCAGCAGTGGCCGTGGTAGTAAGTTCTAGCCAGTGAGCTACAATGGGAAGCCGTCTTTAGTCAGGGTTACTACTGTTGTGATGAAACACCATGGCCAAAGGCAACTTGGGGAGGGAAGGGCTTATGGATCCACATCACTGTTCATTACTGAAAGAAGTCAGGACATGAACTCAAACAGGACAGGAACCTGGAGGCAGGAGCTGATGCAGAGGCCATGGAAGGGTGTTACTTACTGGCTTGCTCATCATGGCTCACTCCTCCCAGCTTGCTCAGCCTGCTTTCTTCCACCAGGGCAGGGGTGTCCCAACCCACAATGTACCGGGCCCTCCTCCACTGATCATTAATTAAGAAAATGACCTGCGGGCTTGTCTGTTTCAGCCCCATCTTCTAGAAGCATTTTCTCAGTTGAAATTCCCACCTTTCAGATGACTATAGCTTGTCAAGTAAAGCTAGCCAGTACAGAAGCCTCTATTAGGAATTTCTGAAACTATGTTGCTTTAAAACAGGAGAGGGGTATGTGAGGATGATGCCTCTTGTCCCCCTTACATTCCTGAATTGTAGGCTTTGGTGTTGGATTGTGATTTGAAGGGTTTCTGCAGCAGTACTGTAGTCATGGAATGAGTTCTCAAAATGTGAAAGACGGTGAAAGAGAACAAAGGAAACGTCATGATTCCTCGAAGGTACCACAAAGAAGCACAGTCCATCCTGGGACTGGCTGCCACACACTTTTCTTAAATAAATAATAAAGTTATTTTATTATATTCTTGTAAGTCAGATAATCTGTAAACTGAAGCTGAAAGCAAATCTAAAAGGACCGGGATTAGCAATTTCAGCTGTCCCTCTCATTGACATGTAGGCCCAGGAAAAGGAAGAGCTCACTCTTTTGGTGCTCTATCAGCCAGCCAGGAGCACTTTTTTGGTGCAGGAATCAACACAAGCAACAGAAAATAGTCACTGAATAAATGAGTTGAAGGACAAAGGAAATGGAAAAAGATACAAAGGGACTTGATCAATGTTTCACAGTAGGATGTGTGTTTACTGCCTGGAAGACACAGCCGTTAAGAGTCTATGCATCTATGTGGATCAATTGCATTTATGTGTTTAGAGGGTAAGAATAGAAGATTCCTGCATTCAGATGGCTCTATGGCTAACATGGGTGTGGTGGCTTGACTGAAAATGGCCCCATAGGTTCATAGGAAGTAGTGCTCTAAGTGTGTCACTGGGGGTGGGCTTTGAAGCTTCAGATGCTAGAGCCAGGTCCAGTTGCACTCTCTCTTCTTGATGCCTGCTGAGCTGGATGTAGAACTCTCGGCTCCTCTCCAGCAGCATGTCTGCCTGCATGTTGCCATGCTTCTGGCTATGATGATAATGGACTAAACTTCTGAACTATAAGCCAGCCCCATTTAAATGTTTTCCTTTATAAGAGTTGCCATACAGCTGGGAGCAGTAATACACGTCTGTAATCCCAGCATCCAGGGATTACAGGTAGATCCAGAGGTAGGTGGATCTCTGTGATTTCGAAGACAGCCTGGTCTACAAAGTGAGTCCAGGACATCCGAGGCTACAAGAGAAACCCTGTCTTGAAACAAACAAAGAAACAAACAAACAAGAAAGAAAGAAAAAGAGAAGTAAGAAAAGAGTTGCCATGGTTGTGCTGTCTCTTCACAGCGAAGACACTGGGTAACAGGTTTCTGCCTTATTGAATGCCATCTCGGGAAGACTAATAGAGGCATAGAAAAGCCTTTATTTCTTGTTTCTTAATTTCTGCAGCCTGTTGTTCGCAGTTATCTTCTCCAAATTGGAGCATTTGTTTAAGTTCTCGAAGTGACAACCCTTAGAAGCTCCAGGAAGCTCATAAGATTCATAAGGTGATACAAATAGTAACAACTGCTGGGCAGAAGAGACTCCCAACCGGCCAGTAAGCCAGCTGCCTGAGCACTGTACAGGGAGCCTCGGAGAAAAAAAATAACTTTTGGGTGATGCAGCTTGAGTCATCTATGTTTCCGTAAATAACCCTTCACCCTGTAAGTAATCCCAAAAACCACATTGATTCACCGATTGGACTTTGGTGAAAATGCTACGTGGGTCCATCATCGGTGCCTTCTCTGGCGTGAATGCATTTGTTCGGACCTTCCAAGGAAAGAGCCATACAACACTCATAAAAGACTAGTGGTTTCCTGGAAACATTGGGAGGTCTCTTTCACCTTTCAGTACATTCCCAGCTCCCTCATCCCTTACTCATGGAAGAGGTCAGAAGGGGCAGTGCATCTGGAATTGGGCAGAAATGACGGCTTGTGTGTGTAACCAGCCCTACTCCCCTTCCCTCCACCTTCTTCCATCTCATCCAGCATTTGCTCGCTGCACTTTGCTCCTCCGGTTGTAAAGTCTGCAAACTCATTTGGGGCAAGGTTTTCTTCTATGTAAACAGTCATAGTAAGCAGTCTATTACGTGATGAAAGTGCCGGGAGCCAGGCCATCTCGCCCAGCCAGCTTCTCAACTAGGTCTCTCAACAAGTTTAAGATGTTTTAGATTGGCACATATTAATTATACACAAGAAGTTTCACTGTGGCTTCATATACGTGATTCTCATACATGTATGAAGTAATTTGCTCATATTCACCCCGTAATGCCCCTTCCCTACCATATTCCATTCTCATTGATACTTTTAAAATAAATTTTTAAATATGTTCACAACCTACAGATACAAAAAAATACAAAATGATACAGAACTGGGGAGTTGCCTCCATGGCTAAAGGCTCTGTCGGCCATAAAGCCTGAGTCTGGTCTCAAGAGCTTACACGGTAGAAAGAAAGAACCAACTCCCAAAGTTTTCCCCTGACCTCCATATGCACGGCATGGCATGTATGCACACATGCACAATTTCATACCACATATACCCTGACATGCACACACCAAATAAATAAAAATGAAACAAAATTTTTTCAGGGGCTCTGAAGCGATGGCTGAGTAATTAAGAGCACAAGCCGCTCTTGCAGAGTGTTAGGAATTGTGTGGCTGTGAAGGTTACATGACGGGTTCACAAATCACACCATGAGACCGGTTCCACATGGGAAGTTTATTAAGGGAAGGGAAAGGGGGTCGCAGAGAGACGAGGCGGAAGAGAAAGAGAGAGAGGAGGGGCTCCAAGAGTTCTTTTATAAGGTAACCCAGGGCATGCACAGGTGGTTCCAGGTGATCAGCGGGTGGTCTTCTTGGTGGCTTCACAAATGCCTGATAACTGGTTTGTCAGGTCCCTTGGGGCTGGCCATAGAGATGCCTCCTTACTGATCCCAACTTTCCTCCCTTTTTGTTTTGTTAAAAAGTGAGGAGTCAGGAAGGGGTGATGGTGGGGGAAGGGCACAGGGACGACTTCTGCTTTTCAAGCTACTTCCTGCTGATTAGGGGCGTTGTCCTTCTCGGGATACAGCTGGCTCCCATCATCGGGGTCATAGTCTGGCTCTGAGGGCAGAGGTTGATAATCCTGTAGGAGTAACTGATTAATGGTTTGGTTAGAGATTTTTTGCATTTGTTGTTGGAAGAATGTAGAGAGGAAGTTAATTAAGCAAGGTGCAAAAAGCAAAAGCGGAAAGACTAGCACGGGAGGTGAGACAAGGGGCAGAATCCATTTCCATATGGGATTCTGAAAGGCCCAAGAGCTAGAGGCCTCCAGCTCTTCCTTCCTTTTTTGTAAATCTGTCTGGAGTTGTTGGATTTTGTCCTTTACTATACCCGACTGGTTGACATAAAAACAGCATTCCTCCTGGAGGAAGAGGCAAAGGCTATGTTCTTTAGCTGTGAGGAGATCCAATCCACGTCGGTTTTGAAGTACTACTACTGCCAGTAAGTCAATCTGTCCTTGGAGGGCTAGTATTGTCTGAGCCACTTTTTGAAGGTCCTGGATGAACTGGGAAGAAAGCTGATAATATAAAGTTAGTGAGGTGGCTAGTCCTGCTGTTCAGGTCCCTAGAGCTGCCATGATTCCTGCAGCAGCCAGCAGGGGTAGGATTTGAATTGCCCTCTTCTCCTGCTGGGCAGCTTTTGAGTCCACGACTGGGATTCATAGGGGCTCTCTTTCGTTTATCACCCCCAGCTCGGGGAAGAGGAGTACCAGAGCGCAAACTCCTGACCAACGAGCAGGCAGACCTGAGTGCCACAAAGAATCGAGATATTATTAGCAGTAGGGCATTGGGGTTGAGAGGAGGTTTCAAGAATTACAGTTTTATTACAGTCTAAGGAATTAGCATTCCTACAGAGTGTGGCCCAGATGCCTTGGAACAGCTTGCCACGCCAAAGAGGGTGATATGAGAAAGGTAGGGGGTTGTGGCAACCTCAGAGTCAGGGCAGCTAGTAAATGGTGAGGTGAGGTTGCTTGACAGAGTCACTGCAGAGGCTGTCAGCGGTACCTCTGACTTGGACCCCTGTGGTACACACAGCCAGCAAGCTTCAAAATGGCCCAGTTGGGTCACATTAAGGAGCTTGTAGGCCAAGGTCAGAGTCTGAAGTAGGAGATGAAATGACAGGTTTGTGTTATTCATGAGAGGGGATGTTAGAGAGGTAATGACCTTAGAGGAGTGTTTAATTATCTTTTCTACTTCTCCCATTCCCAGATTTTAGGTAATTGGGACATATTTTCTCTGGATATGGATAGTACTTATTGGTAAATCGGGTGTGTAGCAGCGGTAAGAGTTTTCCAACGACGCCTGCTTCCCATTTGGCATCCCACGGGTCTTGGATGTATAAGTAGCGGGTCTTTTGATACAGGTGAAGGAGCTTCTTCTGTGCTGGTGAGTAGATTTAGCAAGACCAGTATGGGCAGCCTCCATACCTGTCCGGTCATTTTTTGCAATAATCCTTTGTTTGATCAAAGAGAAAGCAGACAAAAATTCTATCAAATAAGAGGGGAGGGATAGAAATAGGGGTGATAGCTATTTCAATTGGCTCCCGACAGCCTCCCATAGAACAATTTGTCGACCCTATTTGGAGAGATTGTTTATTATCAATGATAGTTTCTTGAACCTCAAATCTCCATATGTAGGGATTATCTTTAACAGAAATGGGCAAGAGGGAGAGGAGGAAAAATACATATCCAATCCAGCAGGGTTGAACATTGCTCCTGTGGTGAGGCCTCATTCTTCTGGAACTGGAGACAGGGTGGTTGATCTTGGCGTCTTTTGGAGCTTGAGGGAGCAAGGTCCTGTTGGAATTGATATGTAGAAAGGGGCATTATCTTGAGGAGAGGGGGTGAAAGGCTTAAGGTGGGATAGATGAATTCAGTGAGGGAAGCCCTCAAGTTTAGCAGCTGTGGGGGTCACAAGAATCACCTTGAAAGGGCTCTGCCATTTAGGAGAAAGAGTTGGGAAACTTTGGTTTGGAGGGGAGAGAAGGACCTGGTCCCCAATGTTAATCGGAGATGGACAGGGGTTAGTGTGTGGCCGTGGTAAATAGTGGTCAGTAAAGACCCATAGAAGGGAACAGAGATGACAGAATAAGGGAGTAAGTAGGTGGTCAGGGAGAGGAGAGATTTAGCTGAAAGACCAGGAGTTAAGACTGGTCTCCCATACATGAGCTCAAAAGGTGAAATAGACAGAGGATTTTTTGGGGAGAGCTCGCAGCCTGAAAAGAGCCAGGGGGAGGAGTTTTACCCAATCGAGGTGAAGCTCTTATGATAGTTTAACAAGAGTGTTCTTTAGGGATCGATTAGTTCGTTCTATCTTTCCTGAGGACTGGGGATGGTATGGGATATGAAAATACCAAGGAATGTTAAGGGCTTTAGATAAGGTTTGGGAAATCTGAGAAGTGAACTCAGGGCCATTATCTGACTGAAGGGAGGTAGGAATTCCAAAATGTGGGATAATCTCATGGAGAAGGAGATCAGAAACTGTCTGAGCTCTTTTGTTAGTAGTGGGGAAAGCCTCCACCCATCCCGAGAATGTGTCCACCAAGACCAGGAGGTAGTGGACACGTTTGACTGCTGGCATGTGGGTAAAATCAAGTTGCCAGTCAGTCCCAGGGAGAGAGCCTCTAGCCTGGTGGGTAGGGAAAGGGGGGCTACGATATCCTGAGTTAGGATCTGAGGTCTGGCAGATCTTACAAGAAGCAGTAATGGTCTTTAGGAAGCGCAAATCCTCAGAGGTAGGCTGCAGGTGAGCCCTAACAAAGTTAGACAAAGCTTAACTGTTAGGATGAAAGAGCTGGAGTAGATAGGACAGGATCTGACGAGTGTCAGGAGAGGGCGGGGGAAATGTGGGTTGTAGTATAAGGATATTTTGTGGTGGGAGGGAGGATTCTAGGCCTTTTAGGGTTGCAGCTTTAGCTGCCTCGTCAGCACAGCTATTCTCTTTGGAAACTACGCAATTGTCCATCCGGTGAGACTGGCAGTGGACTATTCCAATGGCTGTGGGAAGGTGGGAGGCTTCTAGCATGGCCATAATTTGGCCTGCATTGGTTACTGATCCTCTCTTTTCTGTAAGCGACCCACACTCTCTCCAGATGGCAGCATGGGAGAGAAGAATATGAAAAGCATATTTAGAGTCTGTATAGATATTAAGGGATTTCCCTGGGCTAATTGGAAAGCTTGAGTAAGAGCTATTAGTTCGGCCTGTTGATTAATGGTGTGGGCAGGGAGGGCTTATGCCTCAACCACCTCAGTATCCAACACTATGGCATAACCTGCTTTTCGAGTTCACTCAGGTACAAAGGAGCTGCCATCTGTGTACCAGGTATAGGCAGCCTGAGGCAATGTGCCCTCCTGTATGTGTGAGGGGTGGGGCAATAGCTCCTCTAAAGTTTCAGTGCAAGAATGAGATGGGGAATAGTCAGAGTTAGGTCAAGGAAGAAGGCTTGAAATATTAAGAGGTGGGCATGGTTGGAAAGTGAGGGCAGAGTCTTCTATTAGCGCCACCTGGAGGGAGAGGACCCTGGAAGGAGGTAAAGTTTGTAAGCCTTTGTATGTTAAAAGGTGGGACAGATTGTGAGAAGAGAAGACAGTAATAGGTGACCTGAAAGTTAGTTTTTTTGACTCTCGAATAAGGAGCTCTGCAGCCACTAGGGCAGGAATACAGGGTGCCCATCCCTGGATTGTCAGGGCTAATATTTTTGATAGATATGCTACAGGTGTAAAGGAGGGTCTCAATTGGTGGCCCAGGGCTCCAAGGGCATATCCCTCTTTTTCTGTTACATAGAGGGAGAAGGGATGGGTTAAGTCTGGAAGATGTAAGGCTGGGGCCTCAAGAAGAGCCTGTTGGAGCCTCCAAAAGGGCTTAGTAACAGGTTTTAGAAGGGGTTCATGCAAAGAGCCTAAGGCTGCCTCATATAAGGGGTGGGCAAGAAGGGAAAAGGAGGGGACCCAGGACTGTAAGAAACTGGCCATTCCCAGAAATGATAGGATTTCTTCTTTATTAGAGGGAACTGCCAGAGACCGTATGTATTAGGTCTTTTCTGTCTAGGGTAATGCCCTTGTGGGTTGGGGTTATTGTTAGTCCCAGGTAAGTGACCTCAGAAGTGGATAACTGCACTTTGGAGGGTGAGACCCGATAGTCCCTGCTGGATAGGAAATTTAGAAGAACAGAAGTGTTAGTTTGGCTAACTTGTAGGGATGGGCTGCAGAGGAGAAGGTCATCTACATACTGTATAAGCTTAGATTTAGGGAGAGATAAGGAGAGTAGATCAGAGGCTAGGGCCTGGCCAAAAAGATGTGGGCTGTCCCGGAATCCCTGGGGTAAGACAGTCCAGGTAAGCTGAGTAGAGACCAGGGTGTCAGGGTCAGTCCAGGTGAAGGCAAAGATATTTTGTGACTGGGTGTCTAAAGGAATAGAGAAAAATGCATCCTTGAGATCCAGAACTGAGAAATGGGAAGTGCCTGAGGGGATAGTGGAGAGGAGGGTATAAGGGTTAGCTACAACAGGGTGGAGAGGAACGACTGAAGAATTTTGTAGCGAGAGATCTTGAACCAGGCGATAGGTTCTATTGGGCTTTTTAACCACGAGGATGGGGAGGTTAAAAGGAGAGGAAGTGGGGCGGAGGAGTTTTTTTCTTAGAAGGTCAGAGATAATGGGCTTAAGTCCCCTAAGACTCTTAAGAGGAAGTGGGTATTGAGCCTGAACAACATACCGGGTGGGATCCTGTAGTTGAATGACTACAGGGGAATGGTGCCTAGCCACAGAGGGGTTTTGGATATCCCAGACTTGGGGGTCCACCTGAGAGGCTGGTAAGGGAAGTGGCGTGTCAGAACTGGTAGGTAAGGTGGCTAGGAGGAGGAGGAGAGAGGACGCTGGCAAGCTTGGGGTCAAGAGGATGGGTGGAGTAAAGGAAATAGAGGCTCCTACTTTGGCTAAAAAGTCCCTTCCCGTTAGGGGAACTGGACAGGCTGGCATTACTAAAAAGGAATGAGTCAAGGGAACTCCCCTAAAAATACAATTAAGTGGTGGAGTCCAGCAAGGCTGGCAAGGCTGTCCCCCTACCCCGACAATAGAGGAACTACAAGGAGAGGTTGGTCCCCAGTACTCCATTAGAACTGAGTAAGTGGCTCCAGTGTCCACAAGGAAGGAGATGGCTCGCCCTGATACAATGATAATTACCCATGGCTCCATGGGTAATTGGATACCTGATACCATGATAATTACTCCATGGCTCCATGATGACAGTGGCCGGGGCAAGGGATTCTGGGCACCTTCAGTCGTCGGTAGCCAGGCCTAGGATATCGGCCGGAGGGTGATCTGGGAGTGATGCCCCCATATCATGGGAGAAACGGTGGCAATCAACACCCCGAGGACCAGAGTTCTATTTCTAGAACCTATACGGTGGCTAAAAAACTGCCCAACTCCAGTCCCAGGGGATCAAATGCTTTCTTCTGGCCTCTGTGGGCACTGCGTGCACGTGGCACACATAATACATGTAAGCAAAACACTTATACACACGAAATAAAAATAAATAAGAACACACAGCAGGCGCACATATGAATTCATAGCAGTTGTGACAGCATATACAAGACCTTGCAAAAGCTCAAGCAAGACAAAATGCCGGCAAGGGTTTGGGAGAGAGAGGCACAAAGTCTTATTTGAGGAGATACTGGCCACTGAGAGCTGCTAGGAGTGTAAGCTTTTGTTAAGGATGTGATTCCTGGTAGGTGGACCCATGCTCCAGAGCAGGCTTCAAGCCCAAGAGTATTTGGATGGCACAGCTTAGATATGGGTTTAAAAAGAGAGAGAGAGAGAACATTAAGTTGGGTGGGTAGGTAGGCGGGAGTGCCTCCGGGACAAGGTGTGTGACTATGATCAAAATACATCAAGGTCAGTCAAACATCTTAGAAAGAAATTCTCCGGGCCTCTAAGGGTTAAGATGAAAGAGACTTGTCCATCCTAGAGAGGTCGGAACCGAGTGGGTCTTGGGTAGGGTTGTGGTGGAAACTTCCTGTCTTGTCTTCCGGAACTTGGATTGGTGGGGTCGAAAGGAGTGTGTTTCTTTCTCCAAGACCGCTGGGGCGAGTTGGGGTGCAGGCAACCGCTGTGCGGCGACCCCCAGAGGGAGCTCCTATTGGGGAAAGGAGGCGCTGAGCGCTCCCGGACCGGCTCTGCAGCTGCAGGGCGCAGGCGCCGCACCTCCCGGGACTAGCCTGACCGGTTCTTGCAGCACCCGCCCGCCTCTCGGAGTTTGCTGTGCGCTGGCGCCCAGGTGCTGGAAAGCTCAGACGAGCACAGGCTCCCCCTACTCAATTGTCCGCTCTGTACCCGTCCAGCCCACTCTTCTCTGTGCAGGGATCGCCCTTCTTTGCCGTGCACGTCTTGCATGTGCGTGTATTGCCGAGCCCATGTTGCCGAGGGCTGCTTTACTACCGAATTTAATAATATCTTAGAGAAAGTGGTGAGATGCGAGTATTACGCCGACTGGTTGCTTGTAAATATTTAAATAGCAACATGTAAATGAGATAGTATAGCATTTTAGAGACAGTTGCATAGATAGTTGCTGTTGTTTCCTGTTAACAACTGTTGTTTTTCTGTGTGTTTCAGCTTCTTGTTGTTGTTAAATTATGTGTATGAGTGTGTTTGTTGTGTTGCCTGCATATATGTGCACCATTTGCGTGCATGACTAGTGCCCATAGAGGCAAGAAGAGGGCGAGGGATCCCCCGAAATTGGAGTTACGATGGCTGTAAGCAACTATTTGGGTGGGTGGGTGCTAGGAATCAAACCTGAGCTCCCAGGAAGGGCAGCCTTTGTTTGCGCTCAGGTTCTTCTTTTTTGTTCTTGTCAGTACTCTGTGGATGTAATTTCAATCTCTTTCACCTTTATAACAAACCAGTCCTTAATCGCTGTGTGCCCTTGTTGGCTCACTGTGTCTTAAGGCTTGGAAATGTATAAAAGCACAGTTGATGAAGGTACTCTGAGAATTATTTACACCTGGAAATCACTGCTCAGCACAGCTTCCTGCTTTGTCTTGCTGGGATACGTATTGTGAAAGGCAGTGTCCAATCAGCTTGAGACTCAGGCTTGCGCCGCCGCCACTTTCTGATTGTGCAACCTTGGGAAATTCCTCAATACCTTGGGCATACTTGTGAAACCACCTGTAAGATTAGACAAAAATCTAAAATTCTTTATACTCCTCAGACTGATCAGAGAATTAGGAAGCTGATTTATTGTTTGGTATGGACAAGCAGCAGTAGGGGAAGAATTAACATTGTGTATGAATGCCTTTGTCTATCCTTTCAAGACTTGTATTTCCTGAAGTCATGCTGTTCCTAATATATGGACTTAGAACACTGAATAATGACATTGTTGTTATCATCAGAGATAGTTTAGGCTGACACGTATATTGTAGAATCTAGGAGTATGTGTGTGTGTGTGTGTGTGTGTTTGTGTGTGTCCTCTTTTGTATTTAGGAATTGTTATGGGTTATACAAGTGTTCTTTTAGAAAGTGACTCCAAAGGCGTTTTTTTTCCTGTCAACACCAATTTCTCCTTTAGACCCGAAATCAGGTCCTTACTCTTTAGCTGCTTTTTTTGCACCTGTATATGGATTCCTTGTTGTGTTTATGCTTTATTATTCATGCCCTTTCTAAAAAAGTGTGTTGTCTTCTTTAATTAAAAAGGTTTCAGGCTGAAGAGATGGCTCAGAGGTTCTTCCAATAGGTCCTGAGTTCAAGTCCCAGCAACCACATGTTGGCTCACAACCATCTATAATGAGATCTGGTGCCTTCTTCTGGCCTGCAGGCACACATGCAGGCAGGATACAGTAAATAAATGAATCTTTTTAAAAAATTTCTTAGCTACAAATGGACATTAGTATTCATTCTATCTTTGAAACTTGATCCTCAGACTTTAATGCAGAGATAACTATGATAAAAAGTAGTTAAGTTATCATTATAAATACTTTAACAACTTTTTTTAGTTGTGGAACTGGAGAGACGGATTAGCAGTTAAGAGCACTGCCTGCTCTCCCAGAGGACCCACGTTCAGTTCCCAGAACCTGTAAGATGACTCACTACGTTGGTAACTCCAGTTCAGGGTATCTGATACCCTCTTCTGGCCTCCATGCCCTGCACAGACATACATGCAGCAAAATACTCATAGATATATAATAAAGGTAGATCTTATTATTTTTAATTTTAGTTTTAATAGGAATAGGAGACTAACTCTTAATTCTGAACACTTTTTAATGGTCATGCTTCTCATGTTTTTTTTTTTTTTTAGAGTGAGGGTTGGGAAGGGAGGTGAGAGAATAAACTTAACAAATACCACTAAGCATGACCACTGGTTTTTTTCCACATGGCTGTCCATCCTTTGCCTGGTGTGGTCATTGTGATGGAGTGAGGAACAGAGCTGTTGGTTTGGATTCAAATTTCACCACGTGGGAGAGTCTAAAAGCATGAGTAAAGGTGAGGAGTCAAGATAATCTTGAACCTTAGGAAACCTGCTACAAAGTGTGCTGGATACTGTGTGGAAAAGACAATGTTTAAATGGAGCTAATTTTATTTGAATCTGGGCTGTGTCTCTTATAAGTTTGTGACTCAGCCTCAGTTTTGTCATCTTTAAAAAATAAAAATACACCTGCTTGTACATGTTTAGGATTAGTGAAACACATGCAAAGCCACTGTTCCTTTGTTTGTTTGTTTGTTTTTGTTTTGAGACAGGGTTTCTCTGTGTAGCTCTGGAACTCACTCTCTAGTCCAGGCTGGCCTCCAACCTGCCTCTGCCTTGAAAATGCTAGGATTAAAGGTGTGCAGCGCCACTGCTGCACAACAACAGCACCAAAGCTGCTGTTGTTGATAGTGCCCATCCTTATTCCTGTGTTTGCTCATGTTGTAACTGAGTCATTGTCTTGTTTTCGCATCACATGACATTCCACTGATATCCTTTTCTTTCTTTTAAACCTTAAAGCATAGTACATTTATTTTTAAGTTGATATTACTCTTGGGAGTCCCACATTCAGAAGCTTAGTTTGCATAGTGGATAAGAACAACAAATTCACTAGTGAACACACAGAATAACAGTAAGACTAGTTTTAAAACATTTCTCTAGGGGCTAGGGAGCTGGCTCAGTGTTTTAGAGCCTACACAGGTCTTGCGGGTGACCTGAGTTTAGTTCCCAGTACCAACATCAGCAGCTCACAACTGCCAGTTAAGTCTAGTCCCAAGGGGTCAGAGGCCGGTTGGTCTCCGCAGGCCTCTGCGCTCAGATGCACACCCCCCAGCCCTGTTAGTTTATATAAGTCTATTGGACAGGAGCTAGTCATTTGAGAAGGGGGAGCCTCAGCTGAGAAAATGCCTCTACCAAATTGGTCCGTGGGGCATTTTCTTAATTAGATTAATGTGGGAGGGCCAAGCCTGTTGTGTGCAGTGGCAGCCCTGGGCAGATGGTCATGGATGGCATCAAAAAGCAGGCCAAGCAAGCTATGGAAGCGAGCCAGTAAACACACTCTAAATGGTTTCTGAGTTTCTGCCTCTTGGTCCCTGCCTTGAGTTCCCTTAGTAATGGACTGTTACCTGTAAATACAAGATGAAATAAACTCTTTCCTCCCCAAGTTGCTTTTGATCATGATGGTTTATCATAGAAATAGAAAACAAAGGTAAGACATCTCCAAAGACACACATAAACAAACTTTCTTTCTGTGTTTCTTTATTTGTATAAAATGCTTTATGAGTTTTTCCATTGTTATTCTCTCTCAGTTCAGTTCGGAATTTCCTTGTCAGGCAAGATAAGGGACTATGCTTAGATTTTTTTTTATTTTTATTTTTTTTTATTCTTGCAGATGAAAATAAAGATAATGTAGGGACTATTCAAAACCATACACCCAAGGCAGAGAAACTTAAAAGAGAAAGCCCAAAATGGGAAGACTCTACAGGGAAAGAAGGGGCAAAACCTCAGCATGGAAGACGGGGGTCCCCAAAAACATGTCAACACCTCTGCCCAGTGGAATTCGTCCTTTGGTGAGAAGGCCTACAGATGTTCTAAATGCCGGGAAAGCTTCAGCAACAATTCTCACCCGCATACCCACCAGAGGACACACTCAGAAGAAAAAAACAAAAACAAAAACCTTAAAAATGTTCTGGATGTGGGAGAGCCTTTTGTAACTGTTCCCACTCGATTCAGCGTTTGAGAAGCACACAGGGGAGAACCTCTTCCTGCGTGGTGAGCGCGGGGAAAAGCTTCAGCAGTCCTTCCCCTCTTATCCACGAGAGAACTCACACAGGAGAGAAGCCTTACCAGTGTCCTGACTGTGGAAAGGGTTTCTGGAGCAGCTCCCACCTTCGTCAGCCTCACAGATCACACAGCGGCGAAAGGCCATGTGCATGTCCTGTTGGCGGCAAAGGCTTCGGTCGCGGCTATGTTCTAGTAGAACACAGGAGGACTCACACTGGAGAAACACCCTCTAGGTTCCCTGAATGCTGGAAGAGCTTCAGTCAGTTCCAGCCTGATTCGCCACCAGGGGACGCACATAGGTGAAAAGCCCGACAAGGCTTTGGTTGTAACTCTAATAAAGCATCAGAGAACACATTCAGGAGGAAAGCCTGTCCTAAGCGTGCAAAGACTTTCAGTCGAGGTTCAAACCTTTAGCACAATAGACGATGTACACGGGAAGGAAATCCTCTGGAAATACTGAATGCGAAGGAAGTGCATCAGAGCTACAGTGTGACAGAGTGCAGAGTCGAGCCAAGAGGGAAACCATTGTACGTGCTATGAATGTGGAAAGAGTTTCGGCCTCAGCTCCCACCTTATTATGCATCAGAGAACACACGCTGGAGAGAAGTCTTACCGGTGTTCCGAGTATTGGAAAACGTTCAGTTGGAGCTCCACCCTGGTGACTCACCAGAGGACACACGTAGGAGAGAAGCCTTCTAAGTGTCTCGACTGTGGCAAGCCCTTCAGTGCAAGGTTTAACCTGATCAGGAACCAGAGAACCCACATAGGGGAGGAGAAACCTTACAAATGTGTGGGCTTCGAGAAACGCTGCAGCAGAAACGCCCACCTCACTCAGCACTGCAAAAAGCACAGTCAGGTCTCTCAGGCCTCCTCAGTTGGGGCATTTCCTTCATGCGTGGACCCAACAAACCTGTTCAGGGGAAATGGTCCTGAGCCTTTAATTTTCGGCTTCAGATTCTCAAATTCTCCTTATTAAATCATTAGAATTAAGGTGCTATATACTCCTTGCCCTCTGGAGAATCTTTGTTGTGTTTGCTAGAAGATCTGGAAAAAGTCAACTTCCCAGTTTAATGGAAGGGGAGACCCACATCATCAGGGAGAGACACCCCTAAGGTTGAAGAAAATGTTGACATCATTATCATTAAAACAAACAAACAAACAAACAAACAAACAAAAGTCAAAGCCTGGCAGGGGTCACACCCACCCTTAATTCCAACATGTAAAAGGAACTTTTATTCCCCTGTTTCAGTTCTTGTCTGGGGCTTACAGCCTCCTTCTGCTAGCCTCTCTACAATCTAACCTAGGCCTAGACTGTTTCCAGCCTCTGAGGCTTACTGCTAAATAGGCTCACCCATTTTAGTTCTTGCTGGGCTCTGGGCTGGCTGGTTCAACTCAGCTAATTTATTAAATCTGGCCTCTCTCTCGGCCTCTGAATTGCTGTTTGGCCTCAAACTAAGTCAAGCAATCTGCTCTAACCTCCTGGCTCCTTCTCATTCTCTGGCTCATTCGGTCTTTACCTGAATTCTCTCACTGAAAGCTATCTCTATTATTGTCCCGTAAAACTGCCTCCTCTCTAGTGGCATTGCCCATTAAGTAGCTTCCCTTTTCTCTCTCTTCTTGTTGAGAATTGGGCATTTCCTATTCTGTCAATTCTTTCTCTGAGTCGTCACCTTTTCTGCCATTCAATTAGGCATCACTTTCAAACATGGGTGCTTCCTTCTACAAACTAACTTTAGCTTCAGTGGGATTAAAGGCATGTACCACCACTCTAGGGCCTAAGCTTTTCTTTACCTGAAATTTGTTCTATACCACGCTGGCCTTGAACTCATATCTACTTGCCTCTGTCTCCTGGATTAAAGGCATGTTTGTATTTCAGCCGGATCACACAGACCTAGAAGGTCTTTGGATGTGATCTCTTTCCAGAACAGCCATGTTCTGAATTAAAATTTCTCGACATCCCCCCACTCCCTCACCCTCACCCTCAACCGCATAGGTGTATGTATATATGTACACATGTATGTAAAATCAAGGTGAGTTAAGAATATCTTCAAGAAAATATAAAAAGTATTCTTATGACTAAGCAAGAAGACATGTGAAAACTGGAAATTAAGACTGCAACTGAATGGAAATTAGCTCATAACTCCCCTTGTGGGTTTGCCCAGGGAAAGCATCATTTTCAGCAAACAATGTGAGTTCTTGAATGTTTTCTGTGTCTAAAAAAGACAAGATTCATTTTAAACATCCCATTTACTAAATTTTTTTGTAGCATCTAGAACTGTTGTGCCCATGCTATAGACTCAAATCATACATGCTAATATTCAGATGAAATGAAACTTGAGACCCACTTCCTTCCTTGAACCAGCTACTTGCTGGGTTCTGAAGAGCAGCACTGGACTAGCCTAGTGGCTGTGGTGTCACTGAAGTTCTTTCTAGAGCATCATTCTTGATAGGCTTATGGATAATTCCTTTAGTACTGTGACTGTGGCCTGGCGTTTTGTTTCCCCAGAAGAATTAGAATGTTGTGAAAGCGAGATAAGAGTTTCAAAATATTGGGTCAAGAGATCAAGTATGCAACTGTTATGTTCCAATTCATGTTCCATCAAGTGGATTATCTAGTAATGGTCTCATTGTCTTAGAAAGGATCCTGAAATTCCACTGTTAAGTGTGAATGCAGTCTTTTCGCTGAGTTAGTTCTGTGCTTTACCTCTGCACACAGTTCCTCAGCTGCAGGAGTTTTAGTTTGCCTCTTTGTATGCTTCACTTATGGAGCTGACAACCAAGATGTCATCCCATGTTCTGTGGAAATGATACTTTCTCCTCCCAGTGCCCAAAGGTGGGAGTCTTTAGGCAGGTCAAGGCTCCTTTAAATTGCCTAGAATTTCAGCTTACTGCTAGATTTAAGATATGTTTCATGAAGAACATGGAGAGATGTGCATTAGGAACATGGAGCTAGGGCTGGAGAGATGGCCCAGTGGTTAAGAGCACTGGCTGCATCTTCCAGAGGTCCCCAAGGCCCAGCACCCACCTGACTGCTCACAGTTGTTTATTCCTATAGTCCCACGGGTTATATGCCCTCTTCTGATGTGCAGACATACATGTATACGAACATATAAATAAATCTTAAAAAAAACAAAAAACAAAAAAACAAAAACCATGGAGGCAGATAGGGTCAGTTGTGGCTGCTATAAAGGACTAGTGAGTAGTTACATGAGGTATTTCTTTCATTACGGTACAGCACACTGGTTAAGTGTACCTTTTTGAATTGTATCACTAAAAAAAAGACAGCAGAAACGAACAAGCATATTTGAGAAGTACTTAGGGGTGAGTTTCTACTTTTATTTATTTGTTTTTTTTTTGGCTTTTCGAGAAAGGGTTCCTCTGTGTAGCCTTGGTTGTCCTGGACTCGCTGGCCTCGAAATCACAGAGATTGGCCTGCCTCAGCCGGTTCCTGAGTGCTGGGATTACAGGTGTGCGCCACCACACCCGGCAAGGGTCTCCTTTTAAAAAGAGGGAAGATACTGAATTTCACACCGCTCCCACCCATGCATCCCTCTATGTCACAACAAAACCGTCACAATTACCCTAACAGTGACGTCTCAGGACAAGATTTTACAGTATATTTTTTTAAACCATAGATAACTAAGAATTCAGTGAATGCTTGATAATGAAATGGGACTGTTAGGGCTAAAACTCGATTACAAGGCAGTAGCTGTGGGTAGTATAAAATGATCAGTCTCATGAACTTCGGCAGAAAAAGCTCTCAGTTACTTTACTTGTAAAGCAAAAAAAAAAAAAAAAAGGTATTGCCATTCTTGGAGGGTTTCTGTAAGGGCTTAATGTATGTTTGCAAGCTTCCGGCACAGTGCTTAACCCATAAAAGTATTTCATTAAACAGCGTTGCTGTTAATTAGAAGTTTTTTTTTTTTTTCCCCTTCTTTGCTTCTGAGCAGGGTCTCCCTGTGTAGCTTTGGCTGGTCGGGAACACCCTATGCAGATCAAGCTGGCCTCAAACTCCCGGAGCTCTTCCCGCCTCGGGAGTTCTGAGATGAGGGATTGAAAGTGTGCTCCACCTCCCGCGACTCCTCTCTCTTTCAATTGCGTTCCCTGGCGTGTCCCGTCCGCGTGACCCGTGCTCACACCGCCCTCCCGGCTGGGCCCAGCAGCTGGGTTCCGCTGGGTCTCTACACCGCCACCAGGCGTTCCTCCAGAGCGAGCGCCACCCTCCGCAGGTGGGACCTAGGGTACGCCGCGGGAGCCGAGCCGAGCGGACACCGCCCCGTCCGCCCACCGGGCCGGCGCCCACCCCACGCGCCCGCCCCGCACCACGCAACATCGCCCTAGCGCCTCTGCGACTGGCGCCGCGCGGAATGCGCCGCCTGCCATTGGCCAAACGCTCCATAGCGCCATCTCAGCCTACCGCGCGGTGCCCGCCCTCATTGGTCCGGAGCGGCGTGGGAGGCGGGGCCTGATCGCGGGGCGGTGCCCGGCCGGAGCCCCGCCCCCTGGTCCCTCGCCTGGGCCGAGCCCGGCGGGCGGCTGAAGCGCGTGGGGCCGGGCTGCGAGCGGGGCTCGCGGCGGTTACTCTGGTTACTGTCAGCAAGGGATGCTGGGGCCCCGGCGGTCTGGCGTCCTCCCTGCGCTCTGACCGACGTTCTCTCCCGAGACGGCCATTCACTCTCGAGGAAGGCCAAGTGACGGTCGGATAGGTACGGGGCCGTGCCTTCGGGGCTCGCTGAGGAGAGATTTCTAGGGAGGGCTGTGCTGCCCGGCTCCTGCCGCGCTTCGGGGCGCCGTGGCCATCTTTTGTTGGAGAAGGCTGCCGGGCCAGTGTTGCTAGCTTTCCCAGCACCCAGATCCTTCTGCGCCCCCAACTCCTGCCGACCAAGCACCTGCAGCTGCTGACAAAAAGACCTTTTACAGCCCGACGAGCGGACATCGGAGTATTCAGCTACTCTCGCCGCTTAGCTCGAGAGAGAGAGAGAGAGAGAGAGAGAGAGAGAGAGAGAGAGAGACACCTGTCTGTAAGTTGGCTGAATGAAGAAGTGTCTGCTCAGGAGCTCTTGGAGGAGGCAGGCTTTAAATGCTGCTTTCTAAGACCGGGACAACTTAAGAGACGCTTGTACTCTCAATGATTTCAAAATTTGATCTCGTCTGACTCTTGATTCTGAAACTATTGACAGGAAGGAGTTCGGCCTGTGTCCCGGGCCCCTTTTGAGAACTACATTTTGAGGAGAACCTTTTAATCGCCAAAACCCTCCCGAGGGGAAAAAAAAAGACCTTAAAAGCCCCCAAACACAAGAATCCTCAGCCTTGGCTGGTGCCACCAAAGAAGCTTTTTGAGCCATGTGGACTTTTCTTGGCATTGCCACCTTCACCTATTTTTATAAGAAATGCGGGGATGTCACCCTGGCCAACAAGGAGCTCCTGCTGTGCGTGCTAGTGTTCCTGTCGCTGGGTCTGGTGCTCTCCTACCGCTGTCGCCATCGAAACGCGGGCCTCCTTGGCCGCCAGCAGAGCGGCTCCCAGTTCGCTGCCTTCTCGGATATTCTCTCTGCTTTGCCTCTTATTGGTTTCCTCTGGGCCAAGTCACCCTCCGAATCAGAAAAGAAAGAGCAGCTGGAGTCCAAGAGGGTAGGGCTGATTCCACATTGGGCAAACGAACGGGATCTTATTTTAAACTTAAGTTCGAGGTCACTGGAGTTTACAGTTTTCTTTAAAAGTCGAGAAAGTGAATATTAGAAGCTTCAATAGTCTCATTTAGTTGGGTTTTTGAAAAAAGTTTCCGACTGTGCTGTGGCTTTGATCCTTGATTTTAGGGAAGATCGAAAACATTCGTTTCAGATCAACTTAGTGTTGCCTGATCCTCACATAGGGGTTGAATTTGATAGGAAATGTGAGGATTTCTTTTGGAAGACAGAATCACCGTGGCTTTTATTTAAATCTCTGGATAAGGAAAGGATTGTGTGGCTGGTAAGGCCACTTATAAAAGTGACAGCTGACTGGGGAAAGTGACAACATTTGAAAAGCAATAAAAATGCTCAACACTTTAAAGTCTTGGGCAAAAATCCCTCCTCTTGCTAGCCATTGAAGCAATGACTAAATAGAGTGCAGTCAGGTCCTAAGTCAAGTAATAGTTGAGTGATGGTCCTAAGTCAGAGGCTGAGTCTTAAAATATTTGTGATGTTATTACTGTGAGGAAATGATGGGAGCCAAAAGTAGAAGACAGATTGTGTAGGGGCTATTGGTTGTAGATATTTGGACTTTTTCCTCTGAAGAGCACTGAAAAGATTTAAGAGTGAGACCAACCGCCCTTGATTATGTATGTATGTATGTATGATGTGTGTATACACACACACACACACACACACACTCACATAAAATATTTGGAAAACATTGTGATATGCAACAGTGAAAGGGCTGTTGGTATAAGGCAATAATAGCAATGATAATAATATTTGGGAAATACATTGCTGCATGTAACAGTGAAAGCAGGGCTATTGCTATGAGGCTGTAGCATGGTTCCCAGTGTAGCATGGAAGATAGCCAGGATGAATTAATTACCCACAAAGCAGTGCAGACTTCTGGATCTGCTTTATTGTGTCATATCTATAGTACAGATTAGTAAGTTTGATAGAAGAAGGGGACTTGGCCCTGAATTTTGGCTGTGCCACTTCTGGCTGTGGCGCTTCAAGAATGGGTTGATTTCTGTAAGAATCAGTTTCCTGTTCTGTTAAGATGAGGGTTGTACCACCCTCACTGTAGTCAGGGAATTAAGTGGCTTCATATTTGCAGAAGGCCTGCTGCATAACCATCTAATAAGTAACTAGCTCTTGCCTCTAATCCACAGGTGGGATGCTCTGTTAGGAGTGGGTAGGATGGTCAGCAGTCAAGCTGGTTTCATGTTGTGACTGCTTCAGGCTCTCTCCTTACCTGGAGAGCATGGAGCTGCTGGAGTAAGTTCTGCTGAGTGCTCGCTGAGGCATACATAACATGGAAAGTTAGAAGTTACGAGAGACTGCACCTGCGGATACTCAGTGTACACTTGCAGAGTTGAGTAGTTAAAGGGTGGGATTTGTCCTAGATTGTGTCTTTGAATGTTGCTATAGACATTTATGGTATCTGACCTCATGTGGATTTCTATATATGCCCATGTAATATTTTCTAATTACTGTGTAGAAAAAGGAATATATATTTAATTTTATTGGCATGTATACATTTCTATTTAGCCAGCATTTTGATCCTGATTTTTATATATGGTTTGGATTTAAAATCATACCATTACCATTAATTTGGTTTAATAATGTTTTGTAGTCTAGCTTTTGCTCAAGATGTAAAAGTCCAGTATGTTTATGTCATAGTTATATTATTAAGTCAACAGACTTGGAAGCTAATATCTTTTTTTTGTTAAACAGTGCAGAAAAGAAATCAATGTTTCAGAAACAACATTAACAGGAGCAGCTACCTCATTATCGACATCTTCACAGAATGACCCGGAAATTATCATTGTGGGATCTGGTGTACTTGGATCTTCTTTGGCAGCAGTTCTTTCCAGAGATGGGAGAAAGGTGACAGTAATCGAGAGAGATTTAAAAGAGCCTGACAGAATAGTTGGAGAACTTCTGCAGCCAGGTGGCTACCGTGTTCTTCAAGAACTGGGCCTCGGAGGTAGGTTCATCTAATCTTGAGAGTTAGTTGGTGTAAATAAGTGTTCTTCACTCTGGTTTGTTCTGCTTTCCTTCATTATGAATTTTACATTTACTAAAAACTTTATGTGAAAATGAGAGCAAAGGAGAAACAAGGTAGTATGAGAAGAAGAGGCTGCCTCTCGGCATAGCGAGATGATGAAATGCCTGAAAAAATGAAACGTCAAAAACGAAGACATTAAGTTCAGTAGCCAGAACTATCATTTATAGAGTTTGTAATATGTTCTCTGTGTGGTTTTTCTTTAAGGATGATTCATTCACTCAGCCAGTGCTTTTTAAGTACTTCTTGCATTCATTTAGGAAGCGCTTATTTCCTGCTGTGTTTGAATGAGGTGTTATACTGAGTACCAAAGACTACTACTGATCAGGACACATTCTTGAAGAGTAGAGCGCAAAAGGTGCTTAGCTATAATGTGAGTCTGGTGCTAGAGGAGGCCAGAAGATGTTGTTGGAGCCCCTGGAACTGGTTGTGGGCATTGAACTGTGGTTCTCTGGAAGAGTAGTCAGTGATTTGCCAGCTAAGCCATCCCTTGAGAAACACTTTTAATGGCAGGAAACAGAAATAGGGCAAAATTAGATAGGGATATAAGGACAATGAAGATGTATTTGGTACAAGAGTATCTTTTAGGGAAATGCATGATAAAGTAGAAGAGAAGCTGATGATGTGGCTGAGAGTGACCAATAGATTTTTTTAAGGTGATGAATATGCTGAGTTCCATAATTTTCTTGTCAAGGTACATGAGTTCAACCCATTAACTTATAAACACATAGCAATTGTTCTATGTCAGTGACAAGTATAAAAAGAAACACATACGTTTTCTCCCGAAATGTCATGCCCATTGTTATCAGTCAAGAGAAAACAGGCAGGGAGAACTCAGTGATGTTGCCTGGAGCCAGAGTTTAATCACCACATAGGTTGCTGAGAAGGATCCCTTCAACAAATACTTTTCAAACATTGACAAGTAGAATTCGTTCTACTTTCTGAGACTACATCTTCGTGGATGTTAAAGACGGTGTGCTAAAGGACAATACATTTTTTAATAAAAAAGTAGATAAAGTATATGAAGGTTATAGGGACTAGAGAAAAATCAGAAAGAGTGGGATAGCGAGTTTCGGGGTGGGCATAATTTTTGATAGTGAGAAGTTACCTTTGAGTAAAGAAATGAAGGAGGAAAGTAAGCCTTGGATATACTGGGAGAAAATGAAGTCCAGGCCTTGCTTTTGCTTTCTGGGAAGAACCACCAAGCCTGCTTCATTGGGCCAGGAGGAAAACTCAACTAAAGAAAGTGGCAAATAGGTAGTGAAGGGAAGCCAGTGGAAATTTAAGGAGCTACAAAGGCATACATTTTAAGCGTGCTCGGCGTGGTGGCACACACCTTTAATTTTGGCACTCCAGAGGCAGAGGCAGGCTTGAACTGAAACTCATTATTGGGTAACCAGCTATCACCAAGCTCCTTAGGCTTTTCACCTCTACCTAAAAATCTTCCCACTATTTGGCTACACAGACGGGTTCATTCGTAAAATTGTTGTTAAGTAGCTCGTTTGGTGATCTCTGTGAGTTCAAGGCCAGCCTGGTCTACAAAGTGAGTCCAGGACAGCCAAGGCTACACAGGGAAACCCTGTCAAAACATTTATTTGTCTTGCCTAAAAGTATATTCTGAGTAGGAAAAAAGATCACGGCAAGCAGTAAGGTCAGAAATGAGGTTATCTGGGAGCGATTGCATAGTCATTAAGAGCTGATGACTTAGAACACAGTCACAGTTGTGCAGGTGTTTGAAGTTGGCACATATTGGAAATCTGTTTTGCAGGAAGAGTGCATAGAACCTGCTGATGAATCAAATGTTAGGTGTGAGAAAGAGAAGGGTGGTAGAACTTCCGTGAGACTAACTATGGCCAGAAAGTCCAGGACTGAACTCTGCGACATGAAGGAAGGTATGGAGATCAGTGAGGGGATGGGGAGCCAAAGCAGAGCACAGAAGAAGCAACCCAGAGGAAAGCAAAAAGACTCTATGCTCTGGAACTAGACACAGACATGGCTTTCCAAAGAAGGAAGGCTCCATGGCTATCCTTTTACGTCCTTAAGGGACCACCTTGCACTTAAAGCAGATGTGTCGTATCCAGAAATGGGGTTTTGTTAATCTTACATTTGCGTTTCAGCCAATCAGAAATGATTTCAAACTAAAGACAGAATTTTATAAATCTAGACTCATGAAACAGGCTCATGATTGTGGCTACAAGACCCAGTGGATTCTTTTTTATTTTTAAAGATTTATTTGTGTGCATGCATGTGTGTATGCTTAGTGCTTATGTCTGTGTCTGTGTGTGTATGCACCGTGAGTGCAGGTATCTATGGAGGAGTTGTACCCCACACCCAGGAGCTGGAGTTACAGGTGGCTATGAGCCATCTGATATTGTTGTTGGGAATTGAAATGGGGTCCTCTGGAAGAGCTATGCATTCTCTTAACCATTGAGCCATCCCTTCAGCCCATCCAGGGTATTGGGTACAGCCTTCCAAGTATTTTAATTAATATACCTTTACTATCACCAGTAATAATCCTTGAAACATTAACTGTTAATTTCCCCTCAGATCTGATGAGCTCTATATGATAGAATTACTTGGAGATAGAAGGCTTTTTAAGATAATACCAAGTGGTCCATTCTGGCTGTGGATTTTTAACTAGTGAACTGATTGCCATGTAGCTTGTACTGACTACCCATAAATATTGTAACTAATGCATTATAATTTAAGTTCTATATGCCTATAACATGTGGTATTCACTACCCTCAACTTTATTTTTTTAGTATTGGTTTTTGTTAGATTCTCCCTTTTGTATATAATTTAGAGTCAGGTTTTTAAGTGCTGTGGAAAAAGCATTTCCAAGATCATGATTAAAAAGCATTGAATATATAGTTCAATTTTGGGAAAATTGACATCTTTTAGATACTTCTTATCCATGAAAGTGCTGAGCTCTGCATATACTTAATTTTTTTTTTTTTTTTTTTTTTTTACATATTTACAACTTCTCATGTCTTGTGGATTTTGATGACATTTATTTGTAGAACTCTGGTTTAAGTTCTAGCTTTCAGTGTTTTTTGTTGTTGGCTTTCTTCAGCTTGAAGTAAAGAGCTTTGCATGAGGTCAGAACACAAAGTTGTGTTTGGGTTTCTTTTATTTTTTGAGGCATGGGTCAGGTTATGTAGCCATTGCTAGCCTGGAATTTATACTTTGTAGGCCAGGCTGGCCTCAGAGAGATCTGCTTGCCTCTCTGCTGGGATTAAAGGCGTACCACCATGCTACTCCTGTACTTTTAACCTACAGTGGATGGAGTACTCCAGGCGTAGGATAATGGTGTGCTGCTCTTGCAGGGGACCTGGGTTTGGCTCCTGGCATTCACATGGTGGCCAACAAGTATTTGTAACTCCACTTTCAGGGGATCCAGTGCCCTCTGGACTCCAAAGGCATCAGGCATACACATAGCACACATACATAAGTGTAGGTGAAACACTCATAATAAAAAAAAGTGAACTATTAAAATATAAATTTATTTTGATGCTGGGACTGTCCCAATCCCTAATACTGAAGTTTTGGGCACATACCACCACACCAGGCTTGTTCTAGTTTGTTCACTGACTCTATATTGCTTTGTCTGAATCATTTCTATACTTTTTGTTCATTATTTTTTGTATGTTAATTCTTTTAGTGAGTAAATTTTATGCATAAATAGTAATGCTTTATTTTGTTTGATATTTTTTTCTAAACACTTAATTGCTGTTAAATTTCTGACTGGTTTTTAAAAAATGTTTTCTTTTGTATTATTATTATTATTATTATTATTATTACTATTATTTCTTATAGTGCCTTAGATGTAAAAAACCCAGTTTTGATTTGTGTTTTATGTTTTGGTTTTCTTTCTGTTCCCTATTCCACCTTTTTTACACATTTAGTCCCATCTACTGCTCACACCATATGGACTTGATTGTAATAAACACTCAGACAAAAACAAACAAACCAACAAAAAGCCCAGTTTTACTGAGCGGAATGAATATTTTTCTCTGGTTTTCTGTTCAATTAACTAAAATTACTCTGCAATGCATCTTGAATCGATTTTCATATACAGTAGGAACCATCAGCATTTGGGAAATATCCTCATTCTGTTTGGTTGGGGAAATCTACATTTTTAGATACTGAATCTTTATGTTTAAATTGGGACCTTTTAAACAGTTTTAATGCTATTTATGTTTTCTTTTCCCCTCCCTTCTTCCTTTCCTCATTCCTATACTTATTTCTGCACTGGGACACATGTTTAGAAGGACCAACTGTTCTCTTTATGAAGAGCAGATTCACTCAGGAGAGGAGCATGGCTTACTTCATTTCATGTTGCATTTCTTTCTTGTCTCTGAGAAGAGGTCACAGTCTCAATGACTGTGCTGTTAACTTGAAATGCAGCTGTGGGTTTTGTCTTCCGGAAACAGTTAAGATTTGTGTCATAGATCTATCGGTTGTTCAGTTCTCTGACTGGTCTTCCAGCTTTGTAAAGCAGAGCCTTTATTTTCATTCTTTATGTTTGTTTCTTGGTAATTCTCAGCATATTAATACAATTGTTTGAACTGAACTCTTTTGCAGATACAGTAGAAGGTTTTAATGCCCAGTTTGTACATGGCTACATAGTTCATGATTGTGAAAGCAGATCTGAAGTGCAAATTCCGTACCCGGTGTCAGAAAACAGTCAAGTGCAGACTGGAATTGCTTTCCACCATGGCAAATTCATCATGAGTCTCCGGAAAGCAGCTATGGCAGAGCCCAAGTAAGACCACAGCTTTGAATACGTAATGTTAGAGAACCAAACCTGGGCCCTGGGGTGATGGGTTAGCTGTTAAGAGGACTTTCTGTTCCTGCAGAGGACTTGAGTGTGGTTCCTGTCACCCATATCAGCTAACTCACAGCCCTCGGTAGCTCCAGCTGTGGAGACTCAAGGCCCTCTTCTGCCTTCCTCAGGCATCTGTACACGTGTTTGTGCACATAGGCACACATAGAAAAGAAAAGATACGTTCTTTTATGCAAGTGAGATTTCATTGGTGTTCAATGAATTGGCATAGTCTAGATGGCATATATGGAATGAAATAATCCATAATTAAAATAAAGAATACTAGAGAATTTTACTGTAAGAATGAGGTGATTATTATTTAATTGGGATTTAGAGGGCTGCATCAGTGCTATACCTAAGGCATATGCTCATATTTGCTCATTTGAGTCTGTGTTTGTGGTTATTATACCTTTTCTAGAAAGAACAGAGGACTGCAAGAAGAAATCCTTGTTCTACTTTCCCTGAGGACCTAGTCTGACAGGCCTGGCTACTTGTCTTGGTTATTAACTTGTTTTTGCCTTTTGCCCTTTAACAACAGTTAAGGAAGTTTAAATATGAGAGCACTCAAGAGGTTGACACAAGGCTACGTGCTGACAAAGTGAAGTCGGTGGACTTTTCCTTAGGGCTGAAATGTCCAGTGCTCACAGAAGTAGAGCGCTTACTCTATAAAAGTGGGAATATGCCTTAGGAAGTTGTGTCTTTCTGATGGATATGATTACTTTTAAAATTTGTCATATACCATTTTATTTAAAAATATATATATATATAATTTTTCAGAATTTCGTATATGTTTACATTGTATTTTGGCCCTATTTATCCTAACTCCTCCCAGATCTACCTCACCGTGTTCTTATTTTTTCCACGTTTATGTCTTTTTATAAATTTATGGCTCATTGAGTATATATGACCACTTATATACTCGTGGGCAGGAGGCTATCCACTGGAGCATGTCAGCCTCTCAGATACCACATCCCTAAAGAAAGGCAACTGACGCCCCTAGCAGCTGTCAAGTGTTCATTGCTTCTTTGGGATGGGGGCTTGAGAGCCCCCTCCTCCCTCCATGCTGGAGTGTAGGCTGGCGCGATCTTGCGCAGGCACCCACAGCTGCCATGAGTTCATGAGTGCAGTGTCTCATTGTCCAGAAGACACTGTTTTTTGCTTCTGTCCCCCAGCCTATGGCTCTTACATCCTCTCTTTGTGCAGTGGTCCTTGAACCTCGGGGAGGGTGTGATACGGATGTCCTTTCTATGGCTGAGCATGCCATAGACGCTTACTCTGCACTCTGGCCAGTTGTGAGCTTCTGTATTAACCACTTTCCACTGCACAGAGAAGCTTCCAGTGAGCTGTGAGACTGGCACTAATCTATGAAGTTAGAGGGCATTTTGATATTATGCCCACTTAGCATATGCAATTTTAATAATTCTCTTTTATGTATGACTGTTTGAGAATCAAGTTTCTCCGTATTTTTTTTTAATGGATGATTAAAGACATGATGCAACTTTAAACCTACGTTTAAAATAGTTATATTTGTCATACGTACCAAGTGAAAACCACACATAATTATAAACAGGCTGATGGCTTTCTGCTTTGTGAAGCTGCAGACTTTTTGCTGTGTATATGCATGCACACACGTGTCCAGTTTCTGTGAGTGCGGGAGTTAGAGTAGGGACGGTATCGTAGCTAAAGGAAACTGCTCCAGTGTGCTGCTCTAGCAATGTGTTTCTGTTCATTCTTTAGCGTAAAGTTTATAGAAGGTGTTGTGCTTCAGTTACTAGAGGAAGAGGATGCTGTGATAGGGGTGCAGTACAAGGACAAGGAGACCGGAGACACCAAGGTGAGATGGACTTATGTCATGTCTTCCCAAGAGGTGCTTTTCCCAGCCCTTTAAACTTGTGCATTAGCTTGTATGTGTGTGAGTGTGCATGTCACGGTGTGTGAGGGGGTCACAGCGGGTTCTCCCCTTCCGCTTGAGATGGGTCCCCAGGATGGAGCTGTGTTACTGGATACGTTGTGGAGAGTCAGAACTAGGAAAGTGTTGAAGTCAGGTAATAGTGAAAGCTTCTAGCTTATGTTAGTGTTAGTCTGTTAAAGAGGAGGAGGCAGTGAGCTTCTAGGCTGTTCTACAGGCTCAGCCCTTCCTAGAAACTGGACTCTGATAGGGTTACAGGTTTTCTTTGCTCACAGTGTAGTAATGTCAGAACATGTCTTCATGTTTATAAAGGTGCCTCTTCTGTCTAGCCACTCATATATAGCACCATGTGCAGTAGGTAATTTTATAATGAATCCAGGTAGTTCTCAATGTTTGTAATGAGGTCCAGTCTTCTGTGGCCCCTGCTTGCCTTGAAGTTCTTCCTTTTGTCCATCATGGTGGAGAGTGTTGATAATTTCCATGGCATTGCTGCAAAGGGAGGCAACCTCAAAAGTGCTGCTAAGGGTTAGGCCTTCATTCTCGTCCATCCACAGCATGCTTTAATGCCTTTGAGACAATACATTGTTGAATATTTCCTGTATACTTTCTGTTTTAGAAGAACGTGCGTGCATCTAACCATTTGCTGGGTGTTGTTCCTCTGTGTCACAGGAGCTGCACGCCCCGTTGACTGTGGTTGCAGATGGGCTTTTCTCCAAGTTCAGGAAGACCCTCACCTCCAATAAAGTTTCTGTCTCATCTCATTTTGTTGGCTTTCTTATGAAGGTATGGAGGAGTGTAACTGTAGAAAAGTAAAAGCAACTTGAAATTTGAAAGCTATTAAAGTATTTTCTTTTCTTTTCTTTTTTAGAATGCACCACAATATAAGGAAAATTTTGCGGAGCTTTTACTGATCAATCCAGGTCCGGTTCTCATCTACCAGATTTCAGCCAGTGAAACTCGGGTGCTTGTCGATATCCGTGGAGACATGCCAAGGAACTTAAGAGAGTACATGGTTGAGCACATTTACCCACAGATACCTGGTAAGAAGTGGGACTTGATCCTCACTGTAGTCTGTGATCTAAAGCCAATCTCACAAAGGCCTCTTTCTAGTTTTTCTGAAAGCAGTGTCTAAAAGAGGCCCAAAGATTAGCATAGCTGTTTGTGCACTGCAGCGTATTTCCTGTGATATCAGAATATGTCGATGCTACAAGCTAAATATAGAGAGCGGTTCATTCCTTAACACGTATAGGAACTGTGTAATGGATAATTTTATTAATAAAGTAGATAACTGGTGATCTATTGCAAGGGACTCTGAAACAGGCACAACACGTCTACAGTTAAGAATTTTCTTCTACTTGATAAGAAGATGTGTGCAAATGTGAAACTGAAATGCTCACCTCACTTGTTTGGATGGGTGGGGATTAATTGCAGATCACCTGAAGGAGCCATTTCTGGAGGCATCTCAGAATGCTCGTCTGAGGACCATGCCAGCGAGCTTTCTTCCTCCTTACCCAGTGAACAAACGAGGTATCTTTTGGCATTATTTTATAATGTAGCCATTACTTCAAACGACATGTGATGAATTTTGTGACCTGGTGGTAACTTGAAGCAGAGAATTGCTTACCTTGGAGAAAGAACAGGAGAAGGAGTATTGGTTACCTTAACAAGTTCCCAACATCAAAGTTTTTGATATAATTATTTTTTAACTCAGGCTTTCTAGAAGACAATGTGGCAGTCATTGGGAATACATCAAGGGAGTTAAAAGTTTCCCTTTGGCCTGGAGGAAACCAGTTTTGTGGTTAGGAGCATGAAGATGAGTTTCTAATGGTATTGGAAACAGTTCCCATAAAACTGCATTCACGGTAGCATGGATTTACTGTTTGAGGATGGCCAACGCTGGTTCTGAAGTAGAAGGGTGGCTAGGGAAGACATTGCGTAGGTATAAAGCTGCACTGGGTCTGGAAGGTGGACAGTGGGAAGGAGAGACTGAGAAGTAATGGAATCTGCAAAGCCTGTTCCCAGGCTGGCTGAGATATGGTGGCATTTCATGGAACTCCAGGAGATTTCTGTAACTGGCATTTTGGGCAGGTGTCACAGTGATTGATAGCTAGGGTATAGTTCTGTTTTTAATTTATATTTTAAAGGTTTATTATTTGTGTTTTGGAGACAGGGTCTCATTGTGCAGTCCTGCCTGGCCTAAAACTTGCTATGTAGAACAGTCTGACCTCCAATTCAGAGATCACCAGTCTCTGCATCCTGAGTGCTGGAATTGAAGTGCAAGACCATGCCTGGCTAAAGATTTAATTTTACTTACATGGATGTTTGCCATGTATGTACAGCGCCTCAGAGGCTAGAAAGAGGGTATCAGAATCCCATCCCTGTAACTGGAGCTACAGATGGTCTTTATGTAGGTGTTGGGAACCAAACTTAGACACTCTTACCTTTTGAGCCATCTCTTAAGTTCGCCACCCTCTCCAACACTTTTTTTTTTTTTTTTTTTTTTTTTGAGAAAAGGTCTGATATAGCCAAGACTGTAACTATGGTTGAGGATGACCTTGAACTTCTGGTCATCTGTCCTACTTCTACTTCCCAAGACCTGAGATTTTAAGCAGACACCATATGTGGGGCAGGATATGTGTTTAATATTTAGTTTTATCTATACAGACAGTAGAACTGTATACATTTAGTTTTTGGCAATGGCTTTGTTGATAAAAAGATCATAAGTTGTTCAGTTCAACCACAGCAGATTTAATTATAATTCACTCTTGGGATATTTCAGCTCCCGTCAATCTTAAGTTTGTCAGCACTAATTTTTTGTCTCAGTTGTTTAGGGCTTCATAATCTTACTTCTCTTCCCACAGGCGTCCTTCTCCTGGGAGATGCATATAACCTGAGGCACCCTCTTACTGGTGGAGGAATGACAGTTGCTTTCAAAGATGTAAAATTATGGAGAAAGCTGTTAAAAGACATTCCTGACCTTTATGATGATGCTGCTATTTTCCAGGTAAGAATCTAGAATTTTCCTCCCTCAAAATGGCTCAAAATACATTTCTGTTAGGGATGAGCAGAGTGGGGCCCCAATGGGAATCTGTGCTTGAGAGATTGTGTGTCGTAATGGTCCTTAGTCTTGTTTGGGTTTAACAAGCCTGACTTTTAAACTGAACTTTAATGCCTGTGCTTTAGGCATTAAAGTTACACCAATCTGTTACACCAGATTGACTTAGCCCACTCTGCTCAGAATCATATCACCTATTGCTCTGAAAATGAGTTTGGCAATAATACCTGTAGGCAGGCCTTGGGACAGATATCATTTTGAGATTATAAATGTTAGCTTATGCTTTTCTTCTTACTATGGAATAAAGGTATTTTTCATTTCTAGGCCAAAAAGTCATTCTATTGGTCAAGAAAAAGGACCCATTCCTTTGTTGTGAATGTGCTGGCTCAGGCTTTGTATGAATTATTTTCTGGTACAGATGGTAAGTAAAGATGATTTTAAGGGGACAGTAATGATTTTCAAATTTTCTCAGGTAAAGGACTAAATTTCAAAAGTTCATAGTTACAGTAGTTAAGTCTGTAATCACAATTTACCCAACTTTGCCAACTGCCAATTTGCTAGTTCCTTTTAGTGTCTAAGCATGATGTCAACCACTTCACCAGAGGCTGTTGGCTTTCCTTAGAAAAACACTCCTAACAGTGTCTAGTAATGCAGTCATTCAATTCGTCCGGCCCACACTAGAGCATATATATCCTCACATGGAAAATGCTGATAAAGAGTCTGTCTGGCAGGTATGGAAAAGCAATGGGGCCTTTTACTTCTTACACTAGTTTGAATTTTTTTTTTTTTTAAAGTTTTATTTACAACATGAAATAGGTGCCTCAAACTGAGGCTGGGGCTTCTTTCCTGTTTCAGTGTACTAGTGGCACTCGTTATAAATAGCCACGTGCTTTGTTTTGTTTTCTGCATTGTAGAGAGGTTGGCCATTCTGTCCAGGGTGAGCATGCCTATTAGTGAAAATCTGAGATTCTGAACTAGGCGTGGATGTGTGCTTGCTTTCCTAGCCATTAGGAAGCTGAGGCAGGATTGGGAGGTCAGCTCGAGCTACATACTAAGATTCTAGACAAATGACACCAGCACGGTGTGTCTCAAACCAAATGGCACTCTGGCATTTGTACCTCCTGCAGCTGCATCACATGCTCACAATCATAAATACAAATCTTTCTTTCTTTCTTTCTTTCTTTCTTTCTTTCTTTCTTTCTTTCTTTCTTTCTCTCTCTCTCTCTCTCTCTCTTTCTTTCTTTCTTTCTTTCTTTCTTTCTTTCTTTCTTTCTCCTTTCTCTCCTTCCTTTTTTCTTCCTCTCCCTCCCTTTCCTTCCTTCCTTTTTTCTCTTTTTCTTTCTTTTTCCTTCCTTCCTTCCCTCCCTCCCTCCCTCCCTTTTTCTTTTCTTTTCTTTTCTTTTTTTGAGACAGGGTTTCCCTGTGTAGCCTTGAGTGCCCTGGACTCACTTTGTAGACCAGGATGGCCTCAGACTCACAGAGATCCACCTGCCTCTGCCAGGGCTATATAGAGAGACCCTGTTTCAAAACAACAACAACAAAAAAAAATTAGTTAATAATTAGGAAAGACAGCCAGGCATGGTAGCATATGCCTGTAATCCTAGCACTCTGGGAGGCAGATGCAGGTGGATCTTTGTAAGCTTGAGGCCAGCCTGGACTACAAAGGGAATCCAGAACAGCCAAGGCTACACAAAGAAACCCTGTTTCAAAAACTGGCCACTCCCCTGCCAAAATAAATTCGAAAAGACCTTAATAAAAAGAAAGAAAAATCTAGGCACCTCCAAAGAACACTGACCCTAAACTGTTAAAGGTTATTTATTATGCTGTTTTGAAGGCTTCGGAATGTATTAAAAACTTATGTGGATATAGGCAGAGATTCACTTCTTGATAGCCTAATGTTGTCCTGGGACTAGGGGCTAGACTTTTCAGAACCTAGGAGTTTTTTGCTAGAATTGTGTTTTTATGGTAAGAGCTTACAAAGTATTTAGAATCATTTAATTTACAACAAAATCATACGTAACTTAAAAGTAATTCATAAGACCTAAGTATTAGCAGAATTAGCAGAAACAGATATTCATACTCTTCCCCTCTAGAGTATTGATTCGGGAATGTGAAGAACTCCTGGTTGAATTCTAGGACTGCTAAGAAATTGTCATATTTTCCATCTTTATGTCTTCATTATTTTTTCTGACATAATCACTAATACTCTTAAATAATTTCTGTATTTATTTTAGATTCTTTGCATCAGCTACGGAAAGCTTGCTTTCTATATTTTAAACTTGGTGGAGAATGTGTGACAGGTCCCGTTGGGCTACTTTCTGTGTAAGTACTAACAGCAGAAGGGAAACACTCAGTTCACGTGGTCTTTATCCCATGGACATTTAATTACATTCTGTTACTAACTCCTGTCCCAGTCACAAGTGGCCAGTATGATGTCTCAGTGGGTAAAAGTGCTTGCTGCACAAGCTTGGCATCCTTAGTTTTATCCCTAGAGCCCATGTAGACGAATGGACACTACAGAGTTGACCTCTGACCTCTACATGTGTGCTGTGGAGTGTGTGCCCTCCCCTATGTACATGCGCATGTGCACACACTACAAAAGAAAAGATTTAAAAAGTGGCCTCAGGAAATAAAGGGCAGCAGTTAGCATGGTGTTGTCCTGAGATAGACACACTGCTTAGAAGTGGTGGATTGAGGTGGCCGAACCTTTGAGTAAAACTGACAATTGGTTTTCACCTGTGGTGTCTTTATATGTCCGACCCACAGGAGCCAAGAAGTACTGAGTACTCTGAATTCAATATTAATCTTCCTGGCTTGAAATCTAGGCTGTAGTTTGGCTAATAGACATACACTTGGGAAGTCTGAGAAGGGAAATTCTTCAAGGCACCTCTTCTTCATCTACAATCACAGGTCTGATGCCAAACTCAGACTGTAGCAGGCTGTCTAGTACTTCATTTTAGATCTTAAGATTAGTGAAAGAAAACAGCTAAAAAAGGATGACGTAAGAGTGAGTACAGCCACTGGCTTCTTAAAGGGGTTATTTTAAGTAGTATTTAATAATGGAAAAATTCATTCTTGCTATCAGATATAACAGGCAGCTGAGCTGGTCAGGTCCTCAGATGTGGAGTGCTTTAAGCTCTTGTCGATGGCCTCCATGACTAACTTTAAGTCCATTTCTTTTCTGTTACAGATTGTCTCCTCACCCTCTCGTGTTGATCCGACACTTCTTTGCCGTTGCAGTCTACGCCACATATTTCTGCTTTAAATCAGAACCGTGGGCTACAAAACCGCGAGCCCTTTTCAGCAGTGGTGCTGTCCTGTACAAAGCGTGCTCTGTGATAGTTCCGCTCATCTATTCAGAAATGAAGTACCTGGCTCACTGAAGGGGAAACCACTTGAAAGTCAAGTCCATTGAGACTTGAGGATGTATATAGTATAGAACTGTGTGACTTCCACAGTGGAGACTCAAGGACCACGCTGTGTACAAGCATGTAAATATATGCCTTAATTTACGGCTGAAAATGAAGGGTCAAATAAGATGTTTAAAAGGATGATTGTTTCCACAAATTAGTGCTAACACTCAGATTTTTCTTTTGATTTCAATATTTGGGGTGATTCATTGGAACATGCCAATAAAATGAAGAGTGAACTCTTAGGCTCTTGGTTTTTGTTAAAGACTTCTTTATATAGCTTCATGGTCACAGAAAAGATAATCCAAGTGGGGTAGAAAGTGCAGCGCTTAAGCCTGTTCTATATTGTGTGTGCATGTGTTTGGTCATATCTGGTACACATATATGTGGTACACGTGTGCATGTGGAGGCCTGAGGTTGACATCACGTGTCTCCTTAATCCCCCTTCACATTGTGTATATTTGAGGCAGGTCTCTTGCTCAACCTGTAGCCCTAGGCAGCTGCTGCTTTCATTTGTTCTCTCCAAATGGGAACTAGCTGCAGGTTCAGGCAGAGGCTCCTGCCACGTCTCATCCAGGTTACTGTAGTGGGATGGCAGCTCCCTTGCAGAGGAATTTTCATGTAGAAACAAGTTATGATTCTGAGCCTTGAAAAGTTTATCACTAAACCTTTATAACCTCGCCCCTGGTCCTACTACCTCCCAAATAAGGAAAATATTATTTATAGAAACCTGGTTGTCTGGCTTGGGCAAAAGAAAATGGAAGAACAGCTGGCCTAGGGAGTGCTACAGGGGCTGCTGGGAACCGCCAGGATGTCTACAACCAAAAGATGGGAAACCTCAGCACACAACATATAGAACATGAATGGAGTTTACTGCTGGGCTGTCAATGATCCTTACGGGCCTACAGTGGGTGGAGCGTCACTCCCCTATCCCCCAAGCACCTGTCACCTGGGCAGAGTTTCTTACAGGGTGTCAGTTTTTTAATCACAAGCAGGGCAGCTCAGTACTGGCAATACTATTTCAGTGACAATCTGAAGTTGCATAAATAGTTCTTTAGAATGTAAAATAAATGGATTCCTCCATCACAGTTACACCGAGCATTTAGAAGAGGCAAGTACAAAACAGTTCTGCTTCTGCATGATAAAAATTCCATATAATACCATGATAAACAATATACTAAAGCAGAGAGCCATCTTCCTTAAAATGGCCAATGATTCCCACCCACAGTGGAGGGAAAGGCAAGTTGTAGGAGCAATCAAGTTTCTTTTCATTTCCAAGTTCATTTTAGTCACAGGAAGTCGTGTCACTGAAGCGGGAAAAGGAAGTCACAGAACTGTTCGGAACTCATCGAAAATGAAGTTAGGCACGTGTGCTTCAGCCACCTGTGATGGTAAGCAGAGATTAAATCATTTAGAACGTCGTAGCTCGTCAAATTCACAATTTACATATGAAAATTCAGTGAGTGGAACTATCTGTTGGAGTACGGTGAAGCACTGGAATGAGTAAGCTAGGAAACCCCTTTCATTGCTGGTGGCCCGTCTTAGGTCTCCTTACAGTGCGGCACTGACACACCAGCAGACAGGAGGCCTGCCCCCACACTTGCCTCCTCCAGTAGGCTTGGCTCTTAAAGGCATTTGGACCTAAGGACACAATGAGGCACTAAGGAGAACCCTGAGGCCAGAGAGGAAGAACAGTGCTGTTTGGAGTCACGTGTCTCAGAGCCACTCTATGACTATGGCCTGCTTTTCCCTTGATGGGAGGGGCCGCTTTGTCCTCTACATAGTTTTATACACAGTTTGTCCATTGGTCTTTTATTTTTTTGTAGTTTTATGTGTTAATACATGCTATGTTATACTTTTTTTAAAAGAAACAATCCTTTATAAAAATTCAAAAAGCAAGTTAAAGATTAATTGGTGCTTTGATTATAGTTACAATAAATCTATAAGCTAGGTATATGTTTGATATCAGTGATATGTACATGTATGATATCTCAGTGATATGTATAATTTGAAAGTCTCATTTGAAACAGACTTTCAAAATCTTACCCCATTGTTACTATTTTTTTCTAGTGTCTGTTCTTATTTTTAAAATGATTATTATGATTTATTTATGTGTACGTGTGTGTCTGTGGAGGTCAGGCATGTCAGATCCCTTAGAGCTGAAGTTACAGGCAGTTTTGAGCTGGCTGATGTGGGTGATGGGAATCGAACTCAGATCCTTTACAAGAACACTGTGTGATCTTAACCACTGAGCCACTGTTCCAGTCCCTAGTCGTATTATTAATTACACTGCTTCTTTCATACTTCTGTGAATGGGACCTTTTTTAAAAAATATTTTAAGCTATTTTTATTTTGTCTATTTATCTTGTCAATAAATAGACAAAAAAATATTTACTTGTTGAATTTATTTTTATTTTGCTTTTTTTGTTTGTCTTTTGAGACAAGATCTCACTACATAGCCTTGGCTGGCCTGACACTTGCTATATAGAGCAGGCTGATTTCATACTCATAGAGATTCACCTGCTGGGATTGAAGGTGTACGATACCACACCCAACTTTTATTCAGCTTTTTATTTTTACTCAGGGCTTGCTCTACCTCTGAGTTAAACCCCAACCCTCTGAGCTCATTTTAAAAAGTTTTCTGATGATTCTAGTAGGTTCTCATTACATTCTTAATACAGGACAAATTTTGTTTTCTTCCCAAATCTGTTGTATGGTTTCGCTTATTATCTAACATCTGTATAACAAACAGGAGCCAGTGTCAGTAATATGTGCCTCACAGCCTTGACTATCATCTACTGCATGCCCATGAAGTCCTAAAAGATCAGCTTTGGCTTTTGTTATTAAAAAGTGCCTTCAGTTAAGGCTTTTTCACACAGATTTATTTGTGCACATGGGCCGTGGAATGCTTTCAGAGGTCAGAGACCGTCTTGTGGGAGCCAGTTTTGTCCTACCACATGGGGTTCTGGGGACTGAACTCAGATTGTCAGGCTTGGTGGCAAGTGCCTCTACCTGACAATCCATTTTGCTGGACCTTATTTTTAACCTATTAATTTTTAAAAATGAGAAACCATTTTTTCAGCATTTGTTATAGGTCTTCACAGTTCTTAAATCAAACTTCCCTTTGTGCTTAAGGAGGGCAAGGAAGGAATTTCCTAGAAGGTAAAAGTGTTTCTTCATTCCCATCTTCATTTCTAGAAGTAGTGGCCTGCACTGAATGTGCCAATGGCGCTCGGTTGTCATAGAGAGGAAGAACAAAGGGCCCACGGTCATTTCTTTCCCTGGCCCATCAGGAATCCCTTCCTTGCTTGCTCACCTCACTGAGCTGGCCCTGAAGTGGGTGGAGGGTGAGGAGGGAGACGAAAAGTCCTCTACTGTGAGGGAAGACAGATGCATTGGAGAGTAGAGGCACAGCAGTGGGGGGCGGGGGGAGCTGAGAGTCTTCTGCTAAAGACACACAGGCCTTCACTCCTAGTACACGCAGGGCTGCTGTGGATAGGTCATTACTTCATCCTCTACTGTCTATGGCTTACCCTTCGGGGAAGCTTTGTGTACCGAACATAATCCTCCAGGAACAGAAGGGCACCCACAGCATCTGCCGGCATTTCAGGCATCTTCTGGCTGTAAAGGAAGTCTGGGTCAGTTAGCTGCACTGTATGTTAACAGGCCCTTCCTGACTAATCAGCGCGTACCAAGTCTATAAGAAACCTACAGGGCACCCTCTTGATTCCCATGAAATAATCATCCTGCTCCTATTTAAGAACCAACCCTGCAGGAAGCAAACCAGGGGCTGGTGTGACGGCTCAGTGGGTAGAGGCACCTGCCATAAGTGTGATGGCCTGCGGTCCATCCCCAGCACCCATATGAAGAAGAGAGCTGGCAGCTCTTCTCTTCAGCTGAAGGTTGTCTTTTGACCCCACGTGCTTTCAGTGAGTGGCACTTGCACACACATCTGTACCCACACAGGCAAATAACTGTAATCAAAAGAAAAAAAGCCAAACCCCAACCTTGTCTCTGGTGTATAATATGGCCCTGTAGTCTGTCTCAGATAGATAGGTTACACTTTAGACTCATCTCCCCTTGAGGTCTTTCATACTCCCTGACTCAGGCAATGCCTGACAGATCCCACATTTTCCCATCCTCTAGTCTTTCAGCTGCATTTGTTTTGCAAACTCATTTGAAAGTGAGTGAGTAGCCAGGACTGCAATCCCACTTACTCTGGAGGCAGGAAAATTGCAAGTTCAACGTCCACCTGGGCTATAGACTAACTTCAGGGCCAGGCTGGCAAACAGTGAGACAGTGTCTTGAAGAGTGAAAAGGAGGGCTGGGGTGTGGCTCAGCTTTAGGTTTCTTGCGTGGTGCAAGATCCCTGCTTAGCAGAAAGATCTGCCTTATGCTGGCAACAACAGTCAAATGGTAACCCGTCACATGACAGACATTCTCCAGGCAGACTGACCCTTTCAGGTGGCAAAAGGGGGAGTTTGGGGTGCAGCATTCTAGGGCCACAGATTTTTTTTGTTTGTTTTTCCTAGAATATCCACAATTGAACAGAAGGGAGCAAAGCATTAGAAGAAACTGAAGGCTTATACATTTTGTTACCTAATAGCAACTTGTGATTTTGTTATACACTGTGAACTCAGATGTTTCCCTGGCCTTGACACTGGGAAGCCACTCCTGTTGATTGTGTGCAGCCATGTCTTGGTGGTAGTCCAGCAGGAATGCAGGGCTCACTGAGTTCTGAGAGCTGGATCAATGTGGCAGTCACAGGTCTGCACTTTCTCATGGTGTCTATTAATCTCCACCAAGATCCAGTCCTACAAAGTCCCTGCCAGTCACAACTACGGGAAACTTAGTGGCAGGCTGACAGGGTAAGCAGTGTTGGTGACTGCTCCTTGGGGAGTGTCCTGACTTGTTTATGGAGAAGCACACACTCCCCATTACTGCTGGGACAGCAATGAGGGATTTGTCACGAGAAGTTGCAGTCCCTTTTCGTGACTCTAAGTTCCACTGATTCTGACTGTACCTTGTGCACTGCTCCATTGTGGAGCGGATAAACTGGCCAATCAGTGCCAGGAATTGCTCGGTGTACCGGGAGTGAAACTGCTTCAGCAGAGTGAGCAGTCCCAGGACGAGTGGCGGCCAGTCAACAGGGTCGGCAGGTTTCCGGCAGACCATGCCTGTGAGGGAACGAGTTGCAATACCCAGTGAGCTACTTACTTTTGAATATGGTCACTAAATATCAGTCCCCACCAATGTCATTGTTGCTACCAGGTGATTATTTTGAGGAAACAATAATTCTGGGCTACCTCTTAAAATAGCTGTGAGGTTGGTGGAACATTCTAATGGTCTGAAGGGTTTAGTTTTTATCCTTATTGTTTATTTTGTTCTGCACTATTAATGCTCTCTATGATAGACTTAAGAAGTACTTTAATATGAATGAGAAAACCAAAATCACCTCAAATGGATTTCAGCTAATGGTAGCATGGCTAGATACCCAGACACACATTATTAAGTAAAATTAGTTAAAATTCTGGTTAAAATGCTTTAAAATTCTCTTTAAGAACAACTTTGGGTGTTAAGGTAAGAAAAGAGTCTGCTGAAGTCAAGTGAGTGGCAGAAGGCGGGCTAAGATATACCCGAGTACCAGTCTGGCTGCCCCACCAGGGACTCCTGTCAAAGTCTGGAGATTTGACCTGCCTGGGTGGAGCTGACCCTCAGGGGGAAACGTGGAAATAGAAGATGTTTATTGCCTGCCTTCAAGGCTATAAAGTTACACCCAATAGTACTGGCGTGAAGACAGCTACATCAGTGCATCAGGACAGAGTCCAGGCAGTTTGACCACTGCATGATCCACTGACTTTCTACAAACATTAACAAGCAATTTAATGGAAAAGAGAAATCTTGTCAAAGCATGACAATGAAATTGGATAGCTTGATAGAGTCGGGGGAGGAGGGAGAGGATGAACCTGACTCCACCTTACACCAGATGCAATAAAGAACTTGGTTCATAAATCTTAACATAAAACTACAGTTTCTGGAAAGTGGACCCACACACCAAAGTCTGGAAGGAAATATTTACTAGTCACAGGGACCACTGAGAGACATGGGCATCTGAGTCTAGAGACTAAGCCTCCCACTACCATGAGACAGCCTTGAGTTGGTCTCACCAGTAAGAACAGATGGGTTCAGCACCTTTGAGCATCTGGGGGGAAGGGACCAAGCTGGAATCCAATAGACGTGTGCCTCCCTTCCTCAGCTAGTACTGACCGAAGGCATCGTGCTTGACAGTAACAGGGACTGTCAGAAGACAATGCCCAGGACCAGTGAATGGTTTTGAATGAGAGGAATTAAGAAAGAAAGAAAGAAAGAAAGAAAGAAAGAAAGAAAGAAAGAAAGAAAGAAAGAAAGAAAGAAAGAAAGGAAAGAAAGAAAAGGATAGAAGGAGGGAGGGAGGGAGTGAGGAAGGAAGGAAGAAAGGAAGAGAGGGGGGGAGAAAGAAAGAAAAAAGAAAGGAAAAAAACCCCCTAAACTTTAGGTCCTTAAGTGAGTCCATAATTTTACTTTAAAAACATTTTAGGACACACGAGGGAAAATAAGGAAGAGATACATTTTGCAGTTTGATTAAGAAAACAGCAATACAGTCCCAATTTGTAGAAATGTTCTTACAGTGTTCCTGATTGAATGGCTGTAATGCTCGGTTCTTGCGGCACCAAGTAAGTATTGTACTTACTTGCGACAAACTTATTTGCTCCTGTTAATATCACTTCTGAGAGAGGGGCAAGAGGTGATGAGCAAGAATGGTAGGGGACAGCCAAATCAAGACTTACCAAGTAAGTATTACGGAGAATTAAAAAAAAAATCTGCTTAGTTAGATGCAAAGTCTAGAGATAGGAATAACTGAGACTCTCCTAGGTGATTATAGATGCTGACAACAAACTGGTTAACAAAAAAAAATAGTTATATTATTTGCCAGGACACCTATATTGAAAGCTTTGCTTATGTACTGTTTGTCGCAAATATTCTGACATGTAAGCATGTGTACATTGCAGTCTGAGATGTCTCCTTACCTGTCTCCTGTACCTCCTATAACAGTCTCCATAGCCAGCAGCATATGGGTAACTGTATGAACAGAACATTCCTACCATAATGAACTACTCAGGTATTGGCTGAGGAGAACCAAGTAAAGATGCTGCACAATCCACAGAGGAAGGCATGCTTGGCCGAGCTGGTACCCACCGTGTACATTCCCTCACTGGTGTTACAGCGCAGTGGTGCACTGACACTATTCCATTCATGCACATGTTACAAAAAGACCTGATGTATGACACAGCATTATGTTCAGAACTGTTTCCTTCCACACTGATCTACTGCTTGTTTATTACACAGCAAACACTTGGCATCATACCTAGATTTTTGTTATACTGAAGTTTTGGCAACTGTGCAATCAAAAACAGGAAGTTGACGATTGGGAAGTAAGGTAAACGCTTCGTTGTTATGTAAATCTGGAAAGAGGAAGACAAGAAAGATGGCTTCTTCATCTTGCAGAATATCACAGAACACAATTTCAAACAGAAACCGATATGCCTTCAGTTTGCTTTTCTGATCGCCTCCAACTAGAAAGTTCCATCATCTGCTGCCTTTGGAGATTTACTTACCTGAGGCCACATGCACATACAGACACCTATATGTTTTAGCCCTTTCGCTCTCCTAGGAAAGAACAGCTTTGCTTAGAGATTAGAGTGCCTCCCACCCTGTTAATATCACTTCTAAGACAGGGGCAAGTGGTGATGAGCAAGAATGGCAGGGGACAGCCAAATGAAGACTAGTGAAGGCGTGGGGCTGGAAGTATGGCTCAGCAGCTAACCATGGCTGCTCTTCAGAAGACTTAGGTTCAGTTCCCAGCACTGACATGGTGGCTTTAGTAACTGTTCCAAGGGACCTGACACCATCTTCTGCTCTCTTTGGGCATCAGGCACACACACAGTATACATACATACATACATGTAGGCAAATACTCATACACATAAAATATATCTCTTAGTAGGGAAAAGAGGGAGCCTGAGACAAAAGGAAGAGGGAAAAGATCCAGGCAGCAGAGAGCAGAGGAAGAAAGTAAAGTCCTCCTTTGTCACATGCTTCCCCTGGGCAGTGTCCCTCCCAGTTAACATGGCAGACAAAGACACGTGACCCATCAGCTGGCCTCCAGCCCACAGAAGACTGGCCTGCACACTGGTTCAGAGCCCAGGCTGGCCAATGGCCAGCTCTGCCATTAGTGTGGAGGCTGGGGAAGTCCTGGATCTGTCAAACTTCAGGCTTCTCGCCCAGTGATGGCCTGCTTCATGAGACTGCTTAGCACAGAACACTCTGATGTCAGCTGCCCTTGAGGTTCATCCTCTTGGTTTTATTTTGAGTCAGGGTCTTATTATTCAATTTAGAATTTCCAAAAGGAACCAGGGTACCTGTCTAGACTTGTCATGTTTCTGCATGAACACACACATGCTCACATTTAGAAAGGTTCATGGACGTGTCGGCAGCTGATGTCAGTCAGGGCAGGCACTGTCCTACAGGACCTGACACTGATTCATGAGGGACCCCAGTGCTCTCTGGAGCTGGAAGCTGTAGAATAACATGGAGCCTCGGGGGAAGCATTTGCAAGCAGTGTAGAGTGGTGCGACCATTCAAGCCCCAGGCAACTACACTGACACTAAACTTTCACTGTTCCATAAGTCTGACCAACATCACATTTGTCTCACCGCCGGAGAGGTGACAGCATTTAGAGAAGGTCAGAGCCTGACAGAATGGGGTTCTGGGACGGAATGTAAGTTTCTAGATTTTCACAGTGATCTGCTACCTAGACAAAGTCATCTTTGTACCACACAGCCTTGCACCCTACCCAATTTTATATATTAGTCATTAACCTTATTCAGTGGGTTGTGAATGCCAGCTGCCTCCAGATAGGCTGTGATTTCATATAAGAGTGTGTTATCTTCTTTGGGGTAAGGAAGCGAAGGGTCCCGATAGTGGGCTTCAATGTCGGCCAGGAGCGCCCTAATGGGGGAGAGAAGCAGTGATAAACATGAGCGGTCAGCTGAGTTTATACTTCTGTAACCAAGTCTTGTCCTTTCGACTCCCAATCCACAGGCCTGGGACTGTGTGTCACTGTGAAATCTTACCTACAGTCATTTTCTCTCTTAGAATCTGGCTAAATCAAGTGGTTTCACTACTGAGATTATGAAAAAAAAATATTTACATGTGCATGCATGTAAATATTTACGTGTGCGTGTGTGCGCTCGAGGACACATGAGGGTCTCTGATCCCCTGGAGCTGGAGTTACAGGTGGTTGTTAGCCATCTGACAGGGTGCTGGGAACCAGACCCTGGTCCTCTGAAATAGCAGCAAGCGCTCTTCACTGCCAAGTCAGCTATCTCTCCCGTCCCTCCTTATTCAGTTTTCTATGAACCACTAAACTGTTTCTAAGAACTATTCTGTTAGAAGAACTGACTTTGGGGTGGAGAAATCTAGATTGTTTATCTGAGGAGAAAGAAGTGAGCAGCTGTTCTGAGGGGAGGGGATGTGTGTACCCAGGAAGTAGGAGGGTGCTTTCCTCTGCTCTCTGGGTAACCACTGCTTAGTTCTTTAGATTCTGTTCACAACAGCTTCTGATGTTGGGACATGGGCCTAGTGTGCTGATGTATATAGAATGGGAACAATAAATGTTAAAACCCCAAAGACCTTAAATGAACAAGATGTGAACCTGGGTGCTTGGAAGGAGGGCAGCCTGAGCCCACAGATGACTGTCTCAATCCTGGCACTTACTTATTGAGATTGTCCAGAGCAGCTGCCAGGTGTCTGGAATCAAATCGACAGGAAGAGTTCAGCTCATTGGCGATCTGTTGTCTCAGGATCTGCATCTGTCCAACCTAAGAACGAGTGAGAGAAGGGAGAGGTGGCACACCACGAACTTGAGAGCAATCACCAGCATGCAAACCAAGATGGAGAGCCTTTGAGGGGTGTGCCTCTGCCAGCCACCTGTCTGCTACACTCTGTCTCCCAGGCAGACATGGTGACTTTGGTCTCCTCCAAATGCCTATGGCTATTCTTTCTCTACCATTTGGGGAATAGTCACACAGCAGCTTCATATTTGTAATAAACCTTTTTTTAACACCCAATGGAGCAATCCAGGTCAGTGGTTTCACCGTGCCCTCACTTATACAAAGTATGAGACTGGATTCTAAAATAGCTGGTCTTCATTTAAATAATTAATTGCCTCATTTGTCTTTATTCCTCATTTCCAAAGACACAGTGTTTTATTCATAGCATTTGGATAATTTATGCACCCAGTGATCCCTGCTTCTTAACATCAAGGCAGACAGAGGAGGGAGAGGAGCAGATGTCCCGTTGTAATGCTATGAGGGACATAGTTGGTCTGTAAACCGACAGGCCAGAACACTATATGAACTTGGAGAAAAATTCTCATTTCCTTTTGCAGAAGCACCTCTAATTGGAGGCATTTCAGAAAAAACACATTTTCTTGAGCAAGTGGGAAGCTGTGGGTCTATCCATGAAAAGCCTAGTCAGTGGTAGTTCTAGAGAGAAGGATAAATGGTGCGAGAAATATCAAGAAACTGTGGAAGTTCTGCTTTAACGACAAAAGGAAGGAATAGATTTCCACAAACCACAGTCAAAGGAAAATAATCATTTAGAAAAGTGTTGAGTAGCCCTGCTGTCCATACTTTCGTTACACAGTATCCATCATCATGCTCCCTAGAGCATACCTTCATTATAGCCTCTAGGTAAGCGGTCCAGATCTTCTGAGTTTTGGTGATGGCAGAAAGATAAACTTTACTTGAATTTGCTGAAAGTTAAAACATAATCTTAATCCAGTCACTTCTGAAAGGCTACAGGACAGCATTATCTCTGCCTTGAGGAGTCACAAGACACTTACCTACAATGCTTTTCAGGGGGCTGACAGTATTCATGAGTGTTTTTAAAGTGTCTTGAACAGTTCTATCTCTCAGGATAATTTTCTGAAACATACTGAGGAAATTCTATAAACAAGAAGTCATGATCAAAATCCAAACGTAACAAACCAACAGTCCAGCTACCTCAAATGCTGTGTAGAACATCATACAACTGGGTCAGACAGCCTCTAAATGGGAAGGTACCAGGCACTCAGGTTTCTACTAAGCAACACTATAAGGAGGAGCTAAGGCTTCAAACTCAAGTTTCTTTTTCCTAAGCTGAAATGAACTAAAACATTCCACCGATAAATGTACAATGCTCGCCAAAGAAATTCTAGTTCACGTTTAGTTCTTATCTACCTAGTAAAATCACCCATGTGATTTTTTTTCATCATCAGTGTGAGAAGTCATGGAGCACAGTGATTTAATTGTCAGGTGACACCTGTTATACTTCCCAGGTAGAAGCCAGGCATGCTGGTCTGTAACAGGCAGTCTTTGTCTACTTGGCAGGGATTAAAGTATGTCTGGATGTTACCAGAGAATCTTAGTGGTAAAGGGAAGACCCACTCTGAAGAGGAGCAACACCATCCCAAAAGCTGGGGGTCCAAGACAGAATGAGGACAGTGAGCCAAGCATTCACATCCACCTCTCTGCTTCCTGACCACAGGAACGTGTGGCCAGCTGCCTCATACTCTTGGGACCACCACGGAAGTCACTCTGGATGGCAGCCCTTCCCCAGCATGATGAACTAGATCTCCAACCGTGAGCCAGAGCACAGCCTGTCTGCCTTAAGTCGCTCTCGTCAGCTGTTTTACCACAGTGGTGAGAAACGTGACTGAGGTGGGGGTCAAGGCTCACCTGTAACTCTTTCACAATCATGAAGCACAGAAGCCTGTCCAACCCGTTCAGACCAAAAGTCCCCAAGGTGGTCTGGATTTCGGAGAAGAGGCGACTGCTGGTCACTTCTTGGTGAGTTTTCATGTCATACCAAGTATTCAGTTGGTCTATGTAACATGTCATTCTAAAACAAAAGGGAAATCAAAAGTCCCAGTGGCTCAGAGAAGTGGGGTAAGGGCTGGGGAATCAAAAGCCAGGACTCCGGCTACAGGACTTCTATTTGTTTTAGGCGCCCTTACTGTGTAGTTCGCTGTAACCCGGACTTGCACCAGTCTCGCCTCAACCTCCTGATTGCTGGGGTTGGAGGTGTGAGCAGGCACTACTGGTTATGACTCGTGTCTCCTCACTTCTGTCCAGGCACTCAATCTTGTCTGTCTGATGACTGCCCCAGGAAATAAATCTCAGCTAGGTTTCCTTTCCCCATTGCATGCTGCTTTCTTAGTTTTATTTCTTTCCGCTGGGCTAAGCTACTGCTAGGGACCAAACTGCGAAGACAAAATCAGCTGCAAGGCTGGAGGACTCTAGGACCCAGCTGCCTTTCTGCAGGGTGTTTCCTGACATTTCCAGACTGAAAACAAATGAGAGTCTAGTATCAATTCCATTTGGTAAAGAAGAAACTTAGAATCTTTGAACAGTGACATCTGAGAGGGAAGATGAAGCTATGTGCTTTCTTCCAGCTCATTAAATGGTAGATGGCCATCTTCTTGGCATCTCTCAATGACTCTTCTCAGTCTCAGAAATACAGAATAATGACAACTGTGGCAAAGAACAGCATCATCTACTGAGCACTCGCTGTTATCCTATGTCACCCTCATAACAGCTCTGTGAAATACAAGCCATTTAACCCCCATTTTAGCAGGGACATGATGGATAGCCAGGTAGGCCTGGTCCTAAGATTATGTAATTTCAACACTTTGGCTCTCAAGCCATTGAGGAGGAGCCTTGAGTGACTGGCACGCAGAAGGTACAGATGTCCACATCCCACTCCTAAATGATCTGATTCTGCAGGGACAGGCTGAGCCAGCCTCTGCAGTTCTGACAAGCTATGCAATATAGGCCTCATGTTTACAAATACGACCATACACACACACTGTGTACCACACACCACACAGCACACACCGTACATCACAGACCATATATCACACACCACACACCATACCCCATACAGCACACAGCACACACAATATACCACACACAATACACCACACAGCATGGCACTCAAGGAGATGAAAGCCTCAAGAGTGAGGAAGTTAGAAGGAAATGTGGAAAAAACAACAACTCAGGAAGGTCTGCAGACGTACACACATCCTTTATGCTAGGCTTCAGGTGTCCTTCTGTTACCCAGTGCTGGCACTTTGACCGTGACATTTGAGAGGAACCTAGCTCTGAGCATGACTTCCCTGTCACATCTAATCTCTGCTGGAAGTATGAGCAGACTGCTGGGCAGGGTAGTTTTCTAGAAAAGCTCAGTGGTTCAAGCTGTGGACACAAAGGTCTATTTACTTTCTTGCCTATGACAGAAGAAAGTGTTTCTGCTAGAAATCTCAAAAAGTTTATCTACACTTGGTTGACTTTCACATCTTGAGAAAAAATAAGCCTGGACTAGAAGGCGGTATGGAATGTTTAGGAAAGGCATTGCTTTCAACAAGACGTGGGTGGTGGAGAGAGAAAGACCCTTTCTTTCTCTGGGAAAGCCCACCTCTCATGATCCTCTGTGAGCATGTGCTCAGGGGTAAACTGAGCCACAAGGCAGGAACCTGCTCTTTCCTCAGGTGGTCTCAGTATACTGCGTTGTCTGAGGCTCAGAGGAAGAGGGAATGGGTTTAGCTGATTACTGAGAGGCGCCATGGTACCCACCCGATATTCTCAGCAATAGTTTTAATTACGTGAAAATGTCAGCCAGTCCCTGCTGAAGGCAGAACCCATGTGACAAGGCGTGGCATCAGCGCACACAAAGCTGTATGGTGCGCCCTTGGCCAGCACAGTGCTCTGGCAGCTCGGGCTTGGCCTGATCTAGGGGCACTGTCTGCCAACTGTGGCATGCTTTGTGCCTGAATCTCTTCATCTTTAAAGTGACAACAGCACCAATGACTGCCTCCGCAGGTGATTTTAAGGAGTAAGTGTGCAGAAGCAGGGAACATGCTAAGAGGGAGGCATGGAAGATGGAGCACTCAGTTAGTAAGTGCTTCCGTGCTGGACCAGGAAATAAACACGCTGTCTTTAACGGCAGGACCAGGAAATAAACACGCTGTCTTTAACGGCAGGATGGGCTAACAAGTACAAAACTAGGTCCAGGGACAAGGAAGCACACCTCAGGGACGCAGGGTCCGGGGTCCAAGGTTCAGTCACACACAGAAATACTTACTTGGGGTCTGTGATCCTCAAGATTTCTCTGCAGAGTCGACCGATAAACGTTATAGACTCATCCACAGGCGCAAATTTTGGGATTGGAATATGAGTGGACTGGTACATACTTTGCCAGTCTTGAATCTAAAAAACAAACATATAAATGTCTAGTTCTGACAGCATAATTGGATATCTTTTCTTTATATAATCTTATAGGCCCCATACAAAGAGTAACAATTAAGCATTCCTTGGTTTTGAATGAGGAAAAATTTTAAATTGCCGCCAAATGCTACATATAACATAAAAAAAAAAAGAAACAATTGTTGAAAGGGAAGTGAGAGCTGGAGAGGTACTCAGTGGGTAGGGTTTCCATCCCTAGCACCTCATCAAGCAGGTACAGTGATGCAGGCCTGAAATCCCTGTGCTAGGAAGGTGGAGGCTGGAGGATGGAAAGTTCAAGGTCATCCTCAGCTAAGTAGAGAGTTGGAAGATAGCAGAAAAGTGAGAACTATGGAGAGACAGAGAAACATGTTTTTTTTTTTTTTGTCTTGCAAGTTGAGATGGACAGTGTAATCTAAAAATTTAAAATATCATAAGCTTAAACAATCATTTCAAAGTATCACCTGAATGTGTCAGTTCCTTGTGTAAAAGCAATGGCACCTGAGTTTGGTGCTATTTTGTGTCTCATGAAAAAACAAAAGCCAACTCTTATATCTATTTTTCAAAGAAGATACACACCCACCCACACCCACGGCAGATAAACATGTAACAATACTGGACAGCCATTAGGGAAGCACACATCAAAAATGGCATTTCACACTCCACAAGGCCAGCTGACGTTGGGAAGTGGACAGCAGCAAGTGTTGGGTGGGACAGGAGAAAGGCGGAAGCCCACACACTGCTGGAGGACAGAGCATGTAGCACTGCCGTGGAAGGACGCTGGGGTTCCCGAACAAGCCAAACAGTACTACAAAGTCAAGAGAGGTCCCGAGTCTCCCACTCTCAACTCCTGGATTCTAACAGGCAGAACAGCAGCTGCTACAGCCTTTTAGTGACATCTGCTTTCTCCTTGACATAGAAAGCTCCTGAGGCCAGGTCCCATGTTAACTCTCCTTTTATGGCGGAATCTCCTAAAGGTGCTCTGTGGGACTTAATGGCTTTCAGTAAAATTATTTAGACAAAACAAAAACAACAAAAAACTTTCTTGTGGCATTGCTGAGATTGGAGTGTGTATTTTAAATATTAGAGATAATATACATAGTCAAGAATTATAAAAAAAACTTGTTAAATACCTTTGTTCTTAAGAAGTTATTACATTCTTGCTCCACATTATAATTTATAATACGAGAGACTTCCTCCTGCCAGATCTTCAGACCATAAATGTTGACATAATCCTGTATGTACTCAAAAGAACGATGGAATCCGTCCATGGTGGCTCCCAGCTCTTTCAGCTTGGGCATCAACTCACTTGGCTATACAGAAGAGCACAGGACAACTGTCAATGGGAGCAAACCATCAAACTAACACCTACATTAGACCTTAAATGACACACTAAGGGACTCTAGTCGTGGTTGCAGACATGGCCAAAGCTTTAGAAATCTTTCCTTCTGTACTGTGGCTGACTGGCAGTGCTCTTAGACATCCAGCCAAGAACAGACGTCACTCATTTGGGAAGGAAGCCTCATGCAAAGGATGTAACAATGAGTGCTGATGACATCACCACTATCAACGAGGGGACACATCTATTCTGTACACTTCACACTTAAGTTAAATTTACTGAAGTGAAATGTTCCTTATGTAAAAATTTCAGGCCTATTCATTTTTCTCCTTAGAAAAACTATCATACTTTTAAATAGAAAATGTAAACTTAAAAAATAAACCTCACAGTTTTTATAGTTTCTATCTGCTTTATGGTAATCAAGTTCTTTGGACAATAAGTAACTATGAGTCATAAGCATCAGTTTAGTTCTTAAACACAGGATGAGCAGGGAAGGAGACAATTGGTTTAAAAGGGATTTTCTTTTGAGTAGATTATAGAAAGGGGCAAAAAGCACATCAGTTGTTGGCCCCTAAGAACACACATCGGATAATCAGGAAAGAGAAGGACCTATCTTGTTAGGAAGATGTTCCAATGAATACTGTGAGTTGTCTGACAGGTCCATTCTGGCATTTGTACCTTGGCCCGAGGGTTGAATATGAGTCCCCGGTGGAGGGCGAAAGCCACCCGCTTAACTAGCTCCTTCCTTATTCCATCTTCCAGCAACTGCTTGGGATCCACCTAAGTGCAAATCAAAGGTGTTCAATGCAGTCATTGAAAAGGCAGATCAGGAAGAACAAGCGAGATGGCGCCGAGAGTCTGTAGTGCAGCATTTTTCTGTACCTCTTTCATCTTTCGAGAGGTATACTGAATTATTAATCCTGTTGCTTCCACAGGACTCTCTTCATCTCATTACATTTCACAATAATTTTATAACACATTACCAAGATGGCAGATATTGGCAGTTTTTAATTGCTTTATATTTTAAACACTTCATTAAATGTAAAGTGTTTTCTCTTACAGCCAGCAGGAGATGGTGAGATGAAATTCCAAATTCATGTCATATGGCTGTCTTTAATTATGAGCCATCAGGATTATAATGTTCCTTCTTCCTCCATCAACAAGTGGGTAAAAACAAAATTTCTAAGTGACATAAGATGGCCACATTATTTCCTGTTCCATATGTAATTACCAGAACATCAAACAAATAGCCACTGACTACAAAAAGCAGCAACAGGACTGTTACCTTGATGATGCCCACCAGGGTCGTTTTCATCATCAAGATGCCCTCGGTAAAGATGGAGATGGCGTGAGTGAGCTTGGCAACCTTTAACAGAGAGAGAGGGGAGATGAAGTGTATCACAGGAAAGAGTGCTCACTTCTGTGCAAGGCTAAACGACTGGCCCACAGTCCCGAAGTGGCCACCAGTAGCAGGAAATGGCTGTGTGGCTGTGTGAAGGACAGTGGTATGCATGCACCCGGGATGGTGGTGAGGCTCTCTGGGGAAAGGAAAGACTGCTGTTAGACGTGCTGGGGGACAGTTGCTGTCAGTAGTTCTTCATCCTTTAACATGGCACTTCCCTTCTCTGGGGTCTGTTTCTCACGTCTAAACCTCAGGGCTGGCCTCAAGATAAGCTGTTTTACTCAGCTGCCCAATTGTATTAAATACATTTTCCACTTAAGAATATTTTCAACTTATGAAGGCTTCATTGGGATATAACCGTTAAGTCGAGCATCATATGAACAAAGGAGGAGCATGGATGTAGAAAGTCCAGGTCCTGTAACACAGGAAGATGTGCAGTGCCAGAATGGTCAAGAGAAAAAGAGCTCCATCTCTACAGAGAACATGTGCTTGAGGAATGCTCTCAAGGGCCCTAAGGAAATGCCAAAAATCATAGTGTGAGTACATTAAAAACTGCACACCACGCTAATGCTGAGTGGGAGAACACAGTCACAAGTGATCTACTGGTCTCTGGGATATGCCACGAGCCACTGGCCTGTGATGTTTCATGGGTTGGGGCTTCAAATACCAAAAGACAGAAGTCAAAAGTTACATGGTACCTCGTATCGTGGGCCGAGCTGAGCATAGTCCCTCAGCTTGTCCTTGTCCAGGCGGGTAGGCACTTCAATGATGTCATGGGTCTGAAGCTTTATAATCTTCAGAAGAGATGTGAACATGCTTTCTGGAATGATCTGCAAAACCTGTGATGAAAAGTTAGGGAAGAAATACAATTGAGTAGCTACACTAATTATTTTTTAGCTGATGAATAATGAATATGACAGCAAGGAGAGTACTAGTGTGTAGGAGGACAGTTTGCTCATAATGAGAGATGCTGAGAAACAAACAACTGTCGTCAAAACGGATAGAAGGTCTTCTGTGGTGCATGCCTTTAATCTCAGTACTAAGGAGGGAGAGGTAGGGAAATCTCTTGTGAGTTCAAGGCTATCCTGGTCTACACAGCAAGTTCCAGGGCACCCAGTGCTACATAGTGAACTGTCTCAAAACAAAACAAAACAAACAACTGCCAGAAAGTACAAGCTTACTTCTTCCCACCATTTGCTGCCCAGAGAATATAAAGTTAATCCCCAAAACACTCAGGATGACTTATCATGCTCCTACTCAAGGTTTTAAAAGACCAATGCTCAAGATGTCAGTAACATCTCAGGAAGTTCTCAGTCAGGGTACGACACACACTGACTCTCAACTCAGACAGGGCTGGGTCCTTGATCCATCACAAACAACTGGAGCAAGGACCAACTTTCTCCTCAAGACCTGAACTAGGTTCTGGTAGGGGAATGTGAGCTGTGATCTGCCTCTGAGCAGCCAGCTCTGACCCTGAAGAGGCTACATCACCTCTGCTCCCCTCAGCTTCTGCAACTCTGAGGCCAAGAACGTGTGAAAACCAGCATGATCTCCTTAGAAAGCAAAATCACACATGCAGGTCTGCAGCTGCAGTAAGAATATGCTTATTTTTGGGTATTAGAAAAGTTGTGGAAAGAAATGTGGAGGACGTGATGCTTCATCAGGGCACTGCTTGTGTAAGGCAGCAGCTGGCCAGTGAAACTCAGTCAGAGGCACTTCTTACCTTCCTCACGTACGACACCAATTCTCCCGAATAGTACTGGGACACACTGAGGAGGTCAGGGCTATTTGCTTGATTAATACGTAGCAGGGGAAGGTCAAGGGCAGAGGCAAGCTGGAAGGAAACAACACACATCTGTTTCTTGCTTCATAAATGCCCTAGAAATCACATTCCCAAAAGTAGAATTTGCAACGCAACATTTGTGCTTCACCCAGAAAGCCTCAGCAATGCCTCAAATAGGTTCTGACAGTACATTAAAATACCCACCCCAAAATCTACATCATCTGTGGACTGTTGGGGTGTGTGAAAGGGCTGGTCCTGCTGATCCAAAGCTGCAGGATCTCCAGGACACAGGGCAACAATAGGATATCCCGGAGGAGTCTCAGTGAGGATCCAAAATTAATGGTGTCATAGGAGCCAGAGACCTTGAACCAGACCAGTGACTCACTGCAGCGAGCACTTGCAAGTGAAGATGTGTGGACAGAGGGGTGCACTGTGACACTACAGCTTCCATAAGATGTTTTCTATGCTTTGCTTTGTTTATTTTTGTTTTCTTGTTTGTGTTTTTATTTTGGGATGGAGGTTACAAAGGTGAAGGGTTGATATGAGGGGACAGGAAGATGAGTGGGACAGGGGTACATGATGTGAAACTCACAAAGAATCAATAAAAATTTAAAAAAATATATAATAAAAAAATAAAACAAAACAACCCCTGCAGCCATCTACTGCTGTAGCAGCGTTTCTCCCCCTGACCACTGGAAGCAGCTGGGACCTTGTGAGACATGCCATCTATCAGGCCTACCACTGACTGGCCTCGTCAGCAATGCTGGGGGTGGGTGAAGAAGCTGCTAAGTAACTCTGCTGCACCTGAAGCTGCAGAGCTGCTGGTCAACGGAAGCTCTTTGCATTCATGCTTCCTTTTCACTCAAGAAACTGTTATGTGGCCCAACACATAGGTCTATAACACAGGCATAGAGTCAAACATTTACTGACAACAAGCCACAGATTTACTTTAAAACATACACAAAATTCTTTTACCACAGGAAAGCAAACTTGCATAAAAAAGAAGATGGATGTTCATTTCGTATAAGTAACTAGATCTTGGCTGAATATTTGATGCTGCAGGATCTCGAGCATTTTCAAAGACACTGATGAAATGTTTCATAAATGTTTGCTGGAAAGTGATAGCAATGTACAATGACTAGTGACGGCAGAGCAAAGGCCGACTCTTTCCTCTGCAGAGGATGGACATTGGCACTCCCTGCTTACCTTTAGAAACGTGGCTCTGAGTTTGGTAACCATGGATGGGTTTACTCGTATGCTCTCTTGCATGATGGATGTGAAACTGTAAAGAGGGACATAGGTAAGAACATGGACCTCCTGGCCTTCATCAAGGGTGGACATCAGTGTTTCCACATTACCTGTCAATTAACTGCCAGGCAAAAGAAAGGTCCCCAACAATCTGCATGGTGATCAGGACCTCCTCCTTAATGTTGATGGTTCTGATCATTTGATGGAGAAACTTTCGGGTGTCAGCGAGAAACTGGCAGACTTGCAGATTTGATTCCAACTGGTGAAACTCCTGTACCTGCGTTATAGAAATGCATTTAACTAAAACATTCTTTAGTGCATCTTTCCCCTTGAAGTCACTTCAAATAAAGTACACCACACACCAACAATTCCTTGACAAATTTTTCATTTCAAGTTAAGCTTCAGAAACCTACAAGGCAAGTTCTAAGAAAGTACACAGTATCTAAGGTTAGAAAACTAGCCCCTGCTCTTATCCCACTGAAGGAGTCTGGTAATTGGAATTCTGCCTCCTGGCCTGGCAGATGCGGGTCTTATCTCAAGCTCAGTTTCTCAGAGACTGGCCTTGGCAACCTCTGGGAGACTGACCCTGGCAACTTCGCAAGCGGGGTGTTCTGAGTCTGAGAAGTAGATAGCAAGCTCTGTGCAACCCTGGGAACCAGATAGCAAATTTTGTGTAACCTTGAGTGAATTCTTGGATGCCTTGCCAGGTGGCGCAGATGTGTTATTACTGTGAAATCTGCTTATAAGCCTTTGCTTTATTAAGTGTTGCTTGCACGTTCAGTAAACTGAGACCTTGATCAGAAACCTGTCTTGCCTCCATTCTTCACGTCTCTGTCCCTATCATTTCCACTCCCTCTTTCAGGTAGACCCTGTTCGACTAGCCCGTGGGACAGGTCATCCCACGACAAGTCAGCATGCTCGTCTTCCATTTTAGAAGAAATGGACACATCTTGGAAGACAATCTTCTTGAGTACGCCCACACTACTAAAACTGTAGTGAGTTACAGCCCAACCAAACTGCTGGTACAGTACACTACTATGTTCTGGTGGTTTCCTTAATGTCTGCAAATTGTCATGTATCACTTGGGAGACCTGGGCTATATCCCAAAATAAATAAGGAAAAACAAAACAAAACAAAACAAAAACTGAAGTTTATGCAGCTATTTATAGTTATTGATAGCTGTAGTATAGACTAGGAGATCCCCAAACAAGTCTACATTTAGAGCTGTTCTGGAATAGATGCCCTGAGCAAATTGGAGGAATTAGATAAAAGTTGATATTTACAGTGATCATAAGAATAATCTCAAAGAAATAAAAAAAAAATCACAAGAAAGTTTACTGAATAGAAAGTATTAATTGTAACAATGGACAGGGGATAGCTGATGTTTTAAATAATGAGTCTGAGGTAGTGTTCTGACAGGATTATGTCACATTTTAAACCTACATAAAGACAATTAAAACTTTAAGAATGATGAGGTGAAGTCACTTCTTTGGGTTCAGCCATTTCTGAGTATATATAAAAAATAAACATTTCAGAAAAGAAAGTAGGCTACTTACAAGGATAATATCAGTATGTAAGTACATTTATTTGTGTATTTACTTCCAGTATTTCCCCACAAAGGCACACACATTTTACATACCTAAAAGATAGCACAGACCTATAGTTTTTGTTTTTATACTTTATCACAAAACCCCCATTATTTCTAGATTATTTTCACAGTTTTGCTTCTAAAATACACATTTACTTGAGTATTACACAATTCTTGCTACAGCGCTACTCATGCTGACCACTCAGTTATATTCTAATTTTATGGTAATGAATATAACACTTTGGGGTTGCTTCTGATGAAAGATTCCCCTAAATACATTTTTTTATGAGCAAAGTATTAGGTGGGTCATAAGGTGTAACTTCTGACCTAAGACACAGTTTCAAGATCTTAAAAGTTATTTATAATTGTGTGTTTGTGTGTGTGTGCCCGCTTGTGTGCACGTGTTTGTGTGTGAGCAAGTGTATGCACGTGTGTGTGTATGTATGTGTGTGCTTGAAGGGGTACATGTCTGTGTCTGTGTGTGAGCATGTGCACGCACACGTGTGTGTCTGTCTGTTGTGAGCATGTGTATGAATACAGGTGCTCACAGAGGCCAGGAGGCATCGGGTCCTTGGGAGCTGGAGTTCCAGGGTGGTTGTGAGCTGCCTGACATGGGGCGGGGTGCAGAACCTGCAGCCTCTGAAGGAGCAGCACAGCACAGGGCTCCTGGCTGCTGGCCCATGCTCCAGCCCAAGCACTGTGGGGTAAGCCCATGGTCTTACCTCCTCCAAAGCTTGTATTAGTTGCACAGTTTTTCTGCCTGCAGCAGTAGAATCATCATAATTTAGAGACAGTATTTGTTTTGAGATCTCTCTGAACCATGCTTGAAGATTTTCTATTAATAGAGAAACAAGGAAAGCATATTGAGCCCCAGAATCCTTGTGGCTTTGAACTTAATCCATCTTTTATAAATGCAGTTCTCACAGCACTTTCACGATGTGATAAATGTCATTCCCAGCAACCCTTCCTACCATCAACAACAATGTGGAGGGCCCACGCCCCAGAAAATCATGTTGGATTTTCCTCATAAACTGCTGAGTCTGGGATTCTGTTTACTAAAGGATCAATGGCCCTTACTTAAGCTGCAAATGGGAAGTGCTAAGGTGCTTATGGACACAGAGAGGCTTGGAGGGTGCTGACTGCTGGACAGGACATGGAGTTACTGAGGAGTTTTCCGGAAAAGTGAAGGTAGATAAAGATTTGGGCTGTTGGAAATGAAGAAGGTCATCTCTCAAGGTGAAGGACAATCATAAGCAGAGGCTTCTGGGCAAGGAGGAGACACATGTCAGAACTGTGAGGTACAGGTGGAGGGTTATGGGAATTCTGAACAGTTTAAAGAGTGCCATGGTACTTATGTTTTTAGTGGTCAGAGTGGTCTTTTGGGAAAGATTTGTAAAAAAGATTTCTTTATTTTATGTGTAGGTGTATTTTCCTACATGTATGTATATGTGCTAGATGTGTGCAGGGCCTGCAGATGCCAGAAGAGGGTGTCAGGTCTTAAAAAAATGGATTTATAGACACTTGTGAGCTGCCATGAAGATGCTGGGAACTAAAGTAAGATTTCCTCAAAGAATCAAGATCAAAATTATTAAGGAAAACTTGGGATGTTTCCTTTAAAGAACAGTCTTGATCCCTACTTGATGACGGGTTTTCTGGGAAACAACCTAGCATGACTAGAAGAATCTTAGGATCTAGGTCAGTAGTTACTAATACTAATAACCTCAGGTGACAAGTACTTCTAGAAGATCATAAGAGCTCTTTGGCCTTCATTTCTTTCCCCCAATTGCAAATAAATACACTGACAAGTTTTATCTAATATTGGGCGGGATGGATTACAGCTCTCAGCCCTTGTTATGAACCAGTTACAGGAACCCCTGGTTCATATTTCAAAGATAGATTGAAACATGAAGTCTGAGTGTTGCCCCAGAGAGAACAAGCTGGAAACAGCAGACAGTAAATACAGGTTCCCAAGAGCACTGCCATGGGGGACGGAGTTACATATGATGAGACCAGGTAACTTGGTTAGAGTGATGGTTAGTTCTGACCATCAGGCTGACTGCGTTTAAAACCACCTATGAACCACGCCTCTGGGAATGTGTGTGAGGCCCTTCCAGAGAGGCTTAAAGGAGGGAGACCCCTGTGAGTGCAGGCAGCACCATCCCGCCCACTGAGATAGACTTAGAAAGAAAGTGAACTGAACGCCAGCACGTACCCTTCCCTTCCTGACTGCTGACACCTCATAGCCCTGCCTCCATACCTCCTCTGCCATGATGGGCTGTGTCCTCAAACTGTGAGCCAAAATAAACCTTCCCTTCCCTAAGTTTGTTTTGCTAGGTATTCTCTGATAGCAATGAAGAAAGTACCAGCCAATTTTTAAGGCTTCAATAATATAAGCACACATCTCAAACACACCCATAACTCCTCTTCAGCAATTACCGTTTTTCTCCACTCGGGTTAGTGGTTTCACCCCTGAAAAGACATCGGCAAGCTCGGTCATGCGCTCGGAGCCCTCCTTCTTGTAATGCTCCCATTTGGATTGTTTCTCTGAAAGCATTTGTTTGAACATCTGTTGACAAGATGGAAAGTTTTATTTACTCAAGAGAAAGCTCAGATCAGACGGTTTACAAAGAGATCCTGAATGAATCCTGACTTACTTTAAGGAACATGTAACAGGGGGCTGGAGATATGGCTCAGTGGATAAGGTGCTTGTGGTGCAAGTAAGGACCAGATCTGGTTCAGATCCCCAGAACTCATAAAAACCAGGCAGGTGTGAAGGCAGAGAAAAGCCAGCTAGCTAGACTAGCCAGAATTGCTGAGTTCTGGGGTTGGTGAGAGATCATACTCTACACAGGAACTGGAAGTGACTGAAAAGGCAGCCAATATCAAATCTAGCCTCCATATGTGTGAACCCCCTCACATACGCCCACAACACCCACCCACATAAAGTTAGTTTGTATGTACAAACACACAAGAAATCCCCACTGACACTGATGCCATCTCTTTGCAATACTACATTATAAATCTGAAGAGGAAAGCCAGACAGGTGTTTCCAGGCTGCTTGCACACCAGCACACCCTGGAGGGCTTCAAAACTTTCAAGTTCCCAGGCCCTGAAGATACAGTTCAGAGAGTTCTGGGTAGGCAATACTTGAAGATGAAATTAAACTTGTAACTACTGCTCTATGGCCTTTTCTAAAGAATAACTCCCATTATTCCAATTTAGTCACAGAACGGTTGAATATTATCTTGCCAGAGGACAGCATAGGAACAAAATGTTACATTAGATGGCAATTCTGTTTAATTCTCTCCATGACGAGCCTACTCAGAATAGAGTTAGCTAGAGGAGAAAATGTAACTCAAGGTTGTTTTTTCTTCCCTTGGAAACAAACTTACAAAAAATACTGATACCTAATCAAAGGACATGTTATATCACATAAAGTTCGAGACTTTTACACTGCGCTCTTATGAGATACATACGCATGGATGTAATTTTGCTCTTAAGAGAATCTGCATTGATCAATATCATAATGAAACTGAAAAGAGGAAGAGTGGGTCAGGAGACCCAGCCTGGATGTGCATCAGTAGAAGGCGAGACTGTGGCATCTATGCAGGAAGAATCTTAGTCATCCAGAAAAGACACTTAACAATAAATGGCATGTGAAAGGATGAGGAACACTGAGGATTATTTATGGAATCTACCCTGTCTTTCTGAGTACCTGGGATAAATCAATGTCATTTAACAGTGGCAAAGCAACACACAAAACAACCTTGATTATAGGCTGAGTGGCTTTAGGTCTCCCAAAAGCTATTATTCATTGAACTCATAGGGTTCCTATCTGGTAAGACAGAACTGCAAATGGAGCATGGCCATTGCATTCATTGGTTTAAAACAAATTTTATTTATTGTGTGTGCACAGATGATATATGTGAGATTTTAGTGGCGGTCAGAGGCAGCTTTCTGGAGCTGGTTCTCTCTCTCTCTCTTCTGTTTCCTCCCTGTGTGAATGGAGAGAAGCAAGCTGCTTCCACAGAGTCCAGTGAACTGACTCTGGATTAGAGATGTGAACTTGGTTAGTCTGACAGCCCGGCCTGTCCTGTCGGGGATGTGTCCACATGTAGTCAAGACAATATATTCTTAAGGGACCACTGGATATACAACTGATAAAACGGAAAGACACACGGAGTGAGGCTGTATTGCTGGCCCTCTCTGAAATGCTCTCCAGCATGCTCCTGTACTCTGTCTGCCATATGGCCAATCCTTTTCCAAGGATCTCCAGGAGCTCTGGCTTCTGTCCCCAGAAATGTTTATGTCTTAGCTTCCTTTCCTTCGGAGTACAAATCTTACCACACCTACCCACCACTTTTCACACTTGTGTGGTATGCATGTCTGGGTGTAAGCACATATGTACATGTATGTGGGTCAACGTGTGTATGGAGGTCCAGCTTCGAGGTTGAGAATCCTCCGTGATCACTCTTTCATCTTATGCACCGAGGCAGGGTCTGTCAATCAAATTGAGAGCTTGCAGGTATGGCTAGTCTCACTGGCCAGCTTGCTCTGGGATTCCCATCTCACCTCAGAAAGCTGTTATTACAGGTGGGCTGCCATGCCCATTTGGCATGTGAGTTCTAGGGATCTGAATTCTAGTCCTCAACTTAGTGTACTGGATAGTTTTATGTCAACTTGACATAAGATAAAACCATTGGAGAGGAGGAGCCTCAATTAAGAAAATGCCTCTGTAAGATCAGACTGGAGGTAAGCCGGTAGGGCATGTTCTTAGTTAGTGACTGATGGCAGAGGGCCTAGCCCATTGTAGGTGTTGCCATCCCTGGGCTGGTAGTCCTGGGTTCTGTAAGAAGGCAGGCTGAGCAAGTCATGATAAGCAAGCTACTATGCAGTATCTCTCCATGATTTCTGTATCAGCTCCTGCCTCCAGGTTTCTTCTCTATTTGAGATCCTGCTATGACTTCTATCAGTGATGAACTCTGACCTGGAAAATGTAAGCCAAATAATCCCTTTCCTCCACAAGTCATGGTGTTTCATCACAGTAAAAGTAACCCTAACTAAGACACCCAGAAAGCCATTAACCTTTGTGTCTCATCTCCCCAGACACAAATCCCAGTTTTCACATATGTTTTCCTAAGTGTGATCCTCAAAAACTTTTGTGTTCCTCATATTTATCTCCACAATCTGGTATAGTTCCTCTGTAACAAAATAATCGTTAAATGCTTAATTCTGTCATTTTCTATAAAAAAACAGTCCTAGACAGACAAAAGCTACAGCTGGAGTCAGAGTCACAACTAAATCATTATCTTTTCTGAAAATTTGTTTTGTTTTGTTTTTGGAGACAGGGTTTCTCTGTGTAACAGAACTGTGGCTGTCCTGGACTCACTTTGTAGACCCTCACTTTGTAGACCAGGCTGGCCTCAAACTCACAGAGATCCACCTGCCTCTGCCTCCCGAGTGCTGGTTAAAGCTGTGCGCCGCCACACCTGCCTCTGACAAATATTTTTAAACACACACACACACACACACACAGACACACGCACGCACGCACACACGCACACACACACGCACACACACACAAATCCCTAAGAACTAAAGCTATTCATTTAATAGTTTTACCTCTTTGAGTATAAACTCAAATTGTGCAGTATCCAACAGCAACTGGAAGAGGATTTTGGGATTGTACCTAGAGTCTGTCAGAATCTGGTCCTTGATTTGACGAAGGCGTTTGTTGTTTGGGTCACAGGCTAGAAAGAGGAAGAAAAATTTCTCACTGATGAAATGTGTTGAAAACACCTATGAAATAAGATGGAGTCTTAAGTACCTCCCCTCATTTCCAGTATTTAAAAAGTATTAAGCAAAATGCCTACCTTCAGTACGTTGGCAAACATCACATGTCTACATCATGGAGTACAGCTGAACTATTTGTGACAACTGAACTTCTAACTATTCACAACATGGCCATCTGTCCCTGACTTACTGTTGAATAAACGACAAAGCTGGCAGCCATTTTGTAAGCATTTTAGGGTTGGCTTTTCTTATCTTCCCACAATTGCTGGGCAGGGCCTTCTGGCACCACTTCACAGGTGACTAGTTTCCTCATGTCCCACCTGTCTGTGCCTTTCAGATGCAGAAAGACAACCTGAAACTGCTATCTACAGGGATCTGTTTTCTAGGTTGGCTCTTGTGGTATCTGGTAATTTGAGTTTTGGGCAGAGTTCTGTCAGAAATAATTTTCTAGGCCTTAACTGTTTATATGAACAACGTGGAACATGTTATACTGCTTTCGTTCTTATGAGTCTGGCCTCTTGGTACCTATCAGTGGAAGTTGGTTGTGAGATTAACCCTCATGAGATGGCCTGGGCAACTGAGTCTAACAAACCTGACTGGCTGGCAACATTTCTCATGTATTGTGCAAGTTTAGCAGGTCCCCGTAACTCCACTGAGAGAAGATCCTTGGAAGCGTGGGCCTGCTTTTCTTTAGATTTGTCACATGTCCTTTTCCTTTTCTGATTCTGCTTTCATTCTCTGCGTGCTGTAGTAAATCACAGCTATGAGTACTCCCCATGCTGAGTTCTCTTAGGGAATCAGAGAAGTAGGTCTTAGGATCTGCTGAGCACAACAGGGAAGAAGGAATTCCCACAAAAACATGGCACCTCCACACAGGAAGAACGATACACGTGGCTGTCCTCCTCTTTAAAAAGGGGATGAGAGGCTCTCAGAGTGTTCTGTGCACTATCCAGGCACAGGGAATTTAAGTCAACCAGGTCAAAGTCACAGAGTTAGGTAGTGACTGACCCACAGGAAAACACAACAAATATCCTGGTTTTCAGTTAGCTTATTAGCTGCCAAGAAAAACCATTTCAAATGAAGCAGATAGATTAAAAGAACAGAGATAGAAGTAGTGGCTCAGTCTGCAATCCTACTACTTGAGGCTCCTTAGCACTTCAAGGCCAAGTGGGCAACATAGCTGAGGTGCAGACCAGCCAGTGCTATAGAGTGGGTGAGATGCTGTTTCAAAAATATAGAAGTAAATCCGTAACAAACACTGATATTTCTCAAGATGTGTTTACAGGGCCAATTAAGAAACAATTAAAAAAGTAGGCTATGGCAAAAATACTTATAAGTGAAAGCCATTTAGAGTACAAACAAAGTTGAAAGCTCCCCGATGACCAGGGCTGAAGCCCACGGTCAGAGAACCAGTGTGTCACCGGTGCAGCACTGCTTCCCAGCCCCCTCCAGCAGCCCAAGAGGCCGGGCAGGCACATCAGGCCCTGTGTGTGAGCTCAGGCGGCATGGAGTGTTTCTGGTAATTCAGTTGTGATGAAGCCTGTAGGAGGCCACTTTGCACACTGATTTCTACAGTCTTCCATCAGGAGAGACTCATGACACCTGCAGAAAGGCTCAGCTGCTGTGGGACACTGCAGAGATCTGATAGTTCATCCATTCTCCAGAGGCACCTGGGCAGACGAGAAATGCTAGCACTGGTTAGACAAAGAAAACCCCCAAAAGGGAGTTCCGTCTGTACTTCCCACCTTCTTTCTTGAGGAAAGGTCTTAGGTATTTCAGGCTGGCCTTGAACTGACTATACAGCTGAGGACGACCTTGGACTTCTAATCCTCCTGCCTCTGCCCCTCAGAGGTGATTACATGTGTGTCCATACGCTCAGTTTCAGCCTGTTCTGGGGCTTGAACTCAGAGCTTTATACATGCTAGGTAAGTTTCTGCCATCCAAAGTGTATCCCTTGTCCCTTCACTTGTGATATTAATTCAGGTTACACAGAAGACCTGACATTAACTTGCTTTCCCCTTTGAATGGGGACCTTAATTCAGGTAAGGGGCAAATGATTTGCATGATTCTACACATCTTAACATTTGACTTCTTGGTACATATGAGGGGCTAGTCTTCCCGGGCCTGAACATTTCTCTTTGATCTGGTCCTGAACAATTCAGGCCAAGAAAAGTACAAGAATTGATCCTGGAACCGAGGTAACCTCCTAGCCACCTTCTGCAGCTACTTAGCTTTGCTCATCTGGGTGTTGCTCAGGCACTGAGGTACAAAGCACTGTGGCTTAGCTTCTGCTGTGTGGAAGCCTCAGTGGGCCAGGAGGCGTGACAGATGCATGCACATGCCATGGCTGGAACAGCAAGTCGAAGTAAGCAGTTACTTTCCCCATGTGTAATTCATGCCCAGAGAGGCAAAAACATATTCACGTACAATATGGGGATAAGCTAAAGTGAGAACTTGTGTTATTTATATAAATTTGATAGGGAAGATTATAAGCTGAGTTACTGGGCAAATTCTTGAAATCAGAAAAGGAGTTTGTGTAAAAGAGGAAAGTCAGTGTATTAAAGGCAGGTCAGTGGGGCTGGGGAGATGGTTCAGGGCAATTCCTGTTTTTCCAGAGGAGAAGTTTGTTCCCAGCACCCATATCAAACAGCTCAAAACTGAAATTCTAGCTCCAGGAATCTGACACATACCACACACTCATAGATAAAAAACAGGAAGTCTTTAAAAGCATGTGAATTAGATGATTAAATTTGCACTGAGTAAAGTGAACGTGGACTTACATACCAAGAAGAAAAATGATGCAAAAACCAAAAAAACAGCTTATATGAAAAACATTCAGGAAGCTGGAGAGAGTTAAGAAGGAATTCTACACATTTTTCAAAGATGTAAAGCATGTGTCAGAAAACAAAACCCAAGCAAGAAAGCAGAGAGCTTTACAGGACTGCTGAATGCACAGCTCAGTTCAAGGTAGTAGCATGCAGTTCTAGATGAGTTCTAAATGAGCATCTCTGAAGAGGCTCAGGGTCTCAAGTGTTCTCTACTGTTTTCTGAGATTTTATCATAGGTCTTAAAGTCATAGCTCATGGGTCCTGTGGAGGCATTTCTCACAATGTGTAAAGCTCCTGAACCTGATGACCAAACTATATGGAAAGGTCTCAAAGAGGGTCATGATCAGAAGAGGCTGAGGTCACCAAGTTACAAGCTATACCCAGTAGGCTCACCCATTTTCTCTACTTCCAATTCTGATCACATCTATAGTCCAGATTTCTTCCATTTTATCAAGTCAAAATCTTCACAAGAGCCTGGCCAGTTCCTAACCTTCTGGTGTAGCCATCTTTGACTTCCTCTGTTCATCTACTCCAACCTACCAGAGACTCATTCTGTGATCACTATAAGTTTCACACACCTAGTTCTGATTTGCTACCTGGGGCCTTTTGTTAATTTCCTGGAGCTGCTTTAACAGGTTAGCATAAACAGCAGCTTAAAACAACACAAATTTAGGTTTTTACATTTTAGATTTGCAAAATGTAAAGCAGGGTCTACTGTACTGAAACCAAGAATGTCAGCAGGGGCTGGCAAGATGGCTCAGTAGATAAAAGCCTTGGTTTCATAATCTGATGACCCAAGTTCAATTCCCAGGTCCCAAATTGACACCTGAATGTTGTCCTTTGACATCCCATATGCACAAGGGCATGCGTCTGCACGCACGCAGGCACACGCACGCACATGCACACACACACACACACAGTCAGAGACAGACAAGAGAGATAGAGAGCGAGACAGAGACAGATAATATTCTTACACACGGGAACAAAAACATAAAAAGAATACATTTTGAGACAGGGTTTCACTGTGTTGTGTAGCCCTAGCTGTCCTGCAACTCATTCTGTAGACCAGGTTGGCCTTGAAGTCACAGAGATCTGTCTGCTTTTACCTCCGGAGTGCTGGGAGTACCACCTGACTATTTTTTTAATGTCAGAAGAGTTGGATTCTAAGAAGTACTAGCAGGTTAAGAAGGTATGTCCAACCTGTGGTGTGAGGGCCACATGCACCCCAGAAGAGCTATGAATGTGGCCCACTCACAGCCATGTTATAGATGACAGCATCATACCACAATCAAAAGGGTAGGTAGCCCTAAATCAGGGGCAAATTGCTCAGCTTGTTCCTTTTACCCTCTAAAGGCTGCCTATACTCGTTGGCATGAGCCCTTTCTACCTTTAAAGTCTGGCTGGTCAAGTCAGATGCCTGTGCCACTTCTGTTTCTGATCTGCCTACCTCATTCTCCTGCCTTAAGGCTGTTTGTATTACACAGGGTCTACTGGGACAATCTAACATAGTTTCCTGACTTTAAGTTCAGTAGTTTAGCCACATCCTCATTCTTCCACATGCCCTGTGAGGTTCAAGAGATGAGGGCATGGGCATCTTTGAAGGAGGTGGGTAGAGGCACTGTTTTGCAGACTGTCACAGGTCTGCAGTTACCCCTTTTTATGTCTTCACAACTGACTACCCAGTGTGATCAGTGACAAGCTTCTTGAACACGGGAGCCTAAAGTCCCATGTTTCCCAGCCACCTACCAGTGCCTGACAGATGCCATCTGCTCAGGAGGGCAGCTGACCTCTCCAAACTGACACAGAAATGACTACCTTAAGCAGTCAACAGCTTCCCCTGCAGAGCCCACCCTCTGCTGAATGTTCTACATTGTTACCAGGCCCTCTCTGCCCAGAGCTTTACATGCAGGTTAGAAGGCCCCTCGTGTGCATTACCTGAGTCGGCTGTGTGGAGCATCAGCCAGCGGATGGCAACATTGCAGTCTCTTAGGCAGTTCAGCAGCCTCGGGATGTTGTCCAGAAGCACCTCCTCCCTCAAGTAACCCTCTTTCAGGAACTGCTGCACCTGAGCCCGCACTCTTTCACTGACACTAGCGTACCTGCTTGCCTTTGGAAATTAAAAAACCAACAAGCTGGAATTAGATGGAGGAAGGGCTATCTTGAAAATCAAATTTAGCTGAATCCCTTGATAAGTACAAGCTTTTCCTTTTTCTATCTAACCATTCATTCCTTCCTTCCCACTTCCCTTTTTAAATAATGTCATTTCTATCTGAGGTAACAATGGGAATTATAGTTACAGTGCTAAGGGCAAATGGTTTATTGGATTTTTTTTTTTTTTTTTGAGACATAGTCTCACTATGTTGCTTGGAACTTGCTAAGTAGACTAGGCTGAGCTTTGAACTCACAGAGATCCACCTGCCTCCACAGTGCTGGGATTAAAGGTGTGTTCCACCAAGACTGGTTTCATCAGCCATTTTAGTATTACTTAGAATTCTGAGACTCAGTTCTGGTTTGGGGTGTGGTTAAACACTGGTGGCTTGATTCTTCTGTGTACTGTTGTCTTTGTTTAACTGAATTGGACTGGGTGGTTTCTCTGATCCCTTCAAACCTTTTTGTTTGTTTATTTTTATTTATTTTTTATTTTTTCATTTTTGAGACAGGATCTCACCATGTAGCTCTGGCTGTCCTGGAACTCACTATGTAGACAAGGCTGTCCTCCAACTCACAGAGCTTCACCTGCTTCTGCCCCTGAGTGCTGGGATTAAAGGAGTGCACCAGTCTGCTGGCTTGATCCCTTCAACTCTTAACTTGAATGGAAAAGAGGCACAGAGAGAGGCTAAGCGGCCTGTTCTTCCTGTTGCAGTTGATCGAAAGCTCTAAAGAATCCTCTTACAATGCCACAAGGGATTCAAGTGACGTGAACAAAACACGACAGAAGTTTCAGAGCAAATATTGTTCTATGTACAGTGGAAACTATATGACCCAGAAAGCCAGGCTGGAGAACAGAGCCATTAAGAAATATTAAGTACATGCTTGAGTAAGAGAGTTTATTTATATTCCTTTATCTACTCAGCTATTTCCTTTTGCCTGGTGTTCTTCCCAAAAAAGAAGAATATGGCTATGTAATTCAGAAATGAGTATAGCGTCTTGTGCTTAAATAAACCAACTGTGCACCAGAAGGGATGACTTAATTACAGTAAAAGAATAGCACTCATTTTTCATCTCAGCATTCATCCTACTGCTAAAAGCTTCAGGCCAAAACAAAACAAAACAAAACGAACAAACAAAAAAACAAACCCTTCATGCCAACTCTGTTCATAGGGCATGGTCTTCACACACTGGTCTTCACTGTGGTCTTCTCACACTGACTCATTTTAGGTACTGAATCTTTTTAATTTCCTCTATCTCTCAAGTTGAAAACCTATAACTAACTGATGTACAGATTTTGCCTTCTAGTCATGCAGTAAGATATCTAGAAGCACATCTTCCAAATTCCATGGGTGGTGTACCTAGTTCATTTCCTACATGCCAGGCTTGACACCCATGGTTACTTTCCAAACCTACCTGTTCTTTGACATTTGAGAGGTCCAAGGTATTGTTTAGAGCAGTTCTGGCAGCTTTGTAAGGTTCCCAAGCATCGGCTAGATTAACAGTGATGCCCATGTAAATGCTGATCACCTGAAAGAGGAGACAGTCACTCAGTATTTGTCCAGCATCTACTTCAATCAAGAAAAGGGCTAGAGAAAAGCCAAGTTATGCACAAAACCGCCCTCCTTTTCCAGTTTTAATTCATGTTAGCGAAACCTTGGGTTCTCCAAACAAACACAAGAAAGAACTCTTTGGACTTGCTATCATGGTAAAGTAACTGAGACAAACCTTTTCTTCCAGCTGCTGAATACTAGATTTCTAGATGAGGAAAGTTACAGGGAAGAGAAAAGCAGTGTCTGAAAAGAGAAAGCATTTGCTTTTTTATTTTTATTTTCATTTTTGAGGTGAGGTCTCTCTGGCACCATTACAGCCAGCTCAGTTTTCTTAATTACTTTTATGCTCTTAGAAGTCAATGATGGTGTTGGCAAGATGGCTCAGTGAGAAAATGCATGCAAACCTGGTGACTTAAATTTGATCCCTTGAACTCTGGCATTTGTGCATGATTAACTACATGTATGTACATATGCAAGCATGCACACATGATCACACAGCCTTTAAAATCATTGAGGACTCTTGAGAGCTTTCCGACAAATCTGATATCAACATTAAGTGATTTTCAGTTTCTATTTTATATGTATAGGTGTTTTACCTATACTTATGTCTGTGTATCATTTTGTGTCTGGTGCCCACTGAGACCAGAAAAGGGTGTCAGATTTCCTGGAACTGCGATTATGCATGGTTGTGCGTTGCCATATGGGTGCTGGGAATCAAACTCAAGTCCTTTGAAAGAGCAGCCAAGCTCTTAACCACTGAGTCATTACCCTGGCCCCATTTATTAACTTTTAATCTTGCCTTCCAGAAAGTAAGTTTCATTAATAAATTCCTTTAAGAGTAGTTTTACCCATTTCCCACAAACATTTTCATATTACACAACTCTAGTTTTTTTGTTGTTTTAATTTGATATGGTTCCTCTTTTATACAAAAGCCATCTAGCTATGAATTTTTTTCTCAAACATTTAAAACATATCTTTCTCTCTGTGTTTGCTTTTTTGAGACAGGGTTTCTTTATGTAGTTCTGGCTGTACTGAAACTCACTCCAGACAAGGCTGGCCTTGAACTCAAGAGATCCATTTGCCTCTGCCTCCCTGAATGCTGGGACTAAAGGTGTGCACCACCACCACCCAAGCACCACCACCTCCAGGGCTAAATGCATCTTTTAAATTAATGCTTAATTATAATTAAGATCTGGTTACTGCTCAATACACCTAGCCTTGTTGTGTAAACCTGCCTAAGACATTATACCTGACTGGTTGATTCAAAGGCCTAATACCAGAGGCAATTCACTGCATTACCCTAAAAGCTCTTTGCTCTAGAACATTTCATATGTAATATGTATGTCAACAGTTTTACATGAAACAAAGTTTACATGTTATAAGGACATCCCTACAGTAATCTAAACCTCAAGAGAGCTAGCATAGTCATCTTATAGGTAAAACTTAGCTGTGAAAGTGAAGTTTCTATTTAAAATTTGACTAATTAGGTGAACTCTGCTAGATTAAGTTCATAAATAGCTGACCTTTATTTATAAAACAGAAAGAATGAACAACCCTGGCTTTTCTCAATAGCCAAATTAAGAATACATTTCAATATATAGTTTTACTTTCAGAGTATCTATTTTAAGAAAAATATTGCTGTGTTTGCTTAGAATTTTTTTACTAACTGGGTAGTTCTTCACATCATGATTCATAAAACTCTCACTACATAGGACAATTTTGCTCCAGTGATTTTTGTGTCCAGTTATTTATAACATTTTTCGGCTTCTGGGTGAAAGGCAAAAGAATAGGGATGAAAAGGTGGCTCTGGAGGCAAACAAGCTTAAGGACCCGAGATAATCCTTGGGACCCATATAGTAGAAGGAAAGACTCCCCAAGCTGTCCTCTGATCTCCACACATGGAAACATACATAATAAATAAAAGAAATTAAAAAAAAAAGAGTTCTGTTTAAATTTTTTTTTAAGATTTATTTATTTGGGCTGGGCATTATGGCTCACATCTGCAATCCCAGCACTCAAGAGGCAGAAGCAAGCAAATCTCTGTGAGTTTGAGGACAGCCTGGTCTACAAAGTGAGTCTAGGCTAGCTAAGGCTACACAGAGAAACCCTGTCTCAAACAAACAACAAAAAAGAGATTTATTTATTTGTTTTATGTATATGAGTGCTCTGTTTTCATGCACACCAAAAGAGGGAAATCAGATTCCATTATAGATGGTTGTGAGCCACCATGTGGTTGCTGGGAATTGAACTCCAAACTTCTGGAAAAAGTAGCCAGTGTTCTTCACTACTGAGCCATGTCTTCAGCTCCTGTTTAATTTTTTTTTAAATTAAAAAGTATATTCCATACAATATGCTTTGATTATGTTTTTCTCTTTCTCTAACTCCTCCCAGGTCCTCCTCATTTTTGTACCCACCCAATCTGGCCTTCAAGTCACTATGTCCCCTAAAATAACCCTGAGCTCTTGATCCCCCTGCCTCTGCACACTAAGCTTGGGTTCTAGTTGTGTATAACATACTTGGCCCCAGGAAGCTAGTTCTGTGACAAATTTACAAAAGAGGGAGGAATACTTGCCCAGTTATCTGGAAAGTACTTATCCACGATCTCTCTCATTTTTGCTTGGTGGGTGTGAAGAATGGAAGGTTCAAAATAGAGAATCACGTACAGCATGGCAGCTTGATTCGCCAGGGCAGTGCTACGGTGCTCTGGCAGAGGATAGGCAGAGACCTGCAACACAACAGCAGCCCATAACACATGCTTGAAGCCAACAGTCCCCGGGAGCTCTGTTCTTATCTAGAACCCACATTCTCTTCCTTTCGTGACCTGACTCTACTGTAGTTCAGTGCCTTCCTTACAAAAAGAGAATGTCTTAACCCTGCACTGTGTGCTTGTCGCCATTTTTTTTATCTTTCCTATCATACAAGGACAATCTCTCAGAACTGATGGACTTCAATTAAATAAAACCACAATTTTATCACTTTCTATTTGTCCATCAAGAAATTCTTCCATCATTCCAATGGAGTTTCTTTATTTTATTTTTTATTAATTACAGTTTATTCACTTTGTATCCCAGTTGTAGCCCCTTCCTCATCCCCTCCCAATCCCACTCTCCCTCCCTCTTTTTCTCCTATGCCCCTCCCCTAGTCTAATGATAGGGGAGGTCCTCCTCCCCTTTCATCTGACCATAGTCTATCAGGTCTCATCAGGACTAGTTTCTTTGTCTTCCTCTGTGGACTGTTAAGGATACTCCCCCCTCAGGTGGAGATGATCCAAGAGCAAGCTCATGAGCTCATGTCAGAGATGGTCCTTGGTACTATTATTGGGGAACCCTCTTTGGATACTAAGCTGCCTTGGGCTACTTCTGCGCAGGGATTCTAAGTTATCTCCATGCATGGTCCTTGTTAGGAGTATCAGTCTCAGAAAAGACCCCTGTGCCCAGATTTTTGGTTCTGTTGCTCCTCTTGTGGAGCTCCTGTTCCCTCCAGGAGCTCCTCCTTCTATCTCCCCCTTCTTTCCTAAGATTCCCTGTACTCTGCCCAAAGTTTGGTTGTGAGCCTCAGCATCTACTTTGATACACTGCTGGGTAGAGTCTTTCAGAGGCCCTCTGTGGTAGGCTCTCTGTGGATGAGGCTGTCCCCTAAGCTTCAATTTTTGTAGAAACTACTTTTCAGGCCTCTTTCTAAATATCAAGAAACAAGAGAATCTAATTAACCAGTCAGAACCAGGAATACAAGCAAACTCAGCTTGACTCTTCTGTTAACGAAGGCCACAATGGAAGGAGAAACTGTAACACACCACTGTAAGAAATGAGCCACAAACTGAGTAAGGAGAAGAGTGTGGTGAGGGATGGTGAGGAAATAGCATGGACTATGATTCCATGCACATCTGAATTCAAACTGTGGTTCTGCTGTTCAGGTGTGTGACCTGCAGAAAACTCGTGAAGGTATCCAAGTCTTTTCCTACATAGCAACATGGAGATAATGATGTCCACTCTGTAGGATTGTCATGTTGTCATGTGCAACAGAGCAAATGGTATGTGAACAAACCTTCTGTGAGGCTGGCCTAGAGCAAATTCTCAGCAAATGGTAACAAAAAGTATAAAGACGTTGTATCTGTACATAGTGCCTGATTTCAAACATTAAAAAAAAAAACCAAAACAAAAACCCAAACCCAAGAATCAAAAAGTCTTATTTCCACTTAATATACTCATATAAAAAAAGGAACTGGTCACCAAAGAGAGGTGTCCCAGAGCAGATTTGCTCTATGACAATGACATCCTAACTTGTGTTAATATAGATACACAGGAAATCATGATTTTTTCCCCCTCAGAATGAAGTCAAGTGGTAACTCCCTTGAGCAAGGAAGCAAGAGTTCCTCCAACTGAAGAGAAGCCACAGCACAGCAGTGCTCTTCGGGCTCTTTTTAGTGATGTAGACACTAGTGAGGAATGTGAGTTGATGTTAAGATGCTGTAGGATCTTCCTAGGCCTGCTCAGGCTGCCAGCTCTGTCTAGACTGCCCCTCTTTCTGCTGCACTCTGTCACTGGCGGCAATCCTGTCACCACAGGTTTCCCTCACGTCACCCATCTGGTGGCCCTTCCTAAGCCATAAGTCCACCCAGGATAGGGAGCAGAGCCTGTCTTCTTTGGACTGAGCCACGAATGAACAGATTATGTACTCAATAACTGTCTCTTGAACGGATGACTTAAAGGAATGCACCTTCTTTCCAACCGCTCACATCCCATCTTCTCTCAGCTCCTTTCCTTGACTCTGTAGCACTGTTCAAAAACTTTTACAAATAGTTTCTAGCTGCTGTTTGACTCACTGGACGAAGAAAGAAGAAAAGGAGAAACCAAGCAGTAAGGTAAGTTCACTTTTTAAATTATTAAGGCCCTCTGATTCCTACCTGGTTGTAAATGTCATCAGACCTCAGGCGTCCAATGACCATGCTGATGAAGGTTTCGTTGATGGGCACTCTCTGGAAATAGCTCTCAGGGTAGTTGGGTGGTCTTTTGGCTCCTGGCTGGCTGGAATACCCTGTACTTCGTAGCAGCTTACAAATATCATCCATATTTGAATCAGCAGAAGAGCGAGCAGCACTGAGTCAAGTTCATATGAGAAACAAAAGAAGCAAAGAAATCATATATTAGCAACATGTAAGTTACAAAGGGAAGGACTCCATCCAGAAAGAACAATGGGTCCATTAGAGACTTGTAATTCAAAAGGATACATTTGAAAAACCTATTTGAAGGGTAGGTATCGGTTCTCTATAAAGGTCTACAACCTACTTTCCAAATCTTTGGAGCTGTGTTTGTCTTATCATATTTTCCAAATATAAAAAGCAATACAGTATTTGGAATACACTGTAGAAAACCACAGCAGGGTTTGAGTTGGTGTCTCAAGGTCAGTGGATATTAAGAGTAAAGTTAGCTTACAGAAATAAGATAAATGAGGATGACAGACAGCCTACATCTGTTCTGGGTATGTCTGGACTCCAAATGATTTCAGGGTCAGGTCTGACTGAGAAATGTGTGACACAGAGTACATGTGTAAAGGTGTATGCATATGTATGCACAGATAGATTGTGTGTGTGTATGAACGTGTGTGCACATTCCGAATTGTTGAGACAGGGTCTTACTATGACGCCCAGCTAGTCTCAAATACTAGTCTACCTTTTGCCTCTGCGTCCCAAGCGCTGGGAGCACAGGTGTGCACCAGCACACCCAAGGTTATATAATTATTTTTTAGAGTTCCTTAGGTTTTAGAATTCTGGAAAAAGAATATGAAATTCAGCCAACATTTTCCATACTAAAAAAACTTTAAAAATATGTTAATGTGGCTTTACACTACTTAGCTTTTTTGGCAAGCTGCAGAGATCTAGTAAAAATATCTGGAATTTTTCATGCTAGAATAGTGACTCTGTAAGGCATGAATTCATTGTAAATAACCTTATATCTGATATCAGGATCTCCTTCACCACTACTGAGCTGCCGCAGTGTCCCCTTAACAAAGGAGCTCACATTCCAGGGATCCTGTTACCCAAAGGCCAAGGTCTGAGTTTTCAAAGTTAAGGTCCGTAAGTAAACACTTTTCTTTTCTTTGTCCTCACAGTATTTAGTTTTTGCTTCTCACTTGCAGAAGTAGAGGCAAGGCCATTCAAGTTTCACCCTCACACTTGATCTTTTCCAAAAGGCCCCGGGTGACTCACATTTCAAACATGGATGTAAGACAATAAATGGACAAATGGACGTGAATGAATGATCTGCAGCAGTGGAAAATCCCTCCAGAAACATAAATTTGAAAAGAAACAGGCTATAGGAGGTGCTCCAGGTCAATTTAGAGGAGGCAGAGGGCCAGCAGGTGCGGAAGACAAAATCCCTCTGTGGAGGCCCTGTCATTGGTCAATCCTGTGATTTCTACTCATCATATCTTTATCCTAAATTTATAAATGGCCCCTTCTTATTGGCCATTTCTTCCCTGAGATGGTTTCTGACATTAAATTGTATGCAGGGTTGTTTATTTCCTGTGTATATGTACTGTGCCCTTTAAAACAGCATTTGTTTTTTTAGACTTATTGTGTGTGTGCAGATACTTGTGGCGGTCAAAAGAGGGCACTGGATCCTACAGAGCTAGAGGGATTGGTGGTTGTGAGCTGCCTGGTGGGGATAATGGGAAATGAACTCAGGTCTTCTAGAAGTTTGCAAATACTCTTAAGTGCTAAGCCACTACTCTAGGCCTATATATCCATTTTTTGGGACACATTTCTTCGAAAGACTGAGAACCTGTACGGAAAGGGCTGAGATTAAAAAGCTGTCAAGGTGGCTCCTTAGAACCCTACTTCCTGCAGCCACACAGCTCTGCAGACTCATGTAACACCAGACCTGGGATGTTGTTTCTGTGTCTATGCATTTATGGGGTGAAAATCCACTCTCAACCTGATCCAGAATGATAGCTTTTCGGTCACATTAGAAAGATAACAGAAAGCTTCTTCGTTTCTTTATGTGTGCTAAGGGGTCTTGTTTGAAACCTGAAAAAGTCAACTTTCAAAGAAAAAGAACACTTGTTAAGAATTTCAAAATTCCTTAACATTTATCCTCAAGTTAAAGTATTCCAAGTTCAGATTCCTGTTTTATAAGACAACTGCATTATCATCAGGGCCCTGACGGTCTCTATATTGCTAAATCTTAGATACAGCATTTTGTATGTAGTACATTGTTTTCATGGAGTGTAATCTGTTAATTATAATACATAGAAGGGAACAGCTATATTCTTTCAGTGTGCTCAGAAGATGTATGTACTTGAGCATCCTGCACCACAGGCCACTGTTCCCAATGGTACGGGAGCATGCAAGTGCACTTCATTCAGAGCAGCATTTTGGGCGTATGCAGGCTCGGCCAGGAATACCTGTATCGATAGTAAGAAACCAGCATTCTCTCTCTGACTTCTCCTTCAATCTTCTGGTCAATGACAAGCAGCATTACTCCGTACAAGTATAGAGCTTCACACTATGAAGAGAAAGGACAATGGCCAAACTTGCAAGACTACTTCTGTGCAAAGAGTGACGTCGACAATGTACAAATGATCATTTTGGCTACATTCCTTCTGAAAGTTGTATTTATATTTCAAGGTAAATGTATTTTTTTTCTACAAAGGGCTCTCAGCTTCTGTGCAGAAAGAGCTCTAAAATCTGACTAAAAAATAAATTTTAATTCCTGGGGGGCTGGAGACAGCACAGTGGTTACAAGCACTGAATGCCCTTCCAGATAACCTGGGTTCAATTCCTAGCACCCACATGGCAGCTCCCAACTGTCTGTAACGCCAAGATCTGACACCCTCACACAGACATATATGCAGGCAAAACCTAATGCACATAAAATAAATTATAAAAAATTTTTAATTCCTAGTGATTATTTTGCTTGAGATACAAAAATGGAATCTCAATTCTATGAATAAGGATGGCCTCGAACTAAGCTTCCTATCTCTGCCTCCCAAGTTCTGGGGTTGTAGACATGGCCACCACACTGGCTCTAACAGACATTTCTTAAATGTCACCATGTACAAAGTACCAGCTTGATGTCGTGGATGCATAAGACTGGACTTCTTACACAAAGGAGGCTCATACCCAACAGGATCTTTATTCCATTAGTAATTTCATTCAATACCCACACATTCTAAACTCAGAAGATAATTACCAAACTAGTTTCTTTTCATTGAGGATTAGGATTCTTTATATATTGATGCTACTTATGGTGATGATGACAGGGTCTCTCTATTATTTAGCCCTGGCTGTCCTGGAACTTGCTGTCTAGACAAGGCTGGCCTCAAACTCACAGAGATCCACTTGTGTCTGCCAAGTGACGGGATTAAAGTCATGCGCCACATGTCCAGCTGTTTCATATTCTTGAATTTGTACTTTACAGTCATTATTACTTACCAGAAGTTGTTTTCCATCCTCATTAAGAAGCACAGTTTCTAAGGTTTGCTGAATATAAACTCCTTCATTGAGATCATCGAGGTATCTAGAAGTGAAATGCCAGGCCAAGGTATTAAGGTAAGCAGGTAACATCTTTGAGGAAAGGCCTTTTGGAGACAAGGCAGGACAGCAGGCATTCTGGCTTCAGTTCTGCTAGTCCTTGCTATGTTTATGAACCTTAGTGTCTTATGAGTGACTTGGGGCCACAGGTTAACACTGACAGCTATTCCAAGTCAAAGGAACATTTTCTGCTCCTGAGCTACAGAACAGCAGGAGCTCGGAAGCAACAGCATAGGAACATGGAACGGTGACTAAAGGATGATGAACTGGTAAACTCTTAAGAAATGCTAATATGAGCCAGGCCTGGTGGAACAGGCTTGTCTTCCCACTGATGGCAGAGGCAGGGGGATTGTAAATTCAAAATTCACATGCAAAACACAGTAAAAGCCTATTTCTTTTTTCTTTTTTAAAGATTTATTTATTATGTATACAATGTTCTGTCTGTATGTACACCTGCATGCCAGAAGAGGGCAGATCTCATTATAGATGGTTGTGAGCCACCATGTGGTTTCCGGGACTTGAACTCAGGACCTCTGGGAAGAGCAGCCATGCTCTTAACCTCTGAGCCACCTCTTCAGCCCCCTAAAAGCCTATTTCAAAACAAAACAAAACAAAAAACTTAGAACGATAAAGGTTAGTTTCTAAATTAGCTTTGCATCTAAAGTGTTAGAATATAATCACAAACTGAGGGATGAAAGCTAGAGGACATAGCTGAGCAAACTTATCATAACCCTTCACAAGAATGGGAGATTATAATGAAACTGTGATGATGGGTGGCATGGGTGAGCTAACTGTGGAACTGAGAGAGGCACAATGTTCCGCTGGGTCCCATCTTCTCTGCTATCCCACCAGAACAAGCTGTTACAAAATCCTTCAATACCTGTTTAAGTCTACGATGTATTTATGCACACTTTGAAAGGCTAAATAAAATCTGGTCACAATTTCTATGTTATTTTCCCGAAATTCTTCATCTAAATCCTGTAGTTCAGGTTTGGCTTCCAGTTTGCTTTCCCAGAACTCCGGACCCTGAGAAGGGAAACACACTTGTGTTAAAAGTCAGTGATGGCTTATCTGCTGGAAACATTTCCAGGTTGTCTTAAAATTGTGCTTTATGGTTCTTATACATCAAAATTCAAACAGAACAACAGAAAGAGGGTAAAGCAAGCCTAGAATAAAAATCCCTCTGGGTGAATCTTAACTATGATTAGCATGCTTTTAAACGTATTTTAAGGTAAAAGGCATTACGTTATAGGTTGTTTGCTTTAACTGGTTTATACTGCACTAGGACTTTCCATACAGTACCTTTCCTTCTATTATTTTCACGTTAGGAGTTGATGTTAACTTTGATTGAAAAGCTGTCCTTTTAATGCCCTGTAATTATTTGACAACTTCAAGCCTCATGGCTCCCAGAGAAGAGCTCCTTTTATAGAAAGAACAGGAATACCAAGGCCACAGAGAAAAGCACCTTAAAGTAGCTGAAGTCAAATATGATGTCTCCATATCTCTGCTGATCAGCCCGGTCTTTCAGCCGGAATACAGCAGGAATAAACTCGGACAGCCGCAGCACCTCAGCAATGATGGCATTGCCACAAGAAACGATTCTCAGGATTGCCTGACCACAGAGGTTGTTCTCAGCCAGGAAGTCCAACATCGTGAGGGTGACCGGCTATTCCACACCTGGAGGGTGGGAATGACTAACTGGCTTCAGAGCTAGGGCCTGTGGATCATGAGGAGAAGCCAGGTCGGTGGAACAAATGGTTGCTCCATTAAAGAACCTACATGGGGAAAAAAAGAAGTTAACAATTTTGTTAAATATGTGTACATGCTTTTGAAATACATACACAACTCCTGAAAACTATGCAGTGAGTTCTGGTATGAGGAAAAGGCATTTATTCCCCAATATTCAGAGAGAAAGGAATGTTAGTGGTCAGGTTACCTCCTTCTTTTCCCCTTCTTATTCAGCTTGGAACTCCAGCCTACGGAATAATCTCACCCATATTTAGGTTACATCTTCCCTTCTCAGTGAAATATCTCTGAAAATATTCCTAAAGGCAGACCAACAGATGTGTCTCCTGGGTGATTCCAAAGCCAGGTAGGTTGAAAATAAAGATTAGCCACCACAGGACCTCTGCTAGAACCACACTCTTGGCCTTTTTTTTTTTTTCTTCAGGCCTTTGCTTGCTTCACACAAACACACACACACACACACACACACAAAAAAAAAAAGTACAGCTCATCTTTGAGCCAGAATGGGGGCTACTGGGCATGCATGGCTCTGGTATAACCTAACTGCATACAAACATCCTACTATTTTATATTTTCACAAGTAATTGAAAACACTACAAGTCAAGAGACATCCCTGTACATCATTTTGATGCATTTATCCAATGGACCCACAGGTATAAACATGTCCACAATTCCTTTTAAAATTTCAGAGGCTGGAGAGATGGTTCCACAGTACTTGCTATTCTTACAAAGTTCCTAGCACCTACACAAGCTCACATCTTTAACTCCCGTTCCCAGAGATACAACGCTCTTTTCTGGCTTCCATGGGCATCACCCCCCTGGCCCCAACAACATACATACAGATGTGCACACATATGCATAAATAAATGATAAAAATTTAGATACCAGTTTCTATAATCTTATGAAAATGATGTATCAATACTAAACCAAAGTGGCCTATAAATACATAATTCAGCATGTAAGCAGAAATAACTACTCATTTGTCTTTTATTCTAGTACACTAAGGGTGATTTACCACCCAGCATACAAACTTCTGCAACTGAGGTTAACAGCTCACTGTTCTGAAAGTTTTTGAAGGCAAAGATCCATCTTCTCATCCAACCACCCTGTTCTGAGTGCCTCTTTGTCATGTTGAGGCGAAGATGTTTTGAAGAATGCAATGTTTTGAAGAGTGCAGTGGTTCAGAGCCTGGTTGTATAACACAATCACCTAGAATTGTAGAGTTTCTGCTATGCAGGGTGGAGGCAGCCCTAAGCATCTTTTTTATAAGAAGTTCCCCACGATAATTCTGATGTGAAGCCAGAAACATTAAAGAGTGGAAGATGACTGGTTGTCTTAGTTAGGATTTCTACTGCTATAAAGAGATACCATGACCATGGCAACTCTTATAAAGGAAAACATTTAACTGGCACTGGCTTACAGTTCGGAAGTTTAGTCCATTGTTGTCATGATGAGAAGCATGGGACAGACATGGTGCTGGTGAGGTAGCTGAGAGTTCTACATCTGGATCTCCAGGCAGCAGGAAGAGACAGCAAGCCACCAGGCCTGACTTGAACTTCTGAAATCTCAAAGCCTACCCTCAGTGACATAGTTCTTCCAACAAGGACACACCTCCCAAAAGTGCCACTCTCTATGTGACTATGGGAGCCATTTTTATTCAAACCACCACACTGGTCTTGAGGAGAACTGCATTAAATATACAGGAGGTTTACGATGTTAATCTTTGTATGCAATGTGATTCAATATGAAGACTATAGAAAGTGATCTCTGTCTCTATGAGCAGTCTGCAGTGAGCTGAGCAGAACGTACTACAGAAAAGAATCTGTACAAGAGATGAAGTGCTTAAAAGTGTGGTCAAGATGACTATGGGGATACCCATTTGCCCGGCAGCCTGGGCTCTTTACTGACTGCAGTTGGGAGACTGTTCTGATTAGGCTGGGTGACATTCAGTAAGTTGAAGTTCTAGGAAGTTATAGTGCAAGAAAGTAACCCAGAAGCTATAAAAAGACGTATTTTAGAATATAACAATTAAGACCTTTTCTGTGACAAATAATTTGGAAGACAGGTTTGAAATGCAGAAGGAAGAGACAGGATTGAGTTCAGAAATGTTCAAAAGACCTCACAGGATAGATAAAGAAAGCAACTGCCTAACAGAACAATGGGCAAGGTATGGATGCAAAGGCTTGATTCACAAAATATAATCCACTTAGCTATATCATTATCTATTGCCTTCTAAGATGCCAGCTTCATATTTCAGCTTCAGGAAGTCTACTGGTCCCCAAATTTGTACTTCCCTTTCTGTTGGTATCAACAGTAGGGAGGTGATGAATAAAACCAAGAACCAAATATAATTGATACTTCGGGAGTTTTTGAGTGAAGAACATTACTAAATTCGCCAATAACTTCTACCTTAATGTGTAGTCTTCTAACACCAGAGACTCAAATGATGAATAATTTAATAGTGAGGCCTTCACTGTAGGCAAAATTAGAATATAGAAAGGCTGCTGAGAGCACACGAGAGGGTGACCTTTACAGCCATGGAACGTTCCTCAGTGTTTCCAGCAAGTTCACTTCTGTTATGAGCTATCTGTTATGGTTATCAATTACTGAGAAGCTATGTAACCAGTTTTCTATATTTCTCTTGGAAGTCTCTACCATTGATTCAATATTTAGAAATGTCTTCATCAGGTAGTATATAAAGGCAACAACTCGTAGTTCACTCCTCAATGATATTTCCTGTGCCCATCTCCTTTCTCACTGTAAAAGACAAAGTGGCCAGACTCTTACTTTCCTACCTCCCTTGAAGCTCTTATTATACATGTGATCTGGTTTTAGAACAATGTCATTTAAGAGAAAGTCTATGGTGGGGCTTCTAGGAAGTAGTTTTTACCTTCAGATAAAAGGGGAGAAGTGGGAAAGGGAACTTTTTCCCTTGCCCTGATTGATCTCCTGCTTCCTGTCTTTGAATGTTGTCTAGGAAACACTTGATTTTGGGAGCTGCAAAGACTGAGTTACCTATTTTAGGTAGGGTTGGAGTGGGGGCAATGGCAAGAACCAACAGATTGTGGTGCAAAAGGATAGAAAGAACATAAATTCTTGATGATATTACTGGTTTGCTGATTCAATTATGGAACTACTTACTTCTATAACTGCTTTTATGTGTTCTATAACTGCTTATGTGTTGCTAATGCAGTTCACTTATTCAGCAACTATTTACCCAGAGGATATAATAGTGAGTAACACCGAACTCCAGTTATCATGACGTTTATACAGCATTGAGAGTAGGACATATAAATTAACCAACACATATAGGCTATGATAAGTGGTGTAAAGAAAAACCTGCTTTAAAAGATGGAACAAACGCTGGATTATATAGAGTTGTTCTGATAAAATGATGTCTGAACAGAGACCAAAAAGAGGAGAGGGAACACCCAGTAAGCATATCTGGGAATGGTTACGAGCTTCTAAATGGTCTCCAATGACCTCTGCAGGACTCCTGTTACTCATGCTCTAGACAGGCTCCTTATCTTGAGTTTGGGATGACTTATGGAATCTCCCCTAGAACAGACATGACTGCAGACACCATTTCAGAAGTAAGATTACAAAAAGACTGAGTTTCGTTTTGGGTTCTCTCTTTAGCTTCCTAGTTCTGGGAGAGCAAGTGGTCACTGAATGTGAGAGTCCTGTGTAAAGATCCTAGTGCATGCGTGTGTGTGTGTGTGTGTGTGTGAGAGAGAGAGAGGGGGGGGGAGTAGAGGGGGAGAAAGAGGGAGGAAGGTAGGGAGAGAAAGAGCGAGAAAGAGAGAGAGAAAGAGAGAGTGACTTAAGCTACTAGGCTGTGGGGAAGTTAGTTCCACATCAATAGATAATGATCAGATCCAGAAGGAAGGCATTCTATACACAGCTTATAAGTAAGTATGAAAGTCCAGGACAGACTTGGGCCAGCTGTCCTTGTGATTGGAATAAGAATGGTCCTCCGGTAGTAAAAATGTTTGGGAAGGAATAGAAGCTGTGTCGGGGCGGGGGGTGTGTGTGTGAGGTTGGCAGTTTAAAATAAAAAGCCCACACTAGTACAGTTAGCTTTCTCTCTCTACCTCATACCTGTGGATTAGGATGTAAGCTCTCAGCTACTGCTCCAGTCCAATGCTTGCCTGTTGTTGTGTTCTCTGCCACAGTGGTTTTGGACTCATCCTCTGAAACCATAAGCCCCCAATAAGTTCTTTCTTCTATGAATTGTGTTGGTTATGGTGTCTCTTCACAGCAATAAAAAGGTGACTAAGACAGTGCTAAGGAACAGTAGGGTGGCTAGGGTGTCTGGAGAAGGGTGAACAAAACTAATGGAGGTGTTCTGAATCAGGTCTGCAAGCAAAGGATGCTGAGAAGTCACTATAGCTGCCCGGAACTCTTTCACTACGGAACCCTATACTACACATTACAGTACACATTCTTAACAAGTCTTTTTAGTATTCTCATTGTTATCTGTGTCTTAAACCACACTACTTAGTAACAGGCTGAGCTTCAGGCAATTCCATTTCCCAGCACTGATGTGGCCTAACATGGAAAATGAGAGAGGAAAAGGGGGAAAATAGTCCATCATGAACAAAATCATGACCTACTGAGGTCTACTGAAGACTAAACTCACTCAAAGTTAGACAAGATAAAACTTTGCCCTCACAAAGCAAAGGCCAAGCTATGCTTAGTAAGTGTAACTGCTGCTCCTAGTTGTACATACACCATAGTACAAACAGCTGGATCTTGGAGACACAGCTTAAAGCAAAGCTGTGACACCTGTGCTCTTCTCCATCTCTCCCAAGGGACAGACAGACAGACCTAGCTCTTGCATGTACACATTCAGGAAAGATCAGACTTGAGATGATGATATAAATCAAGACTTTGTGTGTTAATCTCTTGGCCTTTAAGATTATACTTTAAGGTTGAGAACGGTGGCACACCCCTTTAATCTCAGCACTCCAAAGGCAGAGGCAGGCAGAGTCCTATGAGTTCAAGGCCAGCCTTTCTGCATAGTACGTTCCAGGCTAGCTAGAGCTTCATAGTGGGGGCTCTATATAAACAAACAAACAAACAAACAAACAAACAAACAAAACATACTGGTCACTCTAAAAGGACCCAAGAAAATAAACATATTTAGCAATGGTTCAACAAACTTACCGGCCTTTACTAACTAAAGTGATTGCTTCATTGAAACTTGCTTTAAAACAAGTGTTTTTACAGGAATTTTTTTTAATGTATAAGAAAAATACCGACTACAATTAATCCCTTTCTAGTGAAATATCATTGCTTGTAATCTGTTCCACCACATGAAGAACACTGAGTTAAAAAAATCTCTTACAATGCAAGCATCTCACTACATTTTTGAAGACTGATGTCAAGACAACATCAAATGAAAGAATAAATCACTTAATTACATTATCACATCTGGTTGCATTACGACATACCAGATCTAACCAAAACTAGTTATATTTTCCCTGTAACTTATTTAACTAGGATATTTTCTAAACTGGTGTGGGGTAACAGAATCAAAAGACTACCATTATAGATGCTTAATCATGTTACCATTTAAAACAAAAGTATCTATAGCTTTCAGTTGAGCCTTTTCCTGAATGAAGTCAAATAAACACTGTAGAAGACCTTCCATTAAATCGTTTTTCTAGAGATTGCCTTCACACAAGGGATTAATAAAAAACTTGCTAACACAAGTACTCTCACTCTAGGTTGAACTGTATTGTTAATGGCATGGAATGAAACCACAGATCTTAATTCCCTTATTAATATTATTTTATAAGTTACAAAGTGTGGCAGCTTTATTTTTTGGAAACTGGTACGGAACCTTGATTTTCTGTATAGGAAGAACCCCTTGTCAAAGGGTCATGCTTTCAAGAATGACATCCTGATTCCCAGTAAGTACAGAACAAAATTTCTTTAGTAAATTAAAGTGTGCTAAACAAAGCATTGTTGCCCTGATCCAAAGGACAAAAGAAGATGGATATATTTTTATTTTATTTTTTTACAAAACCTCAGTTCCATAAAGAAAGCAACACTTTCAAATCCATAATGGATGCTCTCCCAGAAAAGTTCTGGAATGAGCCGGATCAATCTGCATTTATCTTTAGTAACATTTAAGCGGTTCTCAACCTTCCTAACGCTGCGACCCTTTAACACGTGCTGTGATTAACTCAACCATAAAATTCTTTTTGTTGCTACTACATAACTGTAATTTTGCTACTATTATACAGAATTACGATGTAAATATTTAAGGAGACAGAGGCTTGCCAAAGGGGTCCCTTGACCCACAGGTTGAGAACAGCTGACCTAAGGAGCGTGTCTTTGGTTGTCGATGGAGGCAATAAAACTCCTTCACTATCCTTCATCTATAAAGAAACCAGGAGTCCAACTTTTTATGTCCCTATCATAGAAGAACCGGGACCCAGTGAACTCACCTCCTCCCCACCAAATACAAAGGACTTGGGCACCATGTCTCAGGTGAGTGAGGGGGACTAGGATGTAGAGGAGCAACTTCCTCAAACTCACAGTGCCTGACAGAACTTTCATTCAATCCTCTCGCGCGTGTAGAAACCCTCACTTCAGTGACTATTCGATTTCTCGTGAGTAAATGAAAAATAAACCACATTCGCAAGGCACCGCTCGGAGAAACTTGCAAGCTCAGCTCCGGGCCAAGCAGCTGAGCATCGCCCTTAAAGCTTCAAAGAAGCACGCCAGAGCGATTTCCGTTAAGCCACGGCTGAATAGCAAGGACGGCGCCCCAACTCTGCAAGCCTTAGATTTCCCCGCCCGGGTGGCAGCAGCCCACGGGGAGGGAAAGAGCCGCGAACGCGCAGGCGCGCTTCGGACTCACCTGTCAGCCGCCCGACGCCGGCCGCGTGGACCGGACGCCCGGGTCCCCTCTCCCGTCCGAGGGATCCTAGAGTCCGGACCTGTAGAGGTCCCGCTGGCAGTTCCCTGGTTTCTGCTCCGGTTTCCCCCAGCCCGTCACGTGACCGAGGGGCGGTGGCCCGGGCATCATGTGATCGCTCGCGGGCGCGGACTGATGACGCAGAGCGCGCGGGGAGTTTCAGCCGCTGTAGGAGTGGGCTGAGGGAAGTGATTGGGGCCTGAGCGTGCGACGTTCTCCTAGATACAACCGAACCAGGTGGGGCAGCCAGGTAAGACCGAGAAGGCACGGTGGACGGGAGTTTGGCGGGCGTTGTCGCCTCCCTCTAAGCTCCGGCGACCTGGGCCTGGCTGTCTCTCCACAGGAGCAGCGAGACGGTGGCAGGTTATCCACACTGCCGCCTCTCGTGGAGGAGATCACCACTGTGTGATTGATTCAACTGACTTTAAAAGACAGAGACACGGACAGGTAGTTCATTGTACTCAAGGCCACAGGTGCCATTTCACTTTTGCAAGTGGAGGTGAGGAGTAGCCTTGGTGTGAACGAAGAGGGGCCGTACCTTGTTGGGCATGGACATACTAGCAGTGTTAGGAACTGAGATCCCCTGTGGAAGGGAAGGAGCCCTGGGTGAGGGACAGCCTCAGAGAGAAGGATGTATACATGCTGGCATTTTGAAAAAGGAGACACAACTCTTGCTGAAGTCGTATGAGCCCGCCATACAACTTGAAGCAAGTCAGCAGCCTAACTTCGTGGTTGCTCAATGCCTACTGTGATGCTGTACAGAAACATGTAGTTACACTGTTTTCCTATTTACGTTAATTATTGGCGTAACTGACAGCAACTCTTCCAGGAATATAAGGGAATCAAAATAGTGTCCTGAGCCCAATAGCTTGGTGAGACCCTTAGGCAATGCCTGACTTTGGTGTAGATTGTCTTGGAGGCTATAGGTGATGGGGACAAAAAAGATAAATGTTGTTGGAAAGAGGATCCAAGAAGAGATTGATTTAAATTGGTGTGTTTTCACCAATATTAAAATGACATTTTGTCCTCAGATGATTTTTTTTGTAGTGAGAGGCTGTACTGTACCAGTTAGAATTTTATCAGTATCTAGCCTCTGCTCCATGGATTCTAGTTCATGTCCCACACCCTCCAGCACCACAACCAAAATGTTCTCACATGATGTTAAATGTTTCTACTCCAAACCCCAGCTTAAACCAACCTGGGATAGTGTTAGAATGTGCAGGTGTCCATAAACCAGGTACTATATCCTAGTAGTTTAAAGGCATCAGAAACTAATGTCTTTCAGTTTTAGAGGCTGAGAATTCAAAGGCCAACTTACCATCAGATCCAGTGTCTGGTGAAGACATGTTTTCTGGTTTGTACTGGCATGTACTTGCTGTTTTGTTGGGTGGTAGAAAGGCAAGAGAGTTCTCAGAACATCCTTTTTTAGGGGACTAATTTCACTTCTCCAAAAGGCCTTATCTTCTATACCACCACTTTGGACATAGGATTTCAATATATCATTTGGGGATGCGGACCCAAACATTTAGACCTTAGCAGATAGCTGAGATTAGAGGAGGCGGAGAAGTGAAGACTATGTACACACGGAGGTGTGGGGAGGATTAACAGTTGTGAAATGGGACTCTAGACAGCTCACTTGAAAGAGACGGAAAGAGATGAGAGTCTGGAGAAATGCAAACAGAGATATTGTTCCCTAAGAAGGCATAAGAATCACAGTAGTGGCCTTTAGAGCAGGCCCAGGGAAGTGGGAGAGATGGAAGCCTGGCAGACACCATGAAAGGACTGAAAGAGAGGATTTTGAGACATACGGAGGCATGCCTATAGGAGAGTTTTGCTGCCAGGATGAACACACAGCATGGGAAGTAATCAAAAGGGTAGGTGGGAGGATGCTTTTCTTTAAGATTAAAGAAAGATTCCATTGGCTTGCTGTGGAGAATGGTGTTGGAGAAGGAAAGGAGAATATCTAATGTAAAGTGGAGATGGCTTGAATGGGCGCAGTCATTTCATTCAACATGAGAAGAAAACAGAATGCAGGAACTGAGGCCTGTGTGTGGGGAGGGATGCACCTCCTTGGTGGTTTATGCTTTCCCGGTGAAAGAGCAATCAGGGTCTTCAGCTTTGCTCTTTGTGCTGTGTGCTCTTACACGCCTTTTCCTCATTTCGAGGGCTAAGCCAGACGTCTCACCTGTCTCTTCATTTTACAAGTAACCTGTGTTTCAGTGATTTTTGTATATCTGCCCCTACCAACTAGTGAGCTCCTGGGGAACAGAGGCTGAATATTTCTAGTGCTTATACTACTGCCTGGCATGTGGGAGTTTTCCACTGAATTAGAATAAACCAAGTAGTATTTGAAAATAAAAGTCTTGGAGTATTTCCCTTGAAAACCACTATATTCACATGTTCAGAGAAGTTGCCTGGCATTTAAGAAGATACTTACTGTTACCCAAGTTATTTGAATCAGCAATTAGTGGTATTTCAAATGTTTATGTTAAACTGGTAGCTTTCAAAGATAAAAGTAAGCACCATAGGTGTTGGGCTATTCAGTGTTTATTATTATTCCTATTATTATCACATGGTATTATCTAACCCGCTATCACAAATAATAAGACATAGACACCTGTTAAATTTTATAATTGCCTTACTTGCCTTGGGCCAAGCAGATATGTCTACCTACACTGTCCAAATCACCTCTTCATCCATCTCCCAGTCCCCATCCAATGCCATCCTCCTTAACTGTCCTATCTTCCATCCATAGTCTTACAAATATTTGCTTTTATTCTTTATCTGAGCCTTTTCAAACCATTATTGGAGTTGTTCCTCCTGGCCCCACATGGTTTCTTCTTCAGCTAACCCGTCATGGCATCCCCCTTCTTCCTCTCTTCCCATCCCTCTGTTTCCCGTGAGTCTCTCTGAAGCCTGGGAACCTTAGCCACCCCTACCCATTCTGCCCTGCCCAGGCATAGGCTGTTTAATGAGCCAAACAGATATAATAACTTAGGCAGGTTTACAAAACAAGGACAGATGTAACCAGATCCCAAGGGTCAGCATTAAAATGACCCGCAACATAATCCCCCCCTTTTTTTTTCCTGAGCCTAAGAGTTTACATACTGAGACCTTCAATACCTATTTGTGGAATAAGTGACCATCTCTAATTGAAAGTAATACCAGAGAAACTGCAGAAGCAGCCCATGTGTGAAGTAAAGCTAGTGCTGTGAGAGGAGGGAGTGCTGGGGATACAGCATGGCTCTCTGCTCTTGAAAGGAACAAGAGAGTGAGTTCTGATGCAATTTGTGAACCAGAAGCTAGAAAACGCCATAGTGTGCTTCTTCCTTTCCAAAGAGGTGCTGAAGGACTTGCTGTTGCCCCATGAGCCTGGGTTCGTGTTATATCTCTCTGATTAAAAAACAGAAATTCTTTTATAGTGCCACACAGCTTTAGCAACAGCCTGCTTGTCATTTTAAAACCAGTGTGAACTCTGTATTTTTCTGTTTGCTTTCAATGGCTTGAATTTCAGAAGTTTCTTGAATTAAGCAAATATGTCGATAGAGGCAAGGAGTCCAAAGGTTTGAAGAGTTGGTGTTTAGAAGTATAGATAAGGGTGTGTTTAACATGAGAGTAATAGCTACAACTATAGCAAATAAACCACTGTAAAATGAAAGGTCTATATGGAAATCCTGCTTTTACTGAATCTGGGGTAATTACGGATGTAAATCTATTAGAACTCAGGGAGTTATCAGAAACAGATTTTTTTTTCTTTTCAGAGTTCAAAATGCATATATATTAGGTAAGTTAAAAATTATAGGTTTAAAAAAATCTTGTCTTATTAAGTACCTTCCTTCTTCCCTCCCTCCCTCCCTCCCTCCCTCCCTCCCTCCCTCCCTCCCTCCTTCCTTCCTTCCTTCCTTCCTTCCTTCCTTCCTTTCTCTATCCTCTGTATGTGTTAGGTTTCTAAGAACTGGGATTTATAAAGTTCTTTAAAGCATCAAGAAAGAGGGTATTTGCCTTAAAAAAAAAAATGAAGATAGTTACCTTCCCCATGTTGTATTGTGTGTGTATTTGCTGGCCAGAGGATGGCACAGTGCTCCTGTGGGTACTACATGCAGGAACAGTGTAGCACACAGATATTGAATACAGTCATTATTGAATGTTACAGCCATGCTTTTCCTGTACAGTAATTATTCTGACTTAGAACTCTTACTGTTGTGTTTGAAATTTTAGCTAACCTTTTCAAGATGCCAGGGCGTTCCAGTACAAATTCAGGTTCTACTCGTTACATATCCTTCAGTGGTGTGGAGTCAGCTCTCTCCTCCTTAAAAAACTTCCAGTCCTGCATCATCTCCGGAATGGATACAGTGTCTAGTGTTGCCTTGGATCTTGTGGAGACTCAGAGTAAGTAAGGTTTAAAACCCTTTTGTGTGTGCCAGTGTCTACTTTGAGGTAACAGCGTGGTTGCATTATTCTAGGGATGCCCTTCAAGCATTCTTGGCATAGGTGTTTAATTCCACTGGACACATTTTTTTCATTGTATTCTGTAACATCTCATAGCCATGTAGTACAGTTATCCTCCACCCAGAGCTGCCCTGGACATTTATGAACAAAGATATTAAGGCTCCCGACTGAAAGTATGCAATCTGAACTATGTGACATGTGAACTGGAAGGTCTGTAAATGTGTCAGGACAACATCATTTTACATCAGTTTAACTGTATGTTGTTCATGCTTGATTAGTCTGCATGTAGACTCAATAGATGCTAAGGTACCAGCAAAGGAAAGTCGCAACCAAAATAAGAACTCAGCTTTGGTGAATTCTTACATTTCAAGCAGAAGGACAATGTTCCTTGCTTTTTTGGGTTATTTATTATTACTTTTTGATATTCAGACCCAAGGGAGTAGCCTAATATTTTTTCTTCTTTTAGTTTTTTGTTTTGTTTTGAGACAAGGTTGCTTTATGTAGTTCTGGCCAACCTCATACTCAGAGATCCACCTGCCTCTCTCTTTCTGAGTTCTGGGATTAAAGGTGTGTGCTTCTACTGCCTGGGTCTTACTTATTTTTATTTTTTATTTTTCCTAACGGAACTGTTTTTGGGCAATTTGTAATGTACTTCGACATTTTTTCTTAACGTATCCTGACTGACTATTAAGGCTCTGAGGACTTAAGGTTTATGTCAAGTTGGAAGACTTTCTGTTACCATTTCTTCACTCATTTCCCTCTCTTCATTCTCCTTTCCTTTTAGGATTCCAATTACTTGTAGATGAGATTGCTTGATATTGTCCCAGAAATCACATAGGGCTTGTTTTGTTTTTATTTTTATTTATTTATGTATGATTGTTTGTTTTTCTTCTCTCTGACTTTAATTTGAGTAGTCTCTGTGCTGTATATTTAAGTTCATTTGTCTTATTTTTTGTAGTCTGCTGTCAGTTCTATCCAGTGAATTTTAAAATTTCTGATACTATGCTGTTTCAACAGCACAACAGAATTAAATGGAACCTTTGGTTCCACTTTTCCATTTCTCTTTTGTCATGTTCATGTTTTTCTATTCATTCCCTTTTTTAAGATTTATTTTTGTTTTTCTAGTCATTCTTTTTTGAAAATTTAATATATGTATTATTTATTTGTGTGTGTGTGTTTGTATGTGAGAGAAAGACAGAAGAGAGAAGACAGAGAGAGAGAGAGAGAGAGAGCGAGCTGAAGGATGCCCTAGACATTAGATCCCCTGAAACTGGAGTTATAGGCAGTTGTGAGAGCTCTATGTGTCTTATCCCCCAAACCATCTTTCAGCCTCTCCCCTTCATCCTTTAAATGAGAATGTGTTTGTGTGTGCTTGTGCGTGTGCACGTGTGTGACTGTGTGTGTCTGTGTGTGGTGTGTGTATGCGTGAGTGATGTATGTTTCTATGTGCCTTGGAACACTGAAGGTGTCAGACAACACCTTTGTGGAATCAGTTCTTTCACCTTTATGTGAGATCTAGGGAGTCAGACTCAGACCCAGGCTTGCCTCATTGCCTGAGATATGTTGCTGGCCTCTCCTTCATCCTTAACTCTATGAGGCATGTTTTTAGTAGCTGTTTTAAATTCATTGCCTGTCATTGCTTTCCTTTTCCTCAGTATCATTCTAATCTAATTTCCTTATTTATATTATGTTGTCAGCTTCAGTTTTGTTGCCTTGTGTCACAATTGGCTTCCTTTAGCTGTCAACTTGAAACAGACTTGGGAGTCACCTCAGCCAGAGAATTTCCAGATCAGATTTGCTTGTGGCCATGTCTGTGAGGCATTTTCTTAATTGCTAATTGATGTGGAAGGGCCCAGCACACTGGGCAGTGCCATACATAGGCAGGTAGGCCTGGGCTGTATAAGAAAAGTAACAGAGCAAGCCAGTAGGCAGAGTTCCTGCCTGGTTTCTGCTTCAAGCTTCTGCTTTGGCTCCCCTTGATAAATGGACTAGAATCTGTAAGGGAATAAACCCTTTGCCTTCCTAAGTAGCTTTTGATTGTGGTGGTTATCACAGCAACAGAAAACAAACAAGTATCTTTGTTTAAAGAGAGTTGAAGTTTGTTTTGGTGGAAAGAGAAATAATCTGTGGATCAGATGGCGCTATTCCAGTATTGATAAGCTTTCTAAGGGCCGTAGGATAGCTGTGCTGGCTGTTGTTGGTTGTCACTTTGACTACCTCTGGGATTAACTAAAACCAAGCTGCTGTATACACCAGTGAGGGGATTTTTCTTAATGAAATAATTTGAAATAATGAAATAATTTGACTTACCTTTATTCTAGATCTTTTGATGTGGGAAGATCCACCCTTAGTCTAGATCTTCTGAGATGGAAAGATCTACTTTTCACCTGTCACCCCACACCCCCTTCTCCTGGCAGCCTATATAAAGGCCTATATAAATTGCCCTCATTCTCATTGGCCAATCCGTTCCTTCACTGGCTTTAGAGCCTCCTTCAGGATTCCAGTATATACTCAAGATCAACTGAGACATCTAGCCTCATGGACTGTACAACTACTGGATTCTTGGACTTTCTGTTGGTAGACAGCTGTTGTTACACTAGCTGGCCCATGGCTTGTAAGTCATTCTAATAAAATCTCCTCTATATATAAAGCACCCCCCTATAAATTCTGTTCCTTTAGAGTACCTTGACTAATGCAGTAGCCTGTATAGGAATAATATCATATTACAAAGTTAAGCCCTTTGGAACCTTGATTGCTCTGAGGGTTCAGCAACTTAGCTTGGCTCTGGATGGATGAAATTCAAGTGTCTCTCAGTCCTCCCTGGACTCTGGGAATCATTGCCTTCATAGCTCCCAGCACTTGTTCCTTGGTATCTTAGGATTCAGTGTTAGACTCAAGGAAATCCCTGTGCTGATTCATAGCTTGCTCCCAGCATTCTGTCCTGCAAGCCCCTGCTGCCTCAGCCTCCCCACACTCCAGATTCTTCTCACCCTTTTAGGCTACTGTGCTCTACGTGGGTCCTTCCTTTTTAGCTTGCTGGAAGGGAGGGGATTGCAGGACTAGTGTCCAGCCAGCTGTTTTTTTTCCTCTGGCTGCAGTCTTTATCATTCTGGTTGGGTTGTTGTAGCCTAGTCTGAAAGCAGTCATGGCTTGTATTTTTGTCCATCTTTTGTAATTCTTCTTGACAAGATGACCATGTCCATCCCAGTTACTCATTCATGGTTAGGCAGCAGAAGTCACCTATGGTCTTTTCAGTGATGGTCTCTAAGACTTTCAACCCTGCCCCATCTGATTTGGAAGCTGTTCTTGGTGATGATGGATATTTGCAAAGTCATAATAGTACATTAAGCCATAGGAGAACACCTGGAACACAACCCTAGAGGCTGGGGGAAGGTATCAGATCAGAAGTTTCTAGATTTAAGTTAAAAATCTCTGAATGTTTTGGCTATAGAATTCTTTATTTTTGCCTTAAATAAGAAGTAGGTATTGTGCAGAATTTTGTTTTATTTTGTTTGTTGCCAGGTTGGGCTTGGAACTTCTTGTGTAGAGGAGGCTGGCCATGAATGCTTTCCTTGTCATTCTGCTCCTCCTTCCACATGTGGGTTACATGTATGTACCACCACACTCAGCTACTTTGTTGTAATTTGAAAAGAAATGCTAACAACGTTTTTCAAAAAAGTCCATAATATAATTTGGTGTTGGTAAATTTTTTATCTATGCAGGCCAGCCAGCAAATATTTATGAGCAATGAGGCCTCATAAATTCTGGCAGATCTGCTATTGCAGAGCAAAAGCGTAAATGGATGATATGGTGCATTGAATGAAAATGGCCTTCACAAGCTCTTATGTTTGAATACTTGGCCCTCAGTTGATAGAATGGCTTGGGAAGCTAAGAGGTGTGGCCTTGTTGGAGGAAGTGTGTCACTGTGGATGGGCTTTGAAGTTTCAGAAGACTTTTACATTCCCATATGCTTTTGTTTATGGTTCAAGATACGAACTCTCAGCTGCTGTTCTAGCCACCTGCCACCTTTATTCTGCCATCAGGGACTATTACCCTCTGGGACAGTAAGCCTGCAATAAAAATTTGCCAATAAATTGCTTTGGTCTTGGTGTTTTGTCACAATAGAAAAGTAACTAATGCAAATGGAAATGCTTGTATTCTAAAAATCTTTCTTTACAAACACAGGATGTGGACCAGTTTGGCTTATAGCTTGCCAGTTCTTGTTTTAGAGTCACATTCATTAAATATTTATTAAAAATTATTTTATTTGGGGGTGAGAGGAATGGCTTAGCATATAAGGACATTTGTTCTTGTATAGGACCCAGATTTGATTCCCAGCACCCACATGGTAGCTCACAACCAACCGTAACTTTAGTTCTAGGAGCTCTGACCCTCTCATCTCACCTTAATGAGCAACGGCCATGCATGTGGTACACAGACATGAGTGCAGATAAAATACTCATACACACAAATAAAACTATTTAAAAATAGTTTTAAAATTAATTTTGCAGCAAATACTTGGTTTTCAACTTTTTACAAAAGCCAACAGAACACATTTTGACTAGGCTATAAGGAAAAGAAAAACGTGAACTGAAGAGTCTTGATAGATGCAGAGTGAAGAGTGGCCTGGACACCAGTGTACACAGAAGCACACTTATATACTTTCGTTAATACCAAGGTAGTTGTTTGGTAGAGATTTACAAAATCATCGTTCGTGTCTAATTCAGTGCTATGATTTAAAAAGGACACAGATGAGTGTTAAGTGGTTCCTTTCTTCACAGAGTTTACAATCTTAATTTGTAAACAGACACGTATTAAAATGCCATCTCATTCAGAAATGGATTAGATGTTACAGGGTTATAAGTAATTTACTCTTACCAGTGAGCTCATGAGGAAAATCTCAAGCTCTCAATAAGGGTGTGCTCACAGATTCTTCAAGATTGGAATTTTTGTTTAAAATTCTCATTATTAACAATAAAACCTGTTGGATGTTGTCCTTTGAATTCAGACTCTCATTCTTCATTTACAGTAGATGCTCACGGTTCAGTAAGCCTGATTTGCCTGTTAACACCTGTTCTTTTCATTTAAAGGCACCATGGAAACACAGCTAGATTAGCCTGTAGCACACCCAAGGCAGAGTCCTATTCAGCCATCAGGGTGTTCTGTACAAGTGTTTTATTCACAGTATGAACATATATCCCTAACAATTGAGATACAGTAAATAGAGTAAGCTGTGCTTGTCCATCAAGGACATTCTTAAGTGAATGTCCTTGATGGACAAGGACATTGTCCTTGTCAACAGAGCAGTGATACTGCTCTACTGTTAGTGCATGATGGGGAACGACCCAGTGACTTTCCATGCCAGTGCCCTTAGGTGCCATTGCTGTGGTTTATACTATGGCATTCCCAGTATTTTCCCATAAGGCTTTTGTGCAATCAAGGGCAATTTTGTACAAGTACTCCATATGATTAAAAAAAATATCTTTAAACTATTATGAGCATGGTTTTGATCTGTGGACCTGTGGTCCCTAAGCCATAATCTGTGAACCTCTGCCTTATGAAACTGAGTCTGAATACTAATGAACAAGAGGCAGATGTCATGAGAAAGTCTTTTCAGATACAAAGCCTAGGGCAACCCTTCCCCTCAAGAATTTGTTAGGAGAGAGTTTTTTTTTTTTTTTTTTTAAATCATTGAACATTTGGCTTAATATAATTAAATATAAAGCATATGTTATCAATTTAAATGTTACTTAAAATTCAAGAAAATTTAGTTACATTTCCAAATTGTTAGTGTAGCTTTCCCTTTTCAGAGGAATTTCCAAGTATATATAATAGCCCCAAATGCAAATCATAGTCTATTATATATTAAATTAGTTCCTCATGGTCCAAGTTGTATAAAAATAAAATTACAAACATTCTCAAATTTTTTATAGAAAATGTAGTCTTTAATTTGAGACATTTCTCTCAGTACCCTTTAAAAACTGGCAGTAAGAGTGCATATTTTTGGTGTATCCTGTGTGTTTTTTTCCTGAAGACCTACATGTAGGGCATTTAGGCTGGGTGACTGGGGAAAATAGGCGTGAAGCTAGTGTGAGGTCAAAGACATGTCCAAACTCTGAAAATCTCAAACTTGAGACTGGCAGGAGTAGGACCACTTCCTCTGCTTCTGTGCCTGCATGCCTTGGAGCACATAGCCTGGTGACCCGCAACGCCACAGTTCTCAAGGCAGTCACCAGTAGTCATGTAGCCTGGCACCTGGATGTAAACAGAGCATCCCAGCATCTCAACCCCAACCAGTGAAATGTACCCATTCTGGAATCCCTTCCCACTCCCAAAGGTTTATATAGTCCTTGTCCACACTGAGTAAAGGGCCACAAGCTGTTTCACTAAATATCGTCTAAGAGGTGCTGTTTCATTGTAATATCTCTGAGCTAGGAGAGCTGTACCATTAAAATCCTCCCTGCACCCCCCATATCTCTGCCTCCCCATATCTTGTACGTGTTCACCCTACCAGTTCTGGACTCTGCTTTATCCACCTGCATACCCTGAGGGATGGAGCAGAGCACCTTGGGGTATGTGGGCACAGAAGCAGGGTGAGATCAGAAGCAGGGAGGAGCAGTCCTACTTCTACTGCTGAGATTTTCAGTTTGAGATTTGAGATTTTCGGTCTCAGGTTTGAGATTTTAGGGGTTTAAACATATCTCTGACCTCACTCTAGCTCCATGCCTGTTTTTCGTGATCACCCCACCTGCATGCCCCACATATACCTTCTTAGACATTGTGATGGTTACTTATAACTTCTCAGCTTGACACAACCTAGTATCACCTGATATATATTACATTTTATACATACATATATGTATTCAGACATCAGGAAGGATAGAGTCTTGTCATCTAGGAGAACAATGGCTAGAACTGGAATATATGAATGAAGTAACCAGGTTGATGGACGCTGACTGGTTATTTATGTTTGTCTGTTTCCCAAGGATTCTGGAGCTCTAGGGAACAAAGACCATAGTTACTGTAGTCAGACAATATGTTTTTTGCTCTATATCCAAGTATGGTATTGGTGGTAATGACCATAATGATAAAAGCAATAAGTGGATTTGTTTTAGACTTTCATTGTAATAGCTATGGTATGTTTTTACTTGGATTCTCTCGTGATCCTATCAACAATCCTGTGATGTAGAAATAATTTTTACTTTCTGAATAACAGAGCTCAGATCACAGAATTAGAAATTAATATGGTACGATTTGAGTATAGAAAAATGAACCATGAAGGTTTGTCATAAATGCTTTGTGGTTGCACACACCTTTAAGCCCAGCACTCAGGAGATTGACAGGTTGGATTTCTGTAAAATTGAGGCCAGCCGATTCTATATACAGAGTTCCAGGCCATCCAGGGCTACATAGTAAGACCAGGTCTAAAAGAAGAATGAAAATAGAAAAATAGTGCACTTCTATGAAATTCTCCTATGGGAAAAAAAATATAGCTGCTTACCTCACGTAAGTCTGGTTGGCTTTCCAGGCATTTGCTGTACCCAATAGGCAGAGTTTCTACCCTGGAGCCCAGACTTTGAACACGCAGGACCTGACATTCTCAAGTTTGAATCATCCTTTGTGTAGAAGAGCTGGCACTGATTAGACAATTATGTAAATTCTGTATCTTTTATTTGCATGTAGTATTTTGGTAGGAACTGCTGGGTAGTTTTTCTTTTCCTTTATTTGGGAAGACACTGGCTTGATTTGTTCTTGCTCAGAGCTGTTTCTATATTTCACTTGAGCTAGCTGTCCTAACAAAGAAACCTCACCTGTATTTCTCTTATGTCTGGGCTCATTTTTTCCTATTCTGAACCAAACAAACTGGCTGAAGTATAAAAATAAACAGCTGTTATTTCCTTTAATTTTTATCCTTTGAGACATGGTCACATGTAGTCCATGCTGGCCTCAAATTCATTATGTAGTCAAAGATGACCTTGAACTTTGGTTTTTCCTTCTTCTATCTCAGAGCTAGGATTGAAGGCATGAGCCACCATGCCTGTTTCATGAGGTGCTGGAGATCTAACCTAGGGTTTTGTACATGCTAGGCAAGCACTGTATTTACTGAGCTACAGCTCCAACATCTGATAATGAAATTCTTAACTTACCACGGACACTCTCTTCTCTACAGTTTTCACACCAGAGTACATTTTCTTGGCTTTAGGTTTTTCTACTTTTAAAGATAGAGTTGAGAGCCTGGAGATGGGAGGGAGAGAAAAGAGAGAGAGAGAGCTCAGTAGCCAGGAGCACTTTCTGTTCTTACGTAGGACCTGGGTTTGGTTCCTAGCACCCACGTGACAGATCAGATCTGTCGGAAACTCCAATTCTAAAGGATCCAGTGCCTCCCGTGATGTCCACGGGTTCCTGCATGCACGTGGTGTATATGTGTACACTTGGGCACACACATACACACAAAATAAGATAAATATATATTTTTAAAAATGGAGTTGAATCTGGTTCTGGTGGGAACCAGCTGGGATGTTTTGATGTCATCATACTGACCTAGGCTGTCTTTGTCCAAGCTTGTTGTAATGGCAGGAGACTAAAACCTTTAACTGGCTAAGTGAGAGCTGTCAGATTTCCTTTTCATTGTATCCAGCTACAACCCTGACTATTAGAATTCTGACTTATATATTGCTGGGTCCTGAGCAGTTAACGTTTTGAACATTTGCAAATTTTTTTGTTGTGTAAAATTGAATAAAACTTAATATTTTTATTTTTGACAATTTCACACATATATACACTGTGTCTTGATCATATAAACCCTTAGTTCGTTCCCTTGTTCTACTCCTGAGTCCCCCTCCCCAACATTTTCCTTTCTGTTAAACCAAAAAAACCCCAAACTATAAATCCCAGAGTCTAATTAGTGCTGTTTGCAGGGGCATGAGCAATCTCCCAGTGGCCACATCCCTGAAAGAAAAAAGGGTTCTCCGTTCCCCTAGCAGCCATCAGTTTTCAAGAGCTTTTCGTATAGAGGTGGAGCTCCATGGGCCTCTACCCTGTCCATGCCTGGCTTGATCTTGTTCAGGTAATTGTAGCTGTTGTGAAATTGTGAGTGCAGGAACCTTGTTATGTCCAGAAGAAAGCATTTCACAGCCTTCCACCCCACAAGCTAGCTCTTATATTCTTGCCACCCCTTCTTCCTGACCTTCTAGGGCATGACATACATGTCCTATTGAGGGTTGAGTACTCAACTGTCACACACACTCACAACTTTGATTGGTTATGATTCTCTGCCTTGACTACTGCCTGCTGCAAAAGCCTCTCTGGCCACATTGAAAGCAGCACTAATGTATAGGTATAAACACACACACACACACACACACACACACACCCAGTGGGCCAACTGGCTGCTCTTCCAAAGGTCCTGAGTTCAACTCCCAGCAACCACATGGTGGCTCACAACCATATAAGATGAGATTGGGTGCATTTTTTCTGACATGCAGGCAGAACACTGTATACATAATAAATAAATGTTTAAAAAATGTGGGTGTCATACTTTTGACTGTGTATGCTACTGCCCTCTGCTGGCTAGTAGTTGTCATTTCTGACTAAGGCAGCTAATGGGAAAACACATTACATACTCTTTAACATTCTAAAATTTTCCCAAATGCAGCTGCCCAGTAAAAGGACAAAATTATAAGCATTTCTGTGACAAGTCTTTTCAAAGGGGTTGTATGAGTTAGGTCAAGATAATGACACCCAGGAAAGTGTTTTCCACTTGATATTTTGGAAATTTGGAAATTCGAAAACACAGGTAGTGTAAAGGCTTCTTTAGGTAAATACTAACTTGAGCCTCTGTTACTCTGCCTGTCAGCAGTTAGAGCTTTTTCTTGTATTCAGAATGTCTCCGTATGTATTTCTTTGTGTCTCAGTCCCATAGCTGGCCTGGATTGTTGAGCACTTGAGCGTAGATTCATGTATAGGCATGCTGCTCCTGCCTCAGAGCCTGGCCCCGACTTTTATGTTTTAGGTTTCTGTAAATGCTTGAGTGACTCAGTCAGTCAAGCATTTAAGGCATTTGGGTGTTGGGGTCTAAAAGCCATGGAGTAGTGACTTCACCGGTGGGTACAGGCAAGTATTGCTAAGAGGCCTCTCCCCCGTAAGCTGAGAGCCGCCCGTTGAGCAGTTATCAGCACTCTTATGCATATGTGTAACAACTTTTTAACTTCGGTAAAAGGTCCAAAAGCCAGTATTCTGGAGTAGTCTTAGAATTGCCTACTTCCTCTGCTGGTGCAATTTCCCTATACCATGATGTATGTCTGAGAAATGTGTGAGGTGTGAGTGAGAAATGTGTGAGGTGTGTGTTTAACTGCATTGCCAGTGACACCTTTTTGAATCCTGACCTGGGATATACTTCCTGGTGCAGCCATTTTTAAAGCTTCTGTGGGAAGAGAAGCAAGAGGAGCTACCGTGGACAAGACAGGCCCCTTCTGCCAAATGAAAGTACAGGCAGTGACCATCACTGAGTGAGATAAATAGCCTTATCCTTGATCTTTCGGTCGGAAAATGAGGCTGAGTTGTTGAAATAACTTAAACTTAGGACACAGATAGGGAATTTGAATTTGAGCCCAATTAGGTCCCTCGCAGTAAACACAGACGTTTTTGATTTTTCCTCCTAGTAGCTGTTGGTGGACGGCAGTAACCCTCAACATCTGTGTCAGTCAGCTTTGCGTCATCGTTGCAGAACACCTGAGATAATTAAATTAGAAAAGAGTTCTTTGCCTCATTGTTTTGGCAGTTCCAGTCCGTGACCTTTTGGGACCTGCAGTAAGCAACACATTATGGCAGGAGCTCATGATCCCTGCCAGCAAGCAAGCGAGGACGAAGAAAGGGTCAGGGTCTCAATTACCATTCAAGACCATGCTACTAGCAACCTAGGCATTTCTCACAAAACTCTTCCTCTCAAAGGTTTTGAACCCACCAATGATGCCCCCCCCCCCGTGCACCCACTCTCAAACACAACAGGCTTTTGGGGAACATTGATTATCTAAACTATAGCATACTGCTGCTAGTGATATGCCCAGCACAGTCTTGTGTATTTCCTGCAGTTCTTAATTTTCTGACTAAGGCAGCTAATGGGAAAATACGTTACATGCTCTTAACATTCTAAAAATTTCCCAAATGACTTTGGGAGTCTGTTTTATTTTAGGTGAAAAATGAGAAAACCTAAGCCCTCTGGTGCTCATTAGCTATCTTCAGAGTTTGAACCCTGTAATGCATACCAGGTGCTGAACTGTGTAAATGTGGTAGTAGATGGCCTCTTTTGTGTGTGTCTGTGTGTTTGAGACGAGGTCTCTCTGTGAAGCTCTGGCTGTCCTGGAACTCACTCTGTATCAGGCTGGCCTCCAACTCACCGAGATCTGTCTGCCTCTGCCTCTCTGAGTGCTGGGATTATAGGTGTGTGCCACCACAATGGGCTTGTAGGTGACTTTTAAGGTTGTTACTTAATAAGATATATTTGGATCAGAATTAAAAATGAGTTTCTGTTTAGAGTTAGAAAATGAACTTCTTTGTTAATTCATAAAAAATAATTTTAGAGATTTGGCACTTAAAGATTTTCTGTGCCAGTAGTCTCAAACTGGAGAGTGCATTAGAACTACTGAAAGATCTCATGAGAACCAATCACGGGCACCTACCTGCATAGTTTTGGTAATTCCGGAATAGTGCAGAAATTTGTGATTCCAAGATTCCTGAGTGCTGCTAATGCTGTTGGTCCAGGGACCACAGTTTGAGAACATGAATCTAGTCATTATGTCCCGTGCGGTAGGAGATCTGCCACTAGATGGCATCAAAACACTTCTTAGAGGGTACTTATTGGCCGGCGACCTAAGTCTCTTTCTTGATGAGAGTTTAGGTTATGTGAAAGATTCATCATATTATTAAATTTAACATGCTGGAGCCTGATCTGTTCCATATATATAAAAAGTAAGGATGTTTTCAAAGATTCGTTCAAATCGTAGAAACTGTAGAAATATTGCTGTTACAGTCTTTCACACACTGCTTCATATCTCATAGACTTCCTTCCAGTTATTAATGTTGCTTCATTTTACTTACCGTGAGAGCTGCAGGACCTATTACAAACTAGAAGCATAGGAGCAGGAGACATGGCTCAGCAGGTAGGAGCACTGTCTGCCCTATAACCATCTGCTAGTTCTAGTGAACCCTATGCTCTCTGTGGCCCTCAGCAGCACCAGGCACACAGGTTTTGCATTATACATAGAAGCAACAAATATTTTATGTCACAAACAAATAAAGAAATATTTTAAAATAAACGGTTCATTTAAAATATATAAAAACAAATGTACATCATGTAAATCATCAGACAAGTGGGATTAATTTTTCTAAACTAGTGAATTTTCATTTGTTAACTTTTAGATTCACTTTAAAATATTTGTTCACATAAATATTCATAATTTTGCTCTTTTTTTTCCAGGTGTATTTGGATCAGTCTCTGTTGGCTTTCTTAGTCAAAAAGTTGAATAGTTCCCTTTTAAAGAACTCTTGATAAAATGTGTTCGACTGCTCTTTGCCTCTCCTCTTTCTTACCCTGGACTCTCACTGCATACAATCCCAGCTGTCCCAGCACTCCCAGGGTCGTTCTACCCACTGTAATGACCTAATAGTGGCAAATGTAGAGCTACTGGCTTGCTCAGTCCTGTGCTAAACTCTCCTGTTCACATTAGCATGTCTTTTTTTTGAAATAGTAAAACTTTCTGGGTTTTATTTTTTTTAAAACAGGTTCTGTATATACCTACATGCTATTTGGGTTTTTCTTGATCCTTGATAATATTTTTTTATTGATGCTGTTGTTTTCTTCTCAGCTTTTTTGTTTTGTTTTGTTTTGTTTTCTTCTTGGCCTTTGGAGTGAGGCTTTGGTTAGATTTCACTGACTGAATAGGGTGTGAAAGACTAAAACAGAAAAAGAACTTAATAGGAATCATTCAATCAGATTAAAAAGCCAGCCCGTTGGCAAGGACTGAGGCTAGCTTAATGCTACAGAGATGACAACAGGGGAAGAAGTAGAACAGACATATTAAGAACATTTTTTGAAACACTGTAGTCCTCTTTTAACGACATGAAATTTTAATGTCTTGTGGTCAGTGGAAAGGAGCTTTTATGAGGATGACACGTAACATAGCTGAAACCAATTTGATTCTTCTAGAGATTATTATCCAGACTATTCTTTTTCTGTTTCTGTGGTTACAAATGAAATTATGTATTCATACTGTACATTTTTGCATAGCATTACTTAGTTGTAGAAGTGCAGTCTGATAAAACTGTAGCGTTAGTTGCATGTAATTTGAAGTTTTCTGCTGTCCTTTCAAAAAGGAGGAGGGGGAGATTTGTATTGTTTTATTTAACCTAGTGTATCTGAAATACTATTTTTGAGTGCCAGGGAGATGGCTGTGGTTAAGAGGACTGGCTGTTTTTCTAGAGGACCTAGATTCAATTCCTAGGACCCAGGTGATCCCAGACCCACTTTTAGACTAGACACCAGACATGTCCATGGTGCACAGACTTACATGCAGTCAATGTAAAATAAATAAGATTTTAAAAGTAAATAAAAATATTATTTTTACATAGGTATGAAAGTTCCTAAGGAGTGATTTCAACACAGAGGGGGGACTGAAATCAAATCCTACAATACGCTAGACTCCAGACTAACCACATTGCTTATACTTTTGGTCACACATGACACATAGCTACTTTATGAGATGACAGTAGGCACATAGGCTATTTCACTTCTCAGTGACAGAGAAAGTTAAGAAATAACAAGAGATGGACAAATCAGCTAGACCTGCAACTTTTTACAAGTTCTGGGAGTATTCAAATCAAACCAGTTGGAAGAATGTGATACTGTCTCACTGTACTTGTCTCTCTACTGAAGCCATGGCTAGTATTTTAGGGTTTTCCCCAGATTGTTTAGCCAACTTAAAATAAAAAGTACAGTGTTTCTGAAGATCCTGTTACATTTGCTTCTGTATGAAATGCTGTGTGTTCATTTGAATCCACATCTACAGTACTTCATATTTTGTAGCTGATGTGGTAAATCAGTTTCATATGGTATTGGGCAAGCTGGATGGTTAAGCCTCTTAACTTCAGCAGCCAGCATATTCTAGTTGCTGTAAACAATTAAGCCTGTCAGCAGTTGACCTTGGGAATGCTAATTTGCTTGTCCCTGGGTGCTGCCTCAGGCCCTGGCTTTCTCTCTGTGGGTGGGAGTTATGAACCTGGTTTTGAGAGCTAGAGGCATCTGAGGCCAGCTCCAAACAGATGTGCTTCTTGCTTCATTTTTGCATGTGACCACAGTTGCAAGAGGCATATTCTTGCATGGTATTTTTATAAAGGCTTGTGGAATCAGAGACCAAAGTTGAAAGGCAGCTTCTTTTTACCTTTGAATCTATTTTTGCCCTCAGTGGAGTCCTGATCCGTCATGGTGAAAGTTGATTTAAAACTGACATAGTCTTTCTCATTGTGAGTTCATTGTGTATCTTAAGCTTACTAGAAGAGTTGGAAGCCATCTTTTATCACACACGCACACGCACACACCACACGCTCTCACACTTCCTGCTTTGTGATTTTTACTGACAGGGTCTTACCATGTAGTCTAGGCTCACCTCCAAGTCACAGTCCTGCCTCATCCTCCAGAAGTCTGAGATTCCAGGTATACACAAGCACAGCAATATATGAGCAATACACGATCACAGGTTTGGTTTTGTGTTCATTGCAGCTGTTTAGTGTCTAGTTCAGAATAAGCTGAATAATTGAGAAAAGGCTGCTAGCAGGGGGAGTTATACCTATTGGCAAGCTCTCAGTGTATGCTTGCCTGAGAGAGAGGCTGAGCAGTGTGGGCTGTGCTCTTTGTGTGTGTGTGTGTGTGTGTGTGTGTGTATCAGTGTGCCTGAGAAAGAGGAGGTGAGAAAAGACCAAGTTCAGAATTACTGTCACTGTAAACTGGTGATGGCAGCAGTGGTTACTTCTACCTGCAGACAAAGATTTCACTTTTCTTCTGGACTGTGTTAGGTTTTTGGGAGAAGAGAACATGTGCTCAGGGAAGAGAAATATTGAGTTCACTTGTCTTAGGACAGGGAATTTATTAACACCATAGCCTGCCCTGTGGTCGGAGCCTGATGCCAGAGGCCTTAGTCCTGCCACACAAAGGAAGGTGTCTATTCTTAAAAGTTTCAGAGGGAGGAGGAAGTCTTATGCTGTATTGGAAGGAGGCCTAGTTAATATGTGCCTTGAGCTAGATAACCCTGACCATAGTCAGGTAACTTTAGATTTTGAGTAGCAAGATGGAGAGGCAGATTTGGTTCTTTGTGAAGGCTGTGTGAGGTGAACAGGTTATAGGGCCAAGTATGGTCCATCGGCTCTTAGCAGCAGCATCTGCATCTGGGAATTCTGGGTTCTAATACAGTGCTTGGACAAAGTACAACATTATACTGTAAGTACAAAATGTAAAGTGTCATATAAAACTCATTCAAAATGTTTATTTTGTTTGGTTTTCATTGTTAGGTAATTGTTAACACTTTTTTATCCATTAATTACCAATTAATTTTTGGTCCATGCCTTGAAAAGTTTAATAATTTAGTTAGTAACAATGGCAATATGAAAACATGTAAAGATTAGGAGAACTACATTGTAGGAAATGATGTATTTCTAATTAATAGATTATTGGTCTGTCTGACCAAAATAAGAATCAGGAAGTCCTTCACCTCGAAAGAGCACTGGATCCTCTGGAGCTCTATGAGGTGATCATGAGCTGCGTAATATAAGTGCTGGGAATCAAACCTAGGACCTCTGCATGAGCAGCATGCTCTCAACCACTGAGCAGCCCTTTTTCTAGACTGTATTTATACATCTTAATTATCAATAATTGCCTCTAGAGATTGTCTGTGTTTGATCAGTTCTCTACCTATGATCACAGCACTTTGGCATTTTCTCTTCAAAAATGCTTTAATTTGTCTACTCCATGTTCAACTCTTGGGCATAGTTCACAGAGATGTGGCGTCACTGTTCCATCTCTTTGTGTACACTGCAGTCATAGAGACCTACTCTAAGTATCACTGTAGTGCTCTGTAAACTTGTTGCCTTTATTTACATGACTTCCTGTCCCTGTTGAGTGCTGGTGGGGCGCCTGGTCATCACTCACAGTTAAGGTTCAGTACCATTTCTCTTCTTTGGTTCCATCGTATATGCTGTCCATTTAAGGAGTAGCTACAAACAACACACAAATGATGGTTGGTCAGCAGTGAGCTGTACTTTGTAGATTCTTATTCTGGATAAAAAGTTATTCTGTGTTAGTCTCCTATATCTGTAACAGATTTTGTAAACTGAAAATATAAAATAGTATCTGCAAAGAAGTTGTGAAAAGAATGGCAGAAATGGCAAGATGATCCAGTGGGTAAATGTGCTTGCCATGAAGCCCTACAGTCTGAGTCTGATCTCTGGAAGCCCCATGTGGAAGGAGAGGACTGGTTCCAGCAAGTTGACCTCTGACCTCCATATGTATAAAGTGCACAAACACCCACACAATTGTTTTTTAAAAAGGAAATGATTCTTGCATGTTCATGTGTGTGATTTACTGGCCTGTTAATTTCTAGTAGAAAATTATTTTTAAAAAGAGCACAATAGTATCTTCCATGCCATAGATTACTGGCAAACCTTGCTTGGGAAGTCAGCCTAACGTCAGGTGCATCTGTATTGAAGCTTATGCATTTTAATGCTTTATTTTGCAAAAGTCCTTTACATTTCCTGAAGTTAGTTTCACTGTGTTTTTGTTTACTCCCTTCTATCTGGCAAGCACTATGCTAGTAATATAAAATAATTTTACTGCTTATAGACCTTATTCCAGACATTTTGTCTCTTAATAGTATTATGAGAATGAACTAGCCATTTGAGAGGCGATAGCTAAAGCATAGGAGTGAAGTGACTTGCTTGAAGTTACAGGTAGTTTCATATCCCATTAGCTTCTGTTGTGCTAAATTGAATATATGTATAACAAACACACATATACATATATATCAGCTTGTTCTTTATTAATCCTAATTACCTTTGAATGAATATGCCTTTGTAAGTTAGTAAGTCAGCAAATAACAAACTTGTAGGTTTTTTTTTTCCTAGAATTTTTTGTGGACACAGTGTTTTGTTTACATTTTGTGTTAATAAAAATTTTTATATTGTGATTATTTGAGTTAGGGTCTTATTGCTGTAAAGACACACCATGACCAGGGAAACTCTTATAAAGGAAAACATTTAGTTGGGGCTGGCTTACAGTTTCAGAAGTTCAGGACAGTTCATTACTGTCCTGGTGGGAAGCATGGCAGTGTGCAGGCAGACATGGTGCTGGCGAAGGAGCTGAGAGTTCCACATCAGGATTAACAGGCAGTAGGAAGTGGACTGAGCCACTAGGCCTAACTTGAGCTTATGAGACCTCAAAGCCTGTCTCCTCCTTCAACAAGACCACACCTACTCCAAGGTCACCTCCTAATAGTATCACTGTCTAGGGGCCAAGTATTCAAACACATGGGGCCATTCCTATTCAAGCCACCACACCAACCTAGTTTTCTTTCTTCAGCATTCTGAAACTCCATTAGCCTTTTCGTTTTCTAAATTTTGTAATTAACCATTTTTTAATTTATCAGTCTAAAATGTATAATGTAGTGTTAGACAATTCATGGATTCACATAACTGTGACCACAATCATTACCTCAAAAACACAACCGCTGGCCAGTTGTGGTGCTGTATGCTTATAATTCCAACACTGAAGGCTGAGGCAGGAGCATTGTGAGTTCAAGGCTAGCCTGGGCTGTATAATGATGGGAGAAAAGGAGACCAACATGAAAGGAATGAGGGAGGGAAAAGAAAGGGGGCAGACCCTGTATTCTTTAGCTACTGCCTTTCAGTTTCTCCAGGAGCTACTAATCTGCCGTGGCTCTGGGGCTCCAGATTGTCCTGTTGTGAACATTTCATATAAAAATGTGTGGGTTTTGTTTGTTTGTTTGTTTTTGGTGTTTGTGTAGTTCGAGTGTTCTGCTTAGCTAGTGTTTTCAAGCAAGTTTCATGTATGTTGTTACATCCATCACATCTAATCGGTTAACACCACTTATTTTTATAATTTAATAGTATCCCATTATGTATCTATGCCACACTTTTTAGATCCAACAGTTGGTGGACACTGGGCTGTTGGTATTACTAAGTTATTGTTTGGATGCTCGTGGTTTGAATGAGAAATGCCCTCCCTAAGCGCAGGTGCTTGAATACTTGGCCCCAGTAGGTGGTGCTGTTTGGAGAGCTTTGCAAGGTGCGGTCTTGCTGGAGGAAGTGTGTCACTGGGAGCCAACTTCAGATTTTATAGCCTGTCCCTGCTTCTAGTTTGCTCTCTCTACTTCCCTCTTGCATTTTAAATGTGTGCTCTCAGCTTCCTGCCCCCATGCTTACTGGTTGCTGCCCGATATCATGCCTCCCAGCCATGATGGGTTCAAATCCCTCTAGAACCATAAGCCCAAATAAACTATTTCTTTCATAAATTGCTTTTGGTCACATAGTGTTTTATCACAGCAACAGAAAAGTAACCAGTACAATATTAATTATGGCTACTAAGCATCCATTTTTATGGTAGTATCTCAGTGTGGTTTTGATTGGCATTTCTGTAGTTAATAATGTCATATGCTTTTTGGCCATTACAGAAATCTCTGGAGAAATATCTATTCATATCCTGTGTAATTTTTAATCCAGTTTTTAAGTTCTTTATATACTTTAGATAAAAGTCCAGTATCAGAATACGGTTTGCAGATATTTTTTTGTTGTATGCTGCTGTTTTACTTTCCTGACAGTGTTCATGAAGTATGCAAGGTTGTCATCTTGCCAGAGTCTAGCTGTCTGGATTTTCTGTTGTTGCTGGTGCATGTTTTCTTGATAGAGCTTAGCATCAAATTTAAAGCAGTCCTGATCATGTGTACTGAGTATGAGTTTGGAGCTGGGACTTGATTGACGTGTGGCATCATATATAGATAAACAAGTGGAGAAGGTATATAAAGGTGCTATGATACAAACCCTTCCAATGTGGTACCATGGAGTAGATGGAAAATTGTAGAGGAGGGCCTTTAGGACAGATTTCACACGGGCCACTGCATCATTGAAGATAAGTAGCTGTTCCATGTCAAGTGGGAGAAAATATTTCTGAGGGAAACAGACTAGAAGAGCTGGATGAGAATTTTTCCCTACATGAGAGCTGACAAGTTTGCCTGTGAGTTTCATGGATGCTAGAGAGGTTAAGAGACCTCTGGGTCAGAGACAAAGACCTTTTACTGTGGTACATCAAGTAGTGTGAGTCTCCTGGTTCACCCTCCTGTCTCCATGCCTCACACACTGTTGGGCTGATATGGGAGGACCCAGGAAGGTTGAAGTCATAGCTGAGGGACCCTCGGGTTAAGAGACCCAGATTTTTTGTAGTGGGCAGTAAACATGCTTAACGTTTACCCTGAAAGAAGATATTAGCTCTATTATTTTGGAAGTTGATACCATCTCAGTCTTGTAAGGTTTTATCCTTACATAAGTATTCTTGAAAATATGATCTGGAATAGAAGAACACTTAGAACCTTTGCCCTGAAGATGTGCAGAAATAAGTGGGAACCATGGAGACTTGTTCTCCAGTACCTGGCAGATCCAGGGAACTGCAATCTTCAGATTAAAGATTAACTTCAGCTTGGCCTTTTCCAGGCCGTTGCCACCACCAGTGGTGAGAACTTCAGTGCTTTTCTTCAGAAACGAACTTTGTCCAAGATGTAGGAGAGCCGAGGTAAATGAAGAGGGAACTCCCCCCGCCCCCCCCCCCCCCCAAGGGAACATAATCCTTTGGTTTGCTGGGTGGAATCATGTTGGGCTTTCAGAACCACAGAATCATGCATGGTTTCAAACTCAGCACTGCCCATTGTAGTAGCGTTGTGACTTTTAACTTTTGTTTTTTATTTATAAAGTAGTGATAAAATGTAAAATGGTAGTGGATGTCTGTTGAATACTTAACCATATACTCATATACATCTTCCTAACTCCTGCCTTATTTGGGGTTACTATTAAAGTATTAAGGAATGTATCTAAACTGCTTTTTAATGAGCTGGTACCTAGTATTCACATTTCATTGGTCAGTTATTTTGTTTTTGCTATAATTGTTTGAGCCTTTTGCATTTGAAAAGATGGATCTTTTAGAACTTTAGGCTCAGAATTGATTTTTGTACAAAATACAGCCGTGAATTAAAATGTAAATTCTCTATCTACTAGCTTGGGATAGTTGCTTCATTTCTTTGAGATTGCTTTTTCCTGCATGTGAGGATTTGTGGGCAGCCTTTTTGTGGTTATTCTTGGTTTGAAACAGTTACTCCCTTTGTTGTGCAGGATTTGCTTTAAACTGTGCTCTTACTATTTTGCCCAGGTTAGTCTCCAAAGCTTTGTGGGCTCAATGATCCTTTTTTCTCAGCAACCCACCGGGGGTCAGAGACATGTTACTCCACTGCCTTACCCTTTTCATTTTCAAGTGGTGCTGGGCAGAGACTGTGTGTGTGTATGTGTGTGTGTGTGTGTGTGTGTGAGAGAGAGAGAGAGAGAGAGAGAGAGAGAGAGAGAGATTGGTGTTATTAATCCTAAGGGCAAATCGCTGTATGTTTTATAATCAGTATCTTATTTACATATAAAAAATTCTCTATACTAAATAATGAGAATTATTTTATTATTATTAGTTTCTTTTGTTCCATATTGCCTATTTTGTAAATGGAAGCCTTGCCTTTAGGGATGATGATGTTATCATTGCTTCCAATGTGCCAGATTGGATGCTACTGAATCACTTTTTTTAAAAATTATTTTTATTTTTATTACTTACAGTTTATTAACTTTGTATCCCCCCTGTACCTCCCTATTCCTCCCCTCCCAATCCTCCCCTCCCTCTTCCCTACCCATGTCCCTCTCCCAGTCCACTGATAAGGGAGGTCCTCCTCCCCTTCCCTCTGATCCTAGTCTATCAGGTCTCATCAGGAGTGGCTGCACTGTCTTCTTCTATGGCCTGTTAAGGCTGCTCCACCCTCAGGGGGAGGTGATCAAAGAGCCGGCCAATCAGTTTCTGTCAGAGAGAGTCCCTGTCCCCATTACTATAGAGGCCACTTGGACACTGAACTGCCATAGGCTACCTCAGTGCAGGGGTTCCAGGCCATCTCCATGAGTGGTCCTTGGCTAGAGTATCAGTTTCAGAAAAGACCCCTGTGCCCAGACTTTTTGGATCTGTTGCTGTCCTTATGGAGCTCCTGTCCTCTCCCACTTCTTTCATGAGATTCCCTGCACTCTGCCCAAAGTTTGGCTGAGTCTCAGCATCTGCCGAGGTGCCCTGCAGGGTAGAGCCTTTCAGAGGCCCTTTGTGGTAGGCTTCTGTCCTGTTCCTTGTTTTTTCCCTCCTCCGATGTCCATCCTCTTTTCTTTTCTGAATGGGGATTGAGCATCTTAGCCAGAGTCCTCCTTCCTGATTAGCTTCCTTAGGTGTACAGATTTTAGTATGTTTATCCTATATTATATGTCTAATATCCACTTATGAGTATATACCCTGTGTGTCTTTCTGCTTCTGGAATACCTCACTCAGAATGATCTTTTCCAGTTCCCACCATTTATCTGCAAATTTCATGATTTCCTTGTTTTTTATTGCTGAGTAATATTCCATTGTGTAGATGTACCACAATTTCTGTATCCATTCCTTAACTGAGGGACATCTGGGCTGTTTCCAGCTTCTGGCTATTACAAATAAAGCTGCTACCAACATGGTTGAGCAGATGTCTTTGTTGTATACTTGAAAGTCTTTTGGATATATGCCTAAGGAGTGGTATAGCTGGATCTTGAAGAAGCGCTATTCCTAGTTGTCTGAGATAGCGCCAGATTGATTTCCAAAGTGGTTGTACAAGTTTACATTCCCACCAGTAGTGGAGGAGGGTCCTCCTTTCTCCACATCCTCTCCAGCATGTGTTGTCACTTGAGTTATTCATCTTAGCTATTCTGATGGGTGTAAGATGAAATCTCAGGGTCATTTTGATTTGCATTTCCACGATGACTAAGGATGTTGAACATTTCTTTAAGTGGTTCTCTGCCATTCAATATTCCTCTCTTGAAAATTCTCTGTTTAGTCCTGTACTCCATTTTTTTATTGGATTACTTGATTTGTTGCTGTTTAACTTCTTGAGTTCTTTATATATACTGGATATTCACCCTCTGTCAGATATAGGGTTGGTGAAGATCCTTTCCCAATCTGTAGGCAGTCGTTTTGTTTTGACGACAGTGTCCTCTGCTTTACAGAAGCTTTTCAGTTTCATGAGGTCCCATTTATTGATTGTTGCTCTTAGAGCCTGTGCTGTTGGTGTTCTGTTCAGGAAGTTGTCTTTTGTGCCAATGAGTTCAAGGCTCTTCCCTACTCTTTCTTCTAACAGGTTTAGTGTGTCTGGTTTTATATTGAGGTCTTTGATCCACTTGGACTTAAGTTTTGTGCAGGGTGATAAGTATGGATCTATTTGCATTTTTCTACATGTAGATATCCAGTTAGACCAGCACCATTTGTAGAAGATGCTATCATTTTTCCATTATATGGTTTTGGCATCTTTGTCAAAAACCAGGTGTCCAGAGGTGTGTGGGTTCATTTCTGGGTCTTCTGTTAGGTTCCATTGATCCACCATTCTGTTTCTATGCCAGTACCATGCAGTTTTTATTACTGTTGCTATATAGTACAGCTTGAGATCAGGGATGGAGATACCTCCAGAAGATCTTTTATTGTAGGGGATTGTTTTAACAATTTTGGGTTTCTTGTTACTCCGTATGAAGTTGAGAATTTTTCTTTCAAAGTCTGTAAAGAATTGTGTTGGTAATTTGATGGGAATTGCATTGACTCTGAAGATCACTTTTTGTAAAATGGCCATTTTTATTATGTTAATCCTGCCAAGCCATGAGCATAGGAGATCTTTCCACCTTCTGATATCTTCTTCAATTTCTTCCTTCAGAGACTTGAAGTTTTTTTTTAAACAGGTCTTTGACTTGCTTGCTTAGGGTCACACCAAGGTACATTATGTCCTTTGTGGCTATTGTGAAGGGTGTTGTTTCCCTAATTTCTTTCTCAGCCCTTTTGTCTTTTATATGCAGGAGGGCTACTGATTTTTTTGAGTTAATTTTGTATCTGGCCACTTTGCTGAAGGTGTTTATCAGCTGTAGGAGTTCCCTAGTAGAATTTTTGGGGTCACTCAGGTATACTATCATATCATCTGCAAATAGTGATACTTTGAATTCTTCCTTTCCAATTTGTATTCCCTTGATCTCCTTTAGTTGTCTTATTGCTCTAGCAAGGACTTCAAGAACTAATTTGAAGAGATATGGAGAGAGTGGGGAGCCTTGCCTTGTCCCTGATTTCAGTGGGATTGCTTTAAGTTTTTCTCTGTTTAGTTTGATGTTGGCTATAGGCTTGCTGTGTATTGCCTTTACTATGTTTAGGTATGTGTCTTATATACCTGATCGCTCCAATACTTTAAATATGAATAGATGTTGGATTTTGTCAAATGCTTTTTTAGCATCTAATAATGCTAGACTTAAAAATACTTGGAATGAGTATGAGAGTTTTCAAATGTCCTTATCTAGTGCTCTTACTTGTTCAGACCTTAGTGTATAGTGCATTAATCGTAGTTACACAAAACAGTGATGTGTTACTACAGACTAAATAAACTCCAGTTTATTAACATTTTACCATTGCTCTTTTTCAAGGCATGTCCAAGATCCAGTCTCTGCTGCCACATTGCATTTAGTCACTTCTTGAGTTGTGTTGACCTTTCTTTCTTTCTTTCTTTCTTTCTTTCTTTCTTTCTTTCTTTCTT
>NW_026596079.1:17403338-17448227 GCF_907164565.1 Psammomys obesus | reverse complement strand
CTTTCTTTCTTTCTTTCTTTCTTTCTTTCTTTCTTTCTTTCTTTCTTTCTTTCTTTCTCTTTCTTTTCTTTCTCCTTCCTTCCTTCCTTTTCTTTCCTTCCTTCTCTCTTTCTTTCTTTCTTTCTTTCTTTCTTTCTTTCTTTCTTTCTTTTCTTTTTCTGTTTGACGGATTTAAGGAACTTTATATAGACTATCCTTTCATTGGAGTTGAATGTTTTCCTTATTAATTAACTAGGGTTATATGTTTTGGGAAGAAGATTACAGAAGCCAAACGCTTAATGTCATCCTGTGAGGGACCCACCACGTTACCCTCCACCACTGGGCCCTGGTAGTGTTTTCCACGTGTCTTTACTATATCGGTAGTGCTTTTACCTCCACCTATCTCCATACTATGTTTTGGAAGCAAGCCAGCCAACTTTGCCCACACTCAAAAGAAGTCCCACTTCTGAAAGGGTGTGTCTACAGAATTAGTTGGAATTCTTTAATTATTTTCTCTAAGATCTTGGAATGCACAGCTTCAAACAAGATGTCTGCATCAACTCCTTCTACTCAGAGTTAAGGGAAACTTACCAAAGAGGAGACAGAAGGAGTCAGAGACACAGGGATGGAGGGCACCAGGAGAAAAAGGCCCTCTAAAACAACTGAGCAAAGCTCACGTGAACTCAGAGACTGAAGCAGCATGCACAGGACATACATGGGTCTGTACCGTGTCCTCTGCACGTTATATGCTCTAGCATCCAGTTTAACATGGTACTCCTGAATGTGTTGAACGAGCAGGTCTCTGATTCTTATGTCTTCTCATGGCGCTCTTTTATTTTTCTGTTGGCTTGTCTTGTCCAACTTTGATATGATGTTTTTTGTTTTATCTTATTTTATTTTGCTATGTTTTGTTATCTCTTAAGCCTGTTTTTCCCCCCACTGAGAGACAGAAAGAAGTGGGTCTCTATGGGAAAGGAGGTGGGGAGGAACTGGGAGGAGTAGAGGGAGGGGAAACTATATTCAGATTTTATTGTATGAGACAAGAATGTATGTTTAATAAAGGGGGAATATTGTTTTCTTTCTACCCTGGGCACAATGACGATATCTCCAAGGATTTTTAGTCCTTGTTATTGGAAACTGATATTTAGAAACTAAGATCTGGGCCCTGGGTTTGCTTCTCCCACCAAAATACCACTTTCAGCAAAGCTGGTAAGTGTATGCTAGTAGGCTAATGTGTCTTCATCCACCTGTCATCCTATGTACATCCATCTGGATCTGACATCTTCACTTATAATATTCCATGCTTAAATTCTAGGCATTTTCCTCCCTTTGATGGCCTGTTGTATCACTCTCCCAACATTTAAGTAGTGAGCTATATCTTTGGCCTCATACATTTGTAAAATGGTTAAAAGCTTTTGCCATAGCCTCTTCTCTCTGAGGATCCTCTCATCCCTGATTGTTGCCATCCTGTTGTTCTTCATGCTTTATATGCAGTGTAATGGCTATTCTTGGTTGTCACCTGACTACATCTGGAATTAAGTAAAACCCAAATGGCTGGGCACATCTGTGAAGGATCTTTTCTCAATTAAATGATTAGAAGTGGGAGGACATACTTCTCACTTGGATCTTTGAGGTAGGAAGATTCACCTTTAATCCAGATCTTTTCAGGTGGGAAGATCCATCTTTAATCTGGGCCACAACTTCTGCTGGCATTTTATATAAAGTGCATGGATGAAGGAAGCCTCTCACCCTTTTCTTGCTTGCTCTTACTCTCCCTAGCAAGTCTATTCCTTCACTGGCATTAGAACCTACTTCTTTGGGATTCCCATTTATACCGAAGTCTAACTGAGACATCATTCAAACTCGTGTACTAAACAGCAACTGGATTTTTGGACCTTCTGTTAGTAGACAGCTATTGTTGGACCAGCTGGACCACAGTCTGTAAGCCATTGTAAAATATACTGCATGCATATATGTGCTCATATTCATTGTATAAGTTCAGTTCCTCTAGAGAACTCTGACTCATATGTGAAATGAAGTTCTTCATGGGTGAAATCTCAATGCATTTGAACAGATCTCAGTCTCTTTTTGATAGTATATATACTAAAGACATGTTGTCTGCAGTAGCAGGGGCAGGAGGAATAAAGCCGAGACTAGGACTCTTAATCAGGTTATGGTCAGCCTTCCAGGTCAGTGATCAGCGTAAAGAACTTTGTGTTGTCTGAGATCAGGATTAGCTCTTACGTGAAGAACCTTCAGTAACCAAGAGGTCAGAGGTGATTCAGATTTCTCAAATATAAGGCAGAGAGTTACGACATTGCATTGGGATTTGATTCTGGAACCTAGTATTGGCAAATGGAATGAATCTAGTGCTAGCAAGTGGAGTCCAGATGTAGGCGTTGTATACGATATGCATGGCATTTGGCCAACACTGCAACCCTGTGGTAGCTATGGTGAGCTCTGAAGTGAAAAGAAACAAAAGCTTGGAGTTTTTTTGTTTTTTGTTTTTTAAGTTCTTAAAGGGAGAGGTTTTCTTTGAAATTGCAATAGAAAAGTGTCTCTGACCCTGGTGTTGGCAGCCTGTGGGCATTTGGGGTATTACTTGGGATACTTATTTTAAGTAGAGCTCAATACTATGCATTTGAAACAAGCATCCCAAGTAATTCTGAAATTTAAGAACTCTTGCCCCTGACTTTGGGGCTGTAGCTGGCCAAAGTAGTTTACAAAACTGAATTGCAGATCACTCAGGTAACATTCTGGTTAAAAGGCCAATACTGTATGTAGGTAATATTAGTAAGCTAGCTAATGCTTACTGTTTATTATATTCTGAGTTCTGTGCTAAATGCTTTTCTTTAATTAGCTAATTTATAGGAAGTTTTCTGAAAATAAAATAAATTAAAAATTAAAGTTTAGATTACAACTTGAGATTACAAACTTGTCTTTGGTGATGGGCCCAGAATTCAAATGCAGGCAGTCTTCATTCAGCCTACAGGTTCTTAGGAACAGCAAAACTTTGGGGTGGGGCTTATGACAGCACTTCTGTAGTCTCGAATAAATTAAATAACCCAAGAAAAAAATAAGCCTAAAATTAAGAATATGTGCATTTATTTTCTTCACTCTTCCACTCTCTAGGAAGTAGGATGAAGAGTTTCTTAGACTCCCGAAAGATGTATATATTTTAAAATTTTTAAAAAATATTTAAAGTATTTAAAGAAAACAATTTAGCAATAGTTCTTAAGTGTAAATGTGCAATATTTATAGAACAGTAGAGTAAGATCGCAGATTTATCAGTAGTTAATCTTGGAATGGACTCTTTTAGGTCATTTATTTTAATTCCCTCTTTTAAATGAGGGTACTGAGCCCCAAAAAGACTAAGTTTGTAACCCAGTCTTAGAGCAACGCACTGACAGACCCAGATGTCCTGATTTAGCTTTCTTTGTTTCTTCATTTTCATAGTTTTTATTGTATCCTATGAAAGGCTTCAGAAATTAACTAGATTATTTTTTTTTAATGTATCCATTTGGGGGAGCCTAATTAAAAGCCTCACAGATGTTCATTGCAAAGTGACAATTTGTAGCTAAAACTAGAAGCAAATCTACAGACTTTAGAAGAAATGCTGGATGCAGATTCAAAAATAGATATGAGTGAATGGCTAGGATATTTAGGAGCAAAGCTTATTTTAAAACAGACACTTTTGTAGAATGTATTACTTATGGGATTTCACACACAATTTTAGTTTTCTAGTTTAATAAAAACCTAAAATAAGTTAGGAGCATAAAAATAGAGAAGCAGCTGATGGGCTTCTAGATTTGTTGAAAACAATGATTTGATCCTTTTTTTTTTCTTTTGTCTTAAATTCTGTGAACTAAGATAAAAAATCTAAGACAAAAGGCAATCTCTGACTTCGACTTGAAATCACACATTAGAACCATGGCCCTCACATCTTCCCATGCATTAGGATGGCTTACCTGCAGGACTTGTGGCGATACAGATTGCTTTTTGCCTGTTTAGTATTGGACAGTACCTTAGGCTTGCTGACTAAATCTTCTGGTTTAGGACTCCATGATTGGTGTTTGTAGCAAATTCACAGGCAGTGTAGATGCCCCTGGGCTGTCTGTACCCAGAACCACTGAACATGTAATAGAAAACAGTCACACACCAGCGAACTAACAGGGGACTCTTAACTGCTGGGTTTTGTGTCTATTTCTTTGTTTGCTTGGTTTTCTTAAGGTGGGGGATGATATTTTTCTTTATTAATAAATATTAAAAGGAAATGTTTCTATATTTTAACATTATAAAAATTGTAATAAGTGAGTGCCAGTCATGTACACTTGTAATTCCACCACACAGGAGGACAAGGCTTGAGGATCCTTAGTGTGAGGACAACTGATAATACTTATTGAGACCTTATCCCAAAAACCAACAGAAAATTCAGATCCGAGAGTAAACTGCCTTCACCTAGCTTGCTTAGAAGTAGAAGTATTGTAGCAGAATTTTGATAAACATCAAAGAAAGATAATTGTTACTTAGAATTACTTAGAAAAAGGATCAGAAAAAAAGGATATTGGCAAAGTAAATCACATGAAGTGCAACAGTGACTGTGGAAGAAATAATCAAGATAAAAGCAAGGCAGCTCCAGTTGGAGAGGAGACACTGGTTGCTTGTGGTGGGCAGAGTTGAAAGAACTTCTTGCCTGGTGAGATGTGGAGGATGCTAAGAGGAACCTGCACAGTGATATCAGGGTTTAGGTCTTAAAATTGCCCTGGTTCTGTTCGGTGCTGTAGCTGGCTGCTTGTATGTGGGTTGTGATCTACTAGATCCTCCCATTTTATAAATACTGCTACAGTGTTATAATTGGTACCTTGAGTTCAGAACCACTTGCTCAGTGAACATTAATAGTTCTTTATTTCTTATATCAGACTTGATTGCAGTTGTTTTCCCAAACCAGATAGTGTAGTGGGTAGTCATTTTATTAGAGGCGCTTAACTTCATGTACCAGCAAATTCCCTGACAAGTTTCTAGTAGGCTTAAGTGTCTGTATTCATTGTTTCTTTGATATGAGTTTTTTTTTTTTTTAAAGAAGGGAAGGCAAGCAGTATTATGCATCAATTACTGATTTAGGGGAATTAGAAACAAAAATTGTAAGATAATTAATGCAAGTACAAGTATAAAAAACCACCCTTTGAAAAAAATAACCCTTTGATTCCCAAGACACACCTTATGATGCTTGCTGAGCTGCACCTTATGATGCCTGAGCTGTACCTGTGATGCCTGAGATGTACCTTTTGGGGAACTTGCAGGATGTGTAAATACAAATATGAGGACGGGACTGGTGTTACGACATTTGTAGTAAATTATCACCGCCTGGCTTTCTGGAATTGCCAGTGATTTAAATTTTAACTGATTCATTTACTGTTATTTTATGAAGTCAAATTTATTTGGCTTTCTAAAAATAATTACAGAAATTATGTTCCAATGGATATGTGATGGCTTTAGTTGGTTGTCAACTTGACTACAGCAAGAAGTAAGTAAAACCGAAAAATAGAGAGCAAACCTGTGAGGGATTTCTGCTTCATTTAAAGTGGAAGATCTACTTCTAATCTGGATCTTTGAGGTAGGAAGACATATCTTTAATCCAGACCTAATCTGGGCCTTGCTTTCTGCTGGAAGTCTATATAAGGACATGGAAGAAGGAAGCTTTTTGCTATTTCCTGTTTGTTTTCACTCTCCCTACTTCTTTGGGATTCTAGCATATACTGAACACTAGCTGAGATATCCAGCCCTGTGGACCGAGAACTATTGGAGTCTTGGACTTTCTATTCATAGCCAGCCATTGTCAGATTAGTTGGACTACAGCCTGTAGTCAGTCTAATAAATCCCCTTTCTGTACATAGAGATTTATTCTATAAACTCTGTTCATCTAGAGAACCTTTACTAATACAAGATATGAATGACATAATTTTTCTATCCTTTTATGATTTTAGTCTTTCTCTTTCCCTTAAGAAGTGTTTCTCCTATATTATATGTCTTATATCCACTTATAAATGAGTATATATTGTGTGTGTCTTTCTGCTTCTGGGATACCTCACTCAGGATGATCTTTTCTAGATCCTACCATTTGCCTGCAAATTTCATGATTTCCTTGTTTTTAATTGCTGAGTAGTATTTCATTGTGTAAATGTACCACAATTTCTGTATCCATTCCTCAGTTGAGGGACATCTGGGTTGTTTCCAGGTTCTGGCTATTACAGATAAAGCTGCTACCAACATGGTTGAGCAAATGTCCTTGTTGTATACTTGAAAGTCTTTTGGATATGCCTAAGGAGTGGTATAGCTGGATCTTGAGGTTGCACTATTCCTAAGTGTCTGAGATAGCGCCAGATTGATTTCCAAAGTGGTTGTACAAGTTTACATTCCCACTAGCAATGGAGGAGGGTTCCCCTTTCTCCAAATCCTCTCCAGCATGTGTTGGCACTTGAGTTATTCATCTTAGCCATTCTGATGGGGTAAGATGAAATCTCAGGGTCGTTTTGATTTGCATTTCTCTGATGACTAAGGACGCTGAGCATTTCTTTAAGTGTTTCTCTGCCATTCTATATTCAACTAAAAATCTGCACATCTAAAGAAGCTAAGCAAGAGGGAGGACCCTGGGTAAGATGATCAATCCTCACTCAGAAAGGCAAACAGGACGGACATTGGAAGAGGGAGAAAACAGAAAACAGGAAAGGAGCCTACCACAGAGGGCCTCTGAAAGACTCTATTCAGCAGTGTATCAAAGCAGATGCTGAGGCTTACAGCCAAACTTTGGGCAAAGTACAGGGAATCTTATGAAAGAAAGGGGAGATAGAAAGACCTGGAAGGGACAGAAGCTCTACAAGGAGAGCAACAGAAGTGAAAAATAAGGGCACGGGGGTATTTTTTGAGACTGATACTCCAACTAAGGACCATTCATGAAGATAACCTAGAACCCCTGCACAGATGTAGCCCATGGCAGCTCAGTCTCTGAGTGGGTGTCCTAGTAAGGGGAACAGGGACTGTCTCTGACATGAACTCACTGGCTGGCTCTTTGATCACCTCCCCCTGAGGGGGGAACAGCCTTACCAGTCCACAGAGGAAGACAATGCAGCCAGTTCTGATGAAACCTGATAGGCTAGTGTCAGATGGAAGGGAAGGAGGACCTCCCCTATCAGTGGACTTGGAGAGGAGCATGGGAGGAGATGAAGGAGGAAGGATAGGATTGGGAAGGAATGAGGGAGGGGGCTTCAGCTGGGATATAATAAACTGTGATTAATATAAAAAATAAAAATTAAAATAAAAAAGAATTGTTTCTCAGACCAGAATACTTCTAACTTAGAGAACATCCAGTAGTTAGATCAATAAGAGAGAATATAGACTTTACAAAACAGGTCTTTTCCCTTAGTAAATTTATCAGGTATTCTAAAATTCATGCATTTAGTTGGTTTTTTTTTATGGTTTAAGTTGTTTAATTTCTTTCTTCATTAACTAGTAATCTGGACCTAGTAATCTTTTTCTTATTATAAACTTTAAGATTACAGAGGTGTGGTCAATTTGATTTATTTGGATTTTTTTTTTTTTTTTTGTTTTGTTTTGTTTTGTTTTTTCGAGACATGATTTCTCTGTGTAGCCCTGGCTGTCCTGTACTCACCAAGCTGGTCTCGAACTGACAGAGATCCACCTGTCTCTGCCTTCCAAGTGCTGGGATTAAAGGTACTCACCACCATGCCCTGCTGGCTCTTAAAATCTTTCTTTCCAGATTTGTTGTTTTGAGACAGGGTTTTGCTATGTAGTCTAAACTGATTTTTACTGTCTTTATTTGCAGGTTAAAGAATGTCAGCTTTTTCCATCTAGTAGCTAATTCATTTAATAAATTTCATAGTTTTGTTCTCCATCACTCTAAGTCTTCCTCTCTTCTCATTGTTTTTTTCCAGAGTAGTTGACATGGTGCAATAATGACGCTTTTCAGTCTGCACAGATCTTATGAGGGCTCTTCCCCGGGCTTGGCTTATGCCCATGGGTGATAAAATGACTGGTATAGTTGGGAAATGGATTCTGCTATGTCATAGAGCCTGATCTGAGTCCCCTTCACTGTTCCCTAGATTGTGTGACTTCAGTTCATTGAACTTGGGCCCAGTGAATCATAAAGGGTCGATAGTATCTTCTTTACATACCTATTATAAGGATCACATGAGATCATTCATATAAATTGATTAGTGTCTGACATAAGTTCTCTACAGATATTAGCTATTTAAATGAGGAAGAAACTAAAAAAAAAAAAAAGGTAATGTCAAATTAATACACCACAGAACATTGGAGAGTCTTGCTGATAATTAGGTGACAGATGAAATTTTAAAAAGACTCCATTTTCTGATTTAAAGTTCCAGATTTCAGAAGCATAAATTTTTATCAAGTTAGAGTTTGAACTTTAGGAAAAAAAATAAGAGCTCTGGGAGAGCTCTGTCTGCCTTAATATCACTCTCCCTTGATTTTTGTTTGTTTGTTTGTTTTAATTGACTAAGTATCATCTCTAGTGATGTAAGTGTGATAATAGTATGACAACCATTCCTTGACCTTTGCTTACAATTCTTATTTTCTATTCTGGAATACATCTTTAAAATGAGAAATGAAAGCAAGCCAGCTTATTGGTGATTGTTATTTGTTGTGGAAGTGAAGATTTGAGGAAAGATAGCAGGAAGAAAAGATTAGTTGTCCCCTTCTGATCTTTAAGGGACTATGCTTGCTAAGAAAATGAGACTTGGTTTGGCCCAGGAGAAAGTGTGCCTGAGCTCTAGAGCTGAGGTATGAGGTTCAAGTCCTGCTTCTGATACTGAGGTTGGGACAAATTAGTTTTCTTGTGGTAGTTTCGTGAACCAAATAAGAGCACTAATAAAGTCACTCCATACAAGGGCTATGAGGTGTAAGTGAGTTAATGTGTAAAGCAGTCAAGATTTATTGTTACCTCTGCCTGGTGCTGAAGCAGACTTTTCTGGGAGGATTCCAATAATTAGAGCGATTCAACGGTGGGACAGATTTTTCTCATCACTCCAAGTCAGACAGAGTCCTAGTTGCTGTATCATAGTTTCTGAGGACATTCTAGGTGCGGTAAAATTCATCAGTGCTCTTTGTAAAAAGATACAGCATTGCCCTACTGATTGCTTTGCAGGACACAGCAGGTGCAGGCGCGGAGACTGTGCTGGGTGGCAGTCACTGTTGGATGAATGAGTGGAAGCTCCTTTACTGTAATATGTTCTGTTCCTTGCTTAGCATCAGTGTCTGTGCTTTTCACATGGAATGTGGTTTTGTTTGTGTTTATGTTTTTACTTTCGAGCACATGCCCTGTAGTTAAAAGAAACCTTTCTCTCATTCCTATGTTCCTGCACATGAAGATTAGGCAGCTCTAAAGAACACTGATTTCAGTGGGAGACATGAAAGTCATTTCTCCTAACATGTCATGCTTTGAGTCCTTATTTCCAATCTGTCTATCATGATTTTGATGTGTGTAGTCATTTCAGAAGGTACATTTGTTATACATAGAACAGCCCTATGAGATTACAGTCAGGAAATTCAAAGCAGTGTTGACTCTGAGCAGAGAGGTTGTGGGTTGTAAACACCGCATTATAGTGTATCTTGTCATTCAACCATATGCTTTATTAATCTTGAAACATGGTTTTTCAATATATGGGGAACCCTTATGATTCCTAATTTACTAGCTTAAGTGAGATACATTTATATTGAGAATATTAGAAAGTATGATTAATAAGATTTTTTTGTTTTGTTTTGTTTTTATTGCCAGAATTCATGTAGGAGCTTTGGGCTTGGACCAAAGTCGAACCTGGCTCTGTTTCTTAAGCCTCTCTCCTGGGTCTGCAAGTCTCATAGTGTAGATAAGACTTGGCACAGGCAGAAATGTTGTTAGTTGGGAAATGCTGCTGTGAATATTGCTTCCTGCCTTGAACTCACTGTTTCTTTCCAGTCCAGTAGGGGGGGGAAAATGGGTGTTTGGGGTTTGAGGGAATGTGTTTGAGTCAAATCAAAGACCTGACCCTAAAAATTCATGAGAACCAAAAGAGAGTCCGTGGGTATGTGTTAAGATGAGAGGAGCCTATGGTGCTTTAGTAACTGACAGCTTCATTTCTGTGATTTTGTGACACCTTTGCCAAGGTAGTTTATGGAGTGCAAGCAAGCAAATGTTTCGTGGAAGTAGCTGTCTGTATAGGGAAGGGAGACTGAGTCTGAGGAGGAGCACAGTGAGCTAGTCTCTTTCCTTGGTCTCTTTTTCTGTCAGAGGAAGGCGATGCAACAGAAAGCCTTCAGCTAAGGAACAACACATTTGTTATGCCATGCCCTCTGTATGAAGTCCTCTTTGTCTATTTCTGTGTAGTTCACACACTGTGGCTTATGCCTCTGGTGCTGACTTCAACTCATAACTCCACCATTTATTAACTTCCTGACCTGCCAGATGATTTCGCCCCTTTGGGAGTTAGTTTCCTTATCTCTATTGTATGGTTGATAATAACCAATTTATGTTGGGTCAGGAGTTAGTATGTTCACAGAACCTAGTACATAGTCAGTGCCCATTAAAGGTTGTTCATTTTTTCCACTCCTAGCTTTCTCTGTTCATCATCAGTGTTTTTGTTTGACTGTTTCAATTCTGAATCAGTCTCCATGGGGAGCAGTGAAACCATTTGTTTAGCCTCTACCCCAGTCTGGTAAACAGCCACGGATTTCTGCTAAACCCCTTCTGCCTCTTGTGGCAGTGGTAGCTACTGTTCCTCTAAGTCATTTCCCACTGTCAGATGTGGAGTAAGTGCACAGTAAGCATTTGTGAGGTAAAGGGCTTTCTGAGCTTGGAGAGGAATGCCTGCAACACTTCTCATTGAGCTTTGAAGTCTATGGGTTCAAGTTAGTACAAACTTGATACTCTTTAGTCCTGAGGGGGAATGCTTTTAAGATTTGGACTAGTTATATTTGCAGATTAGCTATCTACTCCACAATGATTTGACTTACAGAAACGGTTGGTTAGTGTACTCTGAGTCAGGCTCTTCAGTGAGCACTGGACCTACAAGATAGTAAAAGTCTTGATAACAACTTATCAATTTGGTGCTATTCTTTTTCTTATTTTAAAAGATTTTTATTTTATTTTATGTGTATGAGTGTTTGTCTACATGTATGAATGTGTATCACATGTATGCCTGCTGCTGATAGAGAGAGGGCAGAGAGGGCATAAAACCTCTTTTTGGATGAGTGATAAGCTCTTTGTAGCTGTCATATGGGTGCTGGGAATTGAACCCTCATCCTCTGCAAGAATAACAAGTGCTCTTAACCACTCAGCCATCTCTACAGCCCTCAGTACTATTCTGATACCCATTATGGAGACGTAGAAACAGTCTTTCCAAAGACTACACAGCCTGCAAGAAAGTCATTGAGATTGGCTTGAACTTTCAGAGCTGCCTTTTCAGTTATGTGGTAGGCAGCATCCCGTTTGTGTTACCACATGATGGGAGGGCTATAGGTGAGCACATGACAGAAAGGTGAAAAATTCTCCAGGATTTCTCCTGGACTTTAGGAAGAAATCAGCTGCTGCCTAGCTTATGTCATGCACCTGATACTGCACTCTTACTTCCAGTGGGAGGCAGTTATAACATGGGGATTCAGTCTTAATTTTACCACACTAATATCTGTGTGGAGGAATAATTACAACTTTGAAGTTCAGTGTAGTGAGAAGTAACCAAGTTTCTATTAAAGATTGCTCAAGCAGTGAGTAAGTCATTAAATTCAACTCCTGATGAATATAGATTGCTTAATATCTGTCTGCTAGGAGACACACAGATATATGTCGCTAGAAATAGGTAATTGAAGCTGATTTTACAAAGAAGTTGTGTTTTGGTTTTGATTATGACTAGGAGAAGTTCAGGGTATGCTTTGTGCTGTCTTCTCTTTGTATTTCTGAAAAAAAAAAGGTAAATACCTTTTGTAGAAAATATTGAGGAATCAAGTTCTCATTTGAAGAGATCTGAAAATATTTATTCCCAGTTTTCAGAAAATAAAATCTTCTGGCTCCATGTGCCATTTCTTCTAAGAAACTTACAGTCAGGCAACCCCTTGCCACTCTCCTTCTTTCTTGCCAAAATGGTATATGTGTTTTATGACATTTAATGTTTATCAGATTGTTCTGAGTATATGAGTCATGTTGACTCATAGTCAGCGATCCTTAGCAACATTAAATGTCTGCTTTGTCTTAGCTTGGTAATTCACTAATAAAATACATGATGTTGAATTTAATCAACTACATGTAATTGGCTGTTTCTGTTTAGACACGCTTATGTGTAGCTTTGTAGAACAGAAAAATTAACCCGATCCCACAGTTTTGGTTTTTTGTTTGTTTAGGACAAAATTTCAGAAAACAGCTTGGCCATGGACAAAGCTGTTCAACTGAATTAGATCTGCAGGTGAAAAGAATAAGTAGGTGACATTTGTCTTGAGGGTGTGCCTCCCTCGTATATGTGAACATCTGTCCTACTTGTAAAGGCAAAGAGGTTTTATGGGTTGATAAGGGATGCGATATTTGGCCCTCCTTTTCTGGACAGTAATAGCTGAACTCATAGGGAGCTTTGACTAGGGCACCTCAAAAGGCTGTGTGAGGTGGAATAACATACAGGGTCCCTGTGTGGTTTGCTTGGAGAGCCAAGGTCAAGCTTATACTTTGATGTTTGTTTCACTGAAGGCAGCTCTAAAGAAGACCTAGAGACTGTGAGTGACTTTCAACTCCAAACCTCAGAGCTAGGCCTCAGGGAAGTTTATTCCTCTCCAGTGTATACCTTGGGCTGTAGCCACAGCACAGCTATGGTTAGGGAAGGCCCTACTTAGAATAGTTGGTTTGGAACTGTGTCACTTAGCTCCCACCCTCACTAACCTGGTTGCTGGTCTGGAATTGCAGTTGGGTTGGTCTGTTGATGATGACCAGGTGGACGCAGACGTGCCATGATAAGATGCTACTTTCCCCATCTGTTGCTGCTTTTACACCCATGGCCTAGAAAATTACACTGAGAAAACAGGTGTGAATAAACCCTAGACAGTGTTGGAACTGAGTGGGGAAAAAAAAAATCTCTCACGCTGTGCCACATAAGGACACCATATTGCCATGATTGCCAGCTACAGTTTTAGCCACAACCTGGAGTTGGTCCTACTTGAGAGTCCGTCTCCATAAGAGCAGCATATTTGCTCCTCTCCTCTTTCAGATCTGTCACTTCTCCTTTTGCCCTGGTTTTTCACATTCAGGACAACTGGCATCAATGGCTACTGTTTGGCTTTCATCATATTTGTTCCTGCCTCAGCCATCACATTCCTCTCATTAAAATCTCATGAATTTTGTTTGAAGCTAGGTTTGATTCTAGCACTAAGTCACCCATTTCTGCTAAATATACCTTCAATGCTTTTTCAGCGCTTCAAAGCAGAGAACAGTAAGAGTTATTGCTGTTAGTGCATTTTAGCATTGAGTAACAGATGACGTGTCTAATGAATAGCGTGGCTGCTGAGATTGCATAATTATAGGTTTGTCTGACTTTAGAAAAACCATAAGCAGACCAGCTTCATCCAGTTAGAGACTTCTCTAATTATGTAAGCATCAGAGTATTTCAATCTAAAATGAAACCCTCTTTCACTGATTCTATTTTCCTTTGTTTTCCTGGATTTTGCCCCTCAGTAGGAAAAACAAACCAGAAACTGTCTTCAAGGGATGGGTTGTTTCATGGCTCTTTCTGGTCTAAGTCCCACTTATAATGTATGTGAGATCATATAGGCTACTGAGGTCGTACAGGCTTCAGTGGTTCTGCATAGCATTAGAAATAGCACTGATCAGCATTGTTGGGGATGTTTGTACAACAACCTGATGCTGACATGCTTACAGACAGCTAGAATTTTATAATGCAAAGCAGGATTATCTCTGCCCTCTGGACTTGTTTTGCTGGGATGGAGATGGGGGGCATATTTCAGCCAATTACTGTACTAACTTTTTGGAACAATTTCTTAATTAATGTGCCAGGTGACAGGTCTCCCAGAGGCCTTGAGTTTCTCCCCCATAGGCCTTCTCCATGTGTTCTTTGGCTTGGAAATCAATATTTGTGGGTTTCATGTAGCTTCATTCAATTACTAAAAGAAAGGGCTGAGTCTAATAAATAATTGTTCATAGGATGACATATTGAAATTTCAATATTTCCAGCCTCCCTAAGTGCTGTTTGGCAGGGGGAGAGCAATTAGATATATGGAGAGTAAAAATTATTTCTGACCATGAGCACTGCTTAGGAGGTTCTTTGTAGGACCCTGGTTCCCGCTAACTATTTCTCTGTAGTTCTCTTTGTGGTCTGACAGGCAGTTTGTAGCAGCTTCCCTCAGAGTTGGTTTGATTCTAGCACTAAGCCATCCATTTCTGCTAAATATACCTTTACTGCTTTTTTAGCGCTTCAGAGTTTTGGAGCACTAGTTGGTTGCTAGTGCTCTTGGAGTGGTGCGCTCCTGACTTTAGAGCAGCTGGACTTGGCTGGTGTTCAAGCATTTAGTGGGTGCTGTGACCGTTGTCATAACACTTCGCACCACCTGTGAGGAGGGGAAGAGACTTTCCCTATGTCAAAACTTGGTGGATTTCTAACCTGGGGGGAAGCATTTTCTTTTTCTTACTCATTTCTTCTGTTTGAGGAATTTAGAAAGAGCCTTCCAGCATCAGGTCCACTAAGCCTCTGAGTCAATTTCCCAGTGGCCTACTTAGATGTATTGTTCTAAGGGATTGTACTGGAAGCTGAGCTGAAGTTTACAGCTTACCTTAAATACTTGTAAAGAAGTTGGAGTCTTAATCATATTCAAATTTCATTTTGTCCAAGAGAGTAGTGTTTGTTTTGCCATAAGAGAGTCTGAGTTGGAAGTTCGTTCTGCTTGGTGTCGTTGTTGCTTTGAAGAAGTTATTTCAGCTTTCTTCTGTGTAAAAGCAAGTTAAAAATTACCCATTTCTTTCATCTGTCTGGTGGTGTGAGCCCGTAATATCAGCTGTGCTGGGACTAAGGCATGAAGATCCCTAGTTAAAGACCCATTTGAGCTACAAAGTCAATTCAAGATCAGTCTGAACAATTTAAAAGGGCTGGGGATGTAGCTCAGTGATAAAATTCTTGCCTAGTATGTCTGAAGCTTTAGGTTTACTCCCTAGTGTTGAAAAAACCAAAACAACCAACCACCTGTTTCAGTATTGTTGTAAGCTGTAGCATAAATACAATAGGTTGTGCATAAGGAAGCATTCATTAATGTCTACAGCCATTTCTATCATTGTGAATGTGTGTTCTGTCTCCTCATGGCCATCGCTTCCCATGCTGCCATCTTCACCAGCCTCTCTAGTCCTGCAGAGGGTTATAGTAAAGCTTTCCACTCTTGGACTGTCATTATCAGGATTTTAGTACCTTTGTGTCATTCTGCTTTCATCCCCACCCAGGAGTGGTATTTTTTTTTTTTTTCTGATGGAAAAAAAAATCACAGAAAAAAATGACTATGTACCATATGTTCCCTTTATTTTTAATTTTAATTCAACAGAATATCATGTAGGATACTTCCAGAGTTAGGAAATAATGATCCTAGGAGGATATAGAAAAAAGATTAATTCTACAAATTTTTGTTGGATCTCAAGAACACTAACACACCATTCTTGTCTATGGAGAAATGAGAAAAATGGGGATAAGAAAGGCATGATTGTTTATAGTGCTAAAATATGAAGTGTAGGTGTTAAGATAGATTAGGCAAATAGTTTCTTCTATGTTGATATACTTTAAGAACAGATGGGATTTGAGCTCAGCTCTTGATATATGTGCAGATTAAATCTGGTAGAGAATCTTAGAAAGGACTTTGTAAAACTGTGCTCTCTCTATGTGTGTATGTGTGTTGGGTGACAGATATTGAGATGAATTAAATGTATAATAGGCTGATATTAAATTCCTACCTCTTTCTTGAGCCTCCTGAGGTTGCCTGCCTGTGCCACTGTATCTGGATAAGTGAGGCAATTTTTAAAAGATATATTTTATCTATAATTGGGGGGAGGTGGCTTAGGTATATGTGGGGAAGGAGAGCTTGGGCCCAAGGAAGTGAGTACAGGTGCCCAAGGAAGCCAGAAGGGCTCTTCCTGGAGCTGGAGTTACAGGCAGTTGTGATTGTGAGAGTTGGTAACTGAACTCAGATCTATTGCAAGAGGTTTTTCTGATGTTTTCTGAATGTCTGAACCATCTCTCTAGCCCCTGGGTGGGAAAATTTTGATGGTGGAAATATATGCTTGTAGAATCCAGTGACAAGGAATCTTTGGGTGGTAGGTCTCTTTCCTTCTCCAGCCTTCCCTCAGCCAAGATCTTAGTAATAAATTTCAAAGCTTGAGGAAGGATCTCTGCTGGCCAAGTATGACCTACAGGAAGCCTCAGCTAAGGCTCCAGAATCCAGAGAATGTCTGGAGTTGTCGAGAAACACAGGCAAGGAACAGTATAGCCTAAGTGGCAGGGAACATTAGAAGGGATGAAGACAGTAACCCTGAGAATTAAGAAGCATGGTGGACCCCAAGTCTGTCTCTTGGTGTATTGCTGAAAAGGAGAAAGGGGCCAGAGAACAGAATATTTTTGCAGTTAATTTTTTTTTTTTAAATCCTTAATCCTCTTGTGTTATAATATAGCAGATTTGTGTGTCTCAGTTGCAACAGGCTAGGGAAGGCATAGGAATTTTGTCTTGTTTAATGAAGGGACCGAGGTGAGGAAAGAAGAGCAAGATGGTACATGAAAAAGGCAAATACCTCCAAATTGCTCTCAACTTTCCCTGGAAAGTTCTGGAAAGGGAAGGACACGCAAATAGGCAAAGTGGATTGTTGAAGAGGTTTCCAAGAAAAGTGCAATACTTTTGCAAATTAGCCCTTTGAATGATCATGTTGTTTGAACTTTTCCCAGATGAAGTGGGAAATAATAATCACAACTTCTTTTTGTCTTTCAGCTGAAGTGAGTAGTGAATACAGTATGGAAAAGGCCATGGTTGAATTTGCTAAAATGGACCGAGAACTAAACCATTATGTTAAGGCTATCCAGTCTACAATAAATCATGTAAGTTTATTCCACTTCCCTGACTAGTTTGGTTATAGCTCACTGATCTAGAAATGGAAACAAAATCAAAATTCTTTTCTACCCTTAATATCTCCTTGTCCTTACTGAAGCAGATGTTGATCAGTACTCTCAAGGAAAAGGAATCTGAGCTATTTTACAGCTAGGCACCTAGGCCAATTAGCATATGGAATGCATTTAAATTGTTTTGCGCTTTTGTCTGAAAACTTTTAGTGTTAAGCCCCCTCAAATGTGACAAGATTTTCATTAAAATGTTAAAGGTGTATACAGCTTGTTTTTATTGTCATATTTGCTTAAGCATATAACTTAGACCAGGTTTAGTTACCCATTCTCTAGCTTTAAGTAATATGCATCTCTTACAAAATATTTGGAGTCAGAAAATATGGAAGCATTTAGAGTAAGTTTAAAAGTAAAGTTTGCATTTCAGTTGTTCCAGAAGCCAAACTTAGCTCTCTTGACTCCAGCTGTCACAGGAACAACGCAGAAGGCAGTTAAGGTGGGAAGGTAGCAACATCCTCTTTAGCAGTGCTGTGTTGAGTAAGAAATGAGCAATAAGATTGCAGTAATGCTTCTGAGAAATCCTTTGTCTCTGAGCCATGGAAACTCCCTGTTGAAGTGATTTGGGATACCTGTGTAATAGGGTGGCTTGCACTTCTGGTTTCTTTCTTTGTCTTTCATTCTTATGGCTGTGGGAAAATTCCAAAAAGCAAGTATTTAACAAGACTAGCTACTATTCAGATGAAGATAAAATTTTATGTTGTCTAATACTTAAGCCACTGATATGAGCTTTAAATATTGGTGTTTTTCCTGTTTTTATATGGCTAGTCTTTGGTGTAATATAACTATGATTAAGAATAGTTGCTTAGGGCTAGAGAGATGGCTCAGAGGTTAAGAATACTCGCTGTTCTTCCAGAGGTCCTGAGTTCCATTCCCAGCAACCACATGGTGGCTCATAACCATCTATAGTGAGATCTGGTGTGCAGGCAGAACACCATATAAATAATAAATCTTAAAAAAATTCATTAAAAAAAAGAATAGTTGCTTATAACTAAATGGTAAGCTCATTCAGTTTATGAAAAAAATTACAGTGATTTTGGCTGTTGTGACTTTTAGTCCTAGTTCTCTGAATAATTTTTTAATATGAAAATACATTTGGTGGCATTGTATTTGAAAATGGCTAACAAAGCAGTAGACTAGAAAGGACTCACTAGACCAGAATTCTGTCTTCGTCCTTCTTTTTCTTTCTTTCTTCTTTCTTTCTTTCTTTCTTTCTTTCTTTCTTTCTTTCTTTCTTTCTTTCTTTCTTCCTTTCTTTCTTTCCTCTTCCTTCTTTCTTTCCTTCTTCCCTCCCTCCCTCCCTCCCTCCCTCCCTCCCTCCTTTCTTTCTTTCTTTCTCTCTTTTTCTTTTTCTCTTTTTTCCTTCTCTCTCTCTTTCTCTCTCTCCTTCCTCCCTCCCTCTCTCCTTCCTTTCTTCCTCCCTCATTCCTTCCCTTTCTCCCTCCTTCTCCTACTCCCACCCCAGGACAGTGTCTTACTAGGTCAGTCTCATGGCCTCAGTCCTCAGCTTGGATTCTAGGCATTTGATAATATACCTAGCTAGACCAAAGGTTTTTACTTTTGGTTGAATTCTAGAATTAACCAGTTAGTTTCTGCTTTTTGCTTTTCCCCCCACATGTCTGGAGCAGGGCTGGGGTGCCAAGATTGTTTTTTGTAATAATTCTATTACTAATATGTATCCACAGTTGAAAAACACTGATCAGAACTGAACTGACTTTAAAGAATATGGTCAGGTGGTTGTAAGGCTCTATCTCGCTTTTACTTGTATTTTCTATGGGTGTTATTTGGTACACCTTTACCTTCTGTGTGTGCAAGTTTATGTATGGCAAAACATAAGATTTTGAAGTTAAAGAATTTAGTATTTTTCTCCTAAACTTTAAGATTCACAGAAACTTGATGTACTGCTAAAAGAAGAAAAGAACCCTCATCCCCTTTAGTACTCTTTGTTGTTGTTGTTGTTTTGAGACAGAGTCTCATTATATAGCACTGACTAGACTAGAACTTTCTGCCTCTGCTTCTTGAGTGCTTGGAATAAAGGCTTGCACCATGCCTGGCTTCAAGTATTCTTAAAGAAAAAGTTAAGCACAAAGGAAACCCAATAACTCTCTTGTGTTCAGTAGTTAACAGCATTTCTCTCATGTGGAGGTCTCTGCCTATTACTTTTACACTTTGAGTTTTTTCTGCTTTTTGGCCATCACTTCACTGTGCATGGAATGAATGGACTTAGAGATTCTGATGGTTGGTACAAAGTTTCTGGGCTTTCACAGAAGAGAAAATTGTTTCTTTTCCTTTTCTGATACCAAATTACAGTTATGCAAGTGTCACACAAGACCAAAGTAGCACAACCTGTAAAGGCTTCTGAGACATGCAGTCAGGGGCTCAAATGGAGGGAAGTGTTTTTATATGACTTTTAGTACTTGAAGGTGTGACATTATGTGTGGTCTTGTTACTTCTGAAGAATAAAGAATGAGTGGCCATGGAGGGCAGCCTAGCACTGCAGTTACCATCCTCAGTCAAGAAAGTTTCTCTTGGAATCTTATGTTCTCCATTTCATCATAAAAGCATTGATCCACCCATTTCACAGTACTGTTATGTGAACGAGATTAGGTGATGTGATTCAGAACAGTTGAGCATCCACAGCACTTCATGGAGCTGTCAGATACTCTATTGCTGCAAACCCAGATTTCTAAGCTGAACTTAGAAAGGTAGGACATGTTCTAAAACATAAGTACTTTGTTTTGTTCACTGCATTTTTGCATACTTTTCTTGACCTTGCCCTACTTTAAAATTCATGTCATGCAGGATTAGCTTTAAGCTTGTTAAGATATGAAATGCTCATGATCTCTAAAATGAAGTTGTAAGTCAGGCTGATAACCAAGGTTTCTTTGGGTCCCATCTAACATTCTTCTGTCATAGACTTTTAAAGATGATGTAGTACTCCCACTTAGGAGCTTGTGGCAGATGTGGCCCCTGGCCTTTCTGAATATGAAATTGTACATAGTCACAGAAAGTTTCTTAAAAAGACGAAATTATTTACTGTTTGAATAGGCAGCCCTCTTTTCTGCTCTCCGCTTAGAATGCGAAGTTTGGTAAGTTTGGTGGATAATTAGCTATCTGAATTAATTTACCAGTAATTCCCTGGGAATTGCTTTAGCAGTTCACAAAAGCTTTTAGATTGTCTCCCTTTGTCTTGTGAGAAGTTGGGACTACTTTATCCCATAAGTCTGAAGATTTAATTAGGAATCACTGTTCATTTCAGTGATCGAAAACCTAAAGGGAAAAAAGGAACCTAGTTTTAGCAAGTTTGTTTGTAGGGGAGAATATTATATAGTGAATACTACAAAAATGACCAGTTTCTAAACCATTTATAAAAACTTTCAGGATGAGTGGGTTTTATGCCTGTGAGCTGTTTGGATGAAGACTTTACAGTCATGAGAGCACACGTATTGTAAAAGTGTTTTGGAAGGTATGAAGGGCACTCTGAGGGTATTTAAATGGTAGAGTTACTTTTGTCACAGTTAACTGCCTTGGAAAAACCTATTTCCATCTTATGTGAAGACAGAGAGATGTTCCTAACATTAGACTTAAGTGGCCCTGCTATACCTTCTCTTGCTTTCAGAGGACTGCATTGGATGGCTTTCCCCTTCAAATGTCTGTTGAATATACATGGACTACATGCCTATGTGCCAAGCACTTATTGGTGCAGGGCATAGGAAGTCAGTGAGCAAGACCCACATGACTTTACCTCTGCTGTCTGATGCCTAGAAAACATGGACATTTAACAAAGAGTAATAGTTGGTATTTATTACTGTCACTGGGTGGGCTGCAAAGGGGAAACAAGGTACTACAGGTCATTAAGTAATTCCAGGCATAGTATCTCTGGTGGCTGGTTAGATGAGTCCTTCCTGAAGAAGGTATGTTTCCAGTGAGAGTCAAATGAGTCTTAATATGGAGAATGAAAGATAGTTAACTTCTTAATGTGATTTTTGTCAGAAATGGGAGCACCTTATTTGTGATGGTCTTTAATTGAGACAGTCTCATGTAGCCCAGGACATTTGAACTTGAAACATTTGGGATTACAGATGTGTACCACTGTGCCTAGTCTTATGGGATGGTGGGGACTGAACCCAGGACTTCTTCATGCATGCTAGGTAAACCCTCTACTAATTGAGCTACATTTGCAGCCCCCATTTCTGATAGTCCTTATTTATTTACTTTTTTAGATTTTTTGAGACAGGATTTTTCTGTGTGGTCCTGACTGTCATGGACACGCCAGCCTTGAACTCACAGGGATCCTCCTGCCTCTGCCTCCTGAGTGCTGAGTGCTGAGATTGCAGGTGTGCACCTCTGTGCCCAGTTATTTATTTTTTAATATGTATGTTTTTGGTTTTGTTTTGCTTTTCGAGACAGGGTTTCTCTTTGTATTCCTGGCTGTCCTGGAACTCTCTTTGAAGACCAGGCTAGCCTTAAAACTCACAGAGGTCTGCCACCTTCTGCCTCCTGAGTGGTGGGATTAAAGGCTTGTGCTACTACTGCCCAACTGTGTTTTTTTATTTGTGTGTCTGTGTGTGTGCCTGTGTGAGTTCCGTACATGCAGCTGCCCATGGAAGATAAAAGAGGGCATCAGATCCCCCTGGAATGGGAGGAACCAGTGGTTGTGAACTGTTCTCTGCAAAAGCATTGAGTGCTCATAACTGTCACTGGGCCATCTCATCAGCCCTTTTGATGGTCTTCATGTCAAAGTGTAGGGTGCCTTGATCATTCCAAATTCTTAATTTCAGGACAGCAAAGGACAATGTCTACCTTCATAGGTAAGAAACATTGTTGGCCTACTCTCCAGGGCTGGTCAGTGATTGAGTGAGTTGGCAGCAGATTTTGAGTGCTGACCCCATTCCAGCTACTGTACATCCTGACAATGGCAGATTTGTGAATTTGTTTCATTACTTATCATTCTGTTTTTTCAAGTAGAGGATATCCCTGAAATTAGACTAAATAAATCCAGTGGTAGTCTTCAGTTGTTCTCATTGTGTTTATTAGTGTTCGTACCTACACCTGTAGTTTGCCCTGTGGCCTTTAGATTAGTAGCTAGGGGAAGGTGAGTCCCTCACCAGTTCATCCCCTAGTCTGCCATCAAGTATGTGTTCTTTCAAGTAGGAGACAGCAAAAACACCTTGGGCTGCTGTGCCTGGGAGCGGTCAAAGGACAGTTCTCTCCTCATGCCATGTGTTCAATCCCAGGGATTGAACTCAGATTTTTGTAAGGCAGTTAGTTACTTAAGCCTTTACCACCTAGATGGCCCTTCCAGACTTTTAAACGATCTCAATTCTAATGTTGAAAATGAATGGGAACCTTAAAGCTAAATGACAAGTGACCTAACTAGTCTCCTAGATTATCAGTTATCAGTGATGAAATATAGTCACAGAGCTTATGGAAAGTAATGAAGCTTGAGACTCATTTGGACACGCACTTTTAGAACAAACTCCAGCTCTTAGAAAAGTCATCTGACTTCACCTGTGCTGTTGGCTGCACTGTGTGGTGTGGTCGGGAATTGCAGAGCCTGTGTATTCTCTTCCCTGTCCACAAAACTCTGTTTTGTTCTCCTTATATCTTGTAGATTATGTAAGGCTTTAAGCATTTAAATCGGATTGCTGTCACATAGCTGTTTTTGTTTTTAAGACAGTGTCTATAACATTTTTACTGAAAGCCTAAGGAGAGCATTGTTTTCTTTGTGTTTCTCACAGATCAAGTCTACCCGTACTTTGTTTACTGTGGATTTTGTTTGATATGCTAACCTGAAATGTTATCTGCCTTTTATAGTTCATATGTTGAAGCTAGAAAAGTAGAAATATACTTTATATACAGTGTTGAAAACCAGATATGATAAAAGTACAAGCTGGGTCAAAGTATAGTGTACCTTAGTCCTGTCATTATGCAATGAATTTTGGCCATTTCTGACATGTTACTTCCCTATGCCCTCTCACCCTTCACCCTTCATCAACTGGTAAGCCTAGGGTTTTCGTTTGTTTTTAAATTAACTTAACTATCTACTGCTTTAACGTGTGGCCCTGTCTATAGTTCTCAACGCCTTGACAGGGGCTCACTATGTAGACCAGACTGGCTTGGAACTCACAGAGATCCACCTGATTGTGCCTTCCAAATGCTAGGATTCACCACTATGCTCAGCCCCTATAGGCAATCTTAACTAAAATGTTTAACTAAATTTGAACAGAATTGCTCATGTAGAAAGCTAGTACATCATTTTTTAGTATCTACAGGAAGCTCCAGGCCAGAGGATGTGACTGTTGGGTGTGATTATCTGCTGAGGGAATGAATGTACAAATGCACGCCATTCTCGTAGGTGTTCTGAGCTGCTCACTAAAGAAGGGGAACTATCTTGGGTTATAAAGCATAAGGATAAAAGATTCCTAAACATAGAAGAAACTAAGACTAGCAAGGTAAGATGACAGGAGATAGAAGCAGGTAAGAAGCTGTTGGAGCCAGATGGCCAAGCTCTGAGAGCCCACCCTCTTCTCTGCATCCCTGTGTTCCACACTGAACAGCCCAGAATGATGCCGCCTCTTAACATTTCAGTTCAAGAAGCTTATGGATGAATCATATCGTATGTGATCTTTTCCTCCACAGGAACATTGCCTTGAAGTGGCAATTTCAAGGGGGAAAAAGCGCCAACTTTGGGAATTTACTCATCATCCACTTGGCCTTGGGATGTATCTATTTCTGTGCTTACTGGTATTTATTTTTGTCCTTTAGAGCTCCCTCTACAGTTACCTTCAAATTGCATTTGTGTTTGGTGCTTTTTTTGTCTTACATATGCAGTTAGGCCTGGATATACAATTCACTAATTGTATGTTAGTGAATGGTCTGTGGGAAAGACTTTAGATAAATCCCTTAGTTATCAGAATAATATGGCTGCAAGAGATGAATATTCCTACACTGAGATTCATTTTCATAGTTTATAAAAAATCATCTTAGTGTTTTGTTAGGTATTAAGTGTTAAATTTTAGTCAATTATAAAATGCTTAACACTCTAGTCGGCCTTGTGCTCCACTGCAGTGTTTTCAAAAGTTTGTTCTGTAATACGAATTAATCAGGATATGACTAAGTATAATAGGAGAATAGGATTTTGTGGTCAGTAAGTTTGGGGAATGCTTGATAAAAGAATTTCCTTAAATGCTCCAAAGCCCTTAATGTGCTTTTCTGCAATGTGATTCTCCAGAGGAAAAGGATATTTAGAAATTTCCTAAACTGAGCTAACTAGAAAACAGTTTGGGGGAGGGCTGACATGCCAAAGTTTGAATCTACTTTGTTAAATGTTTCTGTAATCATAGCTTCCTAATTTTTAAATAAGATTTAAAATATGTATATGAGTGTTTTGGCTAAATGTTTGTATGTTTATCACATGTCTACAGTGTCCATGAGGACACTGGATCCTGTGGAATTGCATTTACAGGTGACCTCTACCTGCTGTAAAGGTACTGGGAATTTAACCCAGATCTTCTGTAAGAGCATTAAGTACTTTTAACTGCTGAGCCATCTTTACACCCCCAGAAGTTCCCTAATTTTACAAAGGAAGTTGAGGGCTAGATGCAGCAGTTTATCTAGAGGTTTTATATTGTGTAGGGAACTGGGAAGTGGGCAGAACATACCAAATTCACTGTAGGAGGTGGCCCTTAGTGATTATTATGTGAGGAGAGGGGAAAGGGCTAGACATTGGGGGAAATGATACGTTATTCCACCAATGAAGAGGGAAGAAAGTTTTGAAAGGTACACAGACTGTCTGCTGGGAACAAACATGACCCCTCTGTGAATTGATGGTGGGGAGAATGAAAAGAAGGGAAAATGACAGTGGTCAGGAAAGTGGGGGCGTTACAGAGTAGGCAGAAGGCTGTTCTTTACTAAGAGAGTAGAGGAGCAAAAGAGTGAGGGCTGGTGAAATGTGACCTCAGAGGCTCAGGTATGTGGACACTTGAGCCTCCCTGGCGGTGCTGTTTCAGGAGGTTATACAACCTTAAGAGGTGATGCTGGGTGGTGAGTGTAGACCATCTGGAAGAGGTCAGGATGTAGCCAGCAGCCTCATGCGCCCTCTGCCTGAGCAGGCGTCCACATCCACTCTCCTGTCTTGCCTTTCCTACCGCAATGTACTGTATTCCCTGAACTAAAGGCCAGAACATATCATTTCTCCCGTCACTTCTTGTCAAGAATTTGGTCAAAAAAGATTCTTTTTTGTGACAAAAAAGAATCCAAAATAGGGATTATCAAATCCACAGACAGGACAGGAAAAGGAGATAGACCTTTGGACAACCAGGGTAACCACATACTCCAGTTAAGCACCTGTATGGGGTACCTGTATGATTACTGAAGACCTTAAGTAACTCTGCTGGTAACAGCATGAACTACTTAATGGCAGGAGTGTTCCTCGATGTAGCAATCTTGGTGTTATTTTGACCTTGGATATAGTCTGTCTGGCATAGCTAACTTTTTGACATTGTGGCATGATTTTGTCATCTATAAAGTTCACATTTGAGATCTGCATGATCAAGTTACAGGAAAAAAGTCTACAGCAGAGAATCTCTTGTTTTAAGTTTACAAATTTGTGTTGAATTGAATTCATAGCTATCATGGGGTACGTGCAGCCTGTGGACCACAGGCTAGACACACCTGGACCTCAAATAGCATAGATAACTGCTTTAATATCCTTCCAGAGTCATCTTTTCTCCATAATTGATAAGAACTAAGCTTGAGATTCAGACTTTTCCTCACCATCTGGCAGTGGTGATGAGTGGGTAATAGAGAGAAAGAGGCAGGCAAGTAGACTGACCTGGGGAGTGAGCCACCAAATAAATGCTCAGGCTCACCGTAAAATAAACACGTACTGACCTAGGGAGTTGGAAGCAGTTCTTTATTAATCTCATAACTAAATTGTTCAGTTAGTGATCATAATGCACTTACACTACTAACGACACAAAAGTGTATTGATCTGCCCCCGAGACAGCTACAAAGTCATTTTAACAGTCATCTAGTTTGATAGATGATAAAAACACATCTACAAACTCTGGAGTAAGGACAGACTTAGTAAATTCTGTTTATATATATGTAGACCTCGAGCCTCAGTTTCTACTGAGTATGGGGATAGTATTACAGGTCACAAAATGCTGGGAAATATGAGAAGTGTCATCCTAAAAGTACCTGAAACTCTGTCACACTGTCATCAGATTGTGTAGGAAGTTTCGCAGAGAAGTGTCCTTATCCCCCTTGGCCAGCATCGGGCAGAATCATGAAGGGAATTTCAGCTAACATGGGGTGGGCAGTGGGAAACTGTGCTCTTTCCCCTGTGTGTGGAAGGGATATCTCTAGAAACTGGAGTGGAGAACTGGCTGGGGTAGAACTTAGTGCTCTTTTCAGTGTTGTGACCAGGAAGGATTGGGTGGGAACCAGGGCTTGGGCTGGCACAGAGGCCGGTGAGCAGCAATGCATCTGGCCAGTTGAAGTGAAGTTGCCTGATAGTGACTGTACTTATTTTTGTCCATAACAGCTAGAGTAAGCTGGTATATGGAGATGGGGGTTGTTCTAAGGTAAGCACCAGATAATTAGGTAAACATGACTTCTAGTTCAAGAATGATGTGCATTATTTCCCTGAGATGTTTTCTATAAGTAGCAGAAGTGAAACCCTGAATATATTTCTCTGTATATACAAGGTTATTGATTTATTCTGTGCTGTGTGTCACATCTTTAAATCTTACTTTGTTCATTATACCACACTGAAAAACTATATTCACAGTTTTTTGATAGTTGTATTGTATTGGCCAGAAAAATGTGTAGGGTTTATACACTATTTATTATTTATGTATCATGTCTTACTGTTATCTCAGAGGGAATCTCTAGAAGCCAATAACATGCAAGAGAATAACGGGAAGAGTATATAGGGCGTTACATTCCCAGGCCTAGTGAGTGTGCAGTTACCACTGTGGCACCACAAAACTTGCTTTGCGAAGTGGAGCCAAAGCTCAGCAGACTCACTGCAAGCCCCTTCTCTCTGTATTGCCCTCAAAACACGGAGCTTCTGGCAAAGGCAGCACTTTCATGCTTTTGTTTCATCATGAACCTGATAATTTAAGTAGTAGATATTCTTGCATTTCATTTCTTTGTGGGGTGGAGTAATTTAGCCAGTTATAAATGGTTTTAAAATTTTATTTCTTTCCTTTCTTTACATCTTAAAATAATTAGTCATGTTTGACAAGAAAGTGCTTCTTAGAAAAGCCTGCTCCTTGTTCTTGCTACTGAAAACAGTAACCAGAAATAGTTGAACATGGTTGCACACACAAATGATTCCCAGACATCTGGATACACTTTTTACCTTCCTCTCAGCTGACACCTGTAAGATCTCACATGCTTGCAAGCTTGCTTGCCAGTACCCACAATCACTTGTGGTTCTTGGAATGCTGTTGATACTGAGAAGCAAGCCCTGTTAACCTTATTGGTCACACCCTGTCACCCTAAGGTTGAGTCTAGCTTTTGTTGGGAAACAGAAGCCTAAAGTGTCCCTTTAATACTAAATGGGACCTTGGAGTGGACTGAATCCTAAGTGTGCTCAAAGAAGCCTCCTCTTACAAAATCAGAAAATGGATTTGGCATGTGAGGTGTAATTAACCATGTTTTTAAAAATTCCAAAACCATCACCTGTTCAGTTTTTTCTTGGCAGAAACTGTTGAGATACTACTTGGAACACCTATAAATAATATGATAAGCATATAATATAGCATGATGAAATTAGAACATATTTATATGTTATACCATATTTATTTAGCAGTGAAATTACTCAGTCAGAACATGAAATTAAAGTGCTTTCTTTTCCAATGTACTATGTTATGCACAATGCTGGTATGGCAGTAAGTTTTTGGTCCTATGATCAGGGTAATATGTGACCTTCGGCAAGTTTCTCAGACTAAGTGCATTTGCAAACTCAGCTTAGTAATACCTGCCCTCACCTATCTGATAGTGGTATCTTGATTTTTAAAATGAGATAACGTATGAAAGTCCTTAGAGGTGAAAGTATGACTGATTATTCTGCCCTGTTAGCTTTCACCCACTCCCATTTCTTTTATTCTTGTTTTTTGAGCACAGAGCATCGTGCATGCTAGGCAAGCACTTACTAAACTGCAGTCCCAGTCCTTAACTTCCTTCTCTTGCTGGAAAAAAAAAAAAAAAAAAAATCTACCATGTGCTGATTTAAGTTAGTGAGCTTTCTCTTCTAAGCTACCTAAGCCTGGATAAATGGTGGCAGGTCATTTTCTTCCCTTGCAGCACAAGCTGAAAGGAAGAACTGTGTAAGACCCACGTTTACATTTTGCCTTTAGTGCTGTTGTCTTTTTGGTATTATTTTTGCCCACCTGCCTACCACAAGAAGTTTGGAGAATCTCCTGTAACAGCTAAAAAGTGACTAATGCAGATCAGCTTGCTTACTCACTGAGTCACATTGTTGTGAAATTCTTGAAGTGAACCTCACTGTGTGACAAGGAGAAAGAGATTAAGTTAAAACAGTTTATACTCTCTGATGAGATGGTTTTAGTGGCTTGTTCACTGTGCAGCAATAAAGGATGGAATTAGTGAAATTTCATAAAGCTCTATGTAATTAGTCTAAACAAGTTCTGGATAAACCACACCAGTCACCTTTCTGTCCCTTGTTCCTTTGCAGACTACTCGCTCTCTGACTGATAAGGGAGATTGGTGTGGGAAATAAAATCTGGTTTCATATCCCAGCCCTACCAGGCTGTGACTTTGGGCCAGTCTTGCCACTTTTGTACTTTGGACTCCTCATTTCTAAGATGGATCAGTAGTAGTATTTGTCCTATATACCTCAGTGAGCAATTGTACATAAAGTGAGAGAGAGAGAGAGAGATATTGACATTTTAACACAATGTTATCCCCATGCCCCCTCCCCTGCCAAAACAAGTGAAAGGTGATTCTGTGGCTGTTGGAGACTAATGGTATGTAAATGGGCCCAGAGGAGTCAGACTTTCTGATTGTTCTCCAGAGGAGAGGAAGAGAAGTTCAGAGCTCTCGGAGCTGGGAAGAGAAAGACACATGCCAGTGTTTGGATTTCTTAAATGAATCATGGAGCACAATTTCAAAATAAATTCAGTAGCTGAATTTCCAGACTAGTCGCTTAAGAGACATTTAAGTATAAGTAACTATTTTGGTCCAGTTTTTCTAAAGCAGTGAAAAAGCCCATTGGTTGTATGGTTATCAGTTTGTGTAGGGATTTGAAGGATTTAGCTGCGCTCCAGGTGAGAGATACTGAAGCCACTTCTCTTAGGTTTTCCATGCTTACTTACTGTGTGCCAGGGCTTGCTTAAGTCTGATTTGTAAATACCAGTCTGATCTTCAGTCCCCTGCCCCATGAGTAAGAGTCTGAAACCATATTTCTTTACCAGGAGTGAGATGCTGTTTTGGCTCTGCAACATCCTTAGTAATGAGCCTGGTAACCTTATACAGTTAGACAAAGTGGCTGCTATTGGTTCTGTGCCTCAGCAAGGTTAATGGACTTAATTAACCAGGTCACAGAGTACTGTTAAAGTGTCACTTTTCTTACTACAGTCTATTGAAGGCCTTTTCGTGACATTTCTGTATTCAAGATGGGTGTAGTTTGTTAAATTCACTAAGAATGTAACTATCAGCTGAGAGAAAAGAATTTTTGTTTCATCTTAGTTATAAAGTGTATTTAGAATCTTGCCTATATCTTATAAAGCTCCCAAAAGTAAAGGTTTGAGAAATTTAATCTACACAAAAAGTGGCCCTCCACACTGATTTGTTATCTGTAAAAGAGGGATCTCATTAGTGTTATATGTTTGAGGAAAAGAATATTGTTGTATATGTGTAACTTTTATGCTAAAATAAATTAAAGCATTTATAATTGAATCTTTTGAAATGACTTAAGTGCAGAGAAACTGTTCATTGCATAGAAGGCATCATCAAAGAGCTGCTCTGCTGGATGAATGGAGTGTTGAGGGACAAGGGACAGTAGAGAACTCTTGAACAGTATTCATTTGTTCCATTGCACTGTTGATTTGTGTGGAAGCCTAGGGGAACGGCCAGTCTTCTCTTCTTGCTTTACTCTCAGGCTGGACTGTAAGTACAAGGCATGAAATACAGAGCAGATTGAAATCAGACTTAGTGGTCAGACATTGTATGTCACTGTGGAAGACAATTTATAGCGTCAACAAAAAAGCTAAATCACCTGATACATAAATTTAACTTGTCTTTTTAGTTATTCTAGTCTACTAAGTAGGTTTACCTTAGCAACAACAGGAAAAAGAAAACAACATTTCTTTTCTCTTAGGTCATAATAGAAATGGTGTTAGTTCTTTTGATTAAGACCTTTTGACTTGTGGGGCTGTGGCTGAGATCCAAGGGAGACAAGAAGGTGATCCCATGAGTATTCCCCAAACTGGGCTTCCTGTGATAATACTTAGAAAGAATAGGCTTTCTTGAGATTCAGCACTGGTCGGTCCTTTCTTCTCCCAAGTTTCTGCTTCCTCAGTAGACAGAACGTAAAGTATGTATCCTTAGTCCCACTGTCTCACTTCATGCCCTTCCATGTACATTCTTATATCGCTCACCCCGTGCCCCAGTGCACACTCTGACATCTCTCACTCCTTGCCCCTCCATGCCTCCACTCTGACATCTTTTACCCCATAGCCCCCTACTGTCCATGCACACTCAGATATCTTTCATCCCACACCCCTCCATGCACACTCTGACATAGACTGGAGCAAGACATAACTTATTTGTTTGTTTAGTTTTTGAATTGGGGTTTTGTTATGCAGCTCAGACTGGCCTGGGACTCAAGTATATAGCCTTCTGTCTTAGTCCATCAAGTGCTGGGATTATAGGTGTGTGCCTGGAGAACACAAGATGATTTTCATCATGCCATTGGTACTTTATTTTTAGATCCTAATGCAAGATGGTTTCTCACCATCACACCAACTTCAGTATCACCAGCCACTACTGAATTATGAAGACAAAAGATGTGTATGTAAATGTGTATACATTTGAGATTTTTAATAGTTAGAACTTTGAATGCCAAAACATTAAATTTGATGCAGTATAAATGAAGGGAAGAGAACATGTTGTGATCTGTGTATATTGAGAGTGTGGTAGAAACGAGTTAGGACTTTGTACTGGCTAATCTTCTGTCACTTTACCAGAGTTAGATGAAAAGAGGCAACCTCAACTGTGAAAAATCCTCCATAAAATCCAGCTGTAAAACATTTTCTTAATTAGTGATTGATGGGGGAGGGCCCAGCCCATTGTGGGTGGTGCTATCGCTGGGCTGGTGGTCCTGGGTTCTATAAGAAAGCAGGCAGAGCATTCCAATAAGCAATACCCCTCCATGGTCTCCACATCATCTTCTGCTTCCAGGTTCCTGCCCTGTTTGAGTTCCTGTCCTGACTTTTTTTGATGATGGGCAGCAATATGGAAGTATAAGCCAAATAAACTCTTTCCTTCCCAACTTGCTTTTTGATCTAGTGTTTCATTGCGTAATAGAAACCTTAACTAAGACAGAGTCTATCTTAAAACAATAATGCTTTAAAAGAAAGTATGCTAAAGGGATAGGAAAAGATTATATATGAAAAAAGTGGAATACTTTTATTTCTTTTTCAGGAATTATCTCAGTATTTTCTCTTTATTGTGACTATATGCCTGATAAGAAGCCGTGTTAGGAAGGAGGGGTTTATTTTGACTCAGTTTAAGAAAGGATGTGGTCTGCCATGGCAAGGATGGCATGGCAGTAAGGATGTGAGGCAGGAGGCTGGCACCTGTGTCTGCAGCCAGGAGGCAGAGAACAGACAGGAAGTGAGGCCAACCTATTAAGGTCAAAGCCTGTCCTCAGTGACCCACTTGCCCAAGGCCCCACCTCCCAACAGCCCTACTACCTGGGGACCAAGTGTTCACACAGTGTGAGCTTATGGGCAGCAATTTCACAATCAAACCACTACAGAAACATACTGTTTAATTTTATCTGAGGAAATATGATGTTTTCTAATAATAGAAATGGAAACACTGAGGACATTTTCTATCACACTTCCATATCCTTGAGGAGCTGAGAACAAGAAAGGTCAGGAGGGACATTAGTCCTTGATAGAAATGTGTGTGTTTAGTGCCGCCTCGGAAATACCTGTTGAAACTGAACTGAGAGTCAGTGTAGTTGTTCAAAGGTCTCCTTAGTCATATGGTTAGAATATTTCATTTGATAAGCAGGACCTCGCTTATTATTTTAAAAGACTTAGAATTTTTGAAATCGTTGATTGATGAGTGTAACTTGTATGAAACGTGTTTTGTCTAAACAGCTTGTGGGTTTAAAGCTGCCTCGTAAGATGTCTACATGAGAAGCTTATGAGGACAGTGGGAAACAGTGGTGAAAGTACTGTTCTCTGTGTAAATGCTTACGTAAGTCCCCTTGACAGCCTCTCAAGAATTTCTGTAGGTTAGCCTGCACTTAGAGGATGGGAGGAAGGTGAGGAACAGGAAAAGGACTGGGTCCTCACTCCCAGCTGCTCTTCAAAGTCCCTACCATGTTCTGTGGATATCTGTCTCAGTTCCTTTGAGATGCTCTAGCAAAGTGCCCTGAGCAGTAGCCCATGCATGGTGTGCTCCACACACTAAACTCAGAACAGCAACAGCTTAGTGTCTGAGGAAAGCCCGCTTTGTTCAGGCTCCGAAGGGCTCTGGGATCCTTTTATAAGGACACAAATCTGATCATGTGCCAGTGTTCTGCCTTCATTAGCACATCACCTTCCAGAGTTGGAGGATGGAATATCAGCACTCACCTACAAAGGTCACAAATGTCCAGAATTTGGCAACAGCAATTCCTTGTCACACTGTGATTTCCACCTCAGTTATTTTTGTCTCATACAAATATTGGGTTTCCTTGTCTCATATAAATAAGGTATGTGGTAGTAAAATGGCAGCATTTTGTGGTGCCTTCCCCGTCTAAATGGCCCTTCACCATGTATCCTCACCTCAGAGAACAGCAGACAGAAGAGCAAGCTTTCTGATGAGAAGCCTAAGGCTCACATTTACCTTAATCTCTCAGGGTAGCACATCTAATGACACATGCAGAGGTTGTGGTCTGATGTCCTGTTGTGTGACTTGTCCGTATTGATTACTGTTACTTCCCTGCATTCCACTCCTTTAACTTTGACAACACATAACTGATTTTGTTGCTAGCCTCTGGCCACTCCTTCAAACCCTCTTTGAGGTTTGATCTCATCTTTCTGGACCAAAGGGATTTCCCTGTATGCTTTCCTAACACTGTTTTGTCATTTAAATGATCTGTGTCTCAGACATCAATTTAGTCTTAAATCTCCTAGGGTGTTGTATCTCTCCAGACCCTTCAGATCTTAGTATTCCTCCTTAGTGTCTTATATTTGACACTGTGTACATTTCCCAGAAATGATGTCTTTGCTCATAACTAGCATTTCTGTTTTTATGCTGCTGAGTCCTCCATCCCAACTCTACTCCAGATTTCTTTTATGAGAACCATATAAATGAAGTCACTGATGTAGTGGTCATTTTCTGTCTTGTTGAGCTACAGGCTTCTTAATGTCAGCATTCTAGTGTAAAATTTTCCCCATAACTATTTTTTGGGGGGGGGATGGGATTGAATAATATACAGAAGTACTTCTAATCAGTAGATCTTTCTCACATAGAAATCTGTTTGCTTTACTTCTTTTAGAGCCTCATACCTTACTTTCCATCTCCAATTTTTACTGATTCTTAAGAGAGTTCACCTACCTTTGCTCCTGCTTTCACAATCGTATATCTCCCAGAGTAAGCTTGCTTTCTCTCCTGTCCCAAGAGCTCTTTGGACATTTGAAAATTTGTCTGCCTTTTCCATGAATTCTTTTCAGTTATTCCTTATTTCTCAGGCTTCATTTCAACTCCCTTTATGTGGTTTACATTGCTTACCTATGTGGTCCCATTTCCTGTCCTTTTAGGCCAGTTCTTGAGGTGTAACTCAATCTGCTTGCACCAGCAAGTACCTGTTTGGAGTGTTCTTACTCTTTCTCACTCGTCCTGTTGAGTTTGGTCTTTTTTGGCTGACCTCCCTGAGGTCATATGCTATCTCTGGACCAAAGGGATTTTCCTGTATGCTTTCCTAACACTGTTTCATCATTTGTAGCTGAAACCTAGTGGTTTTTTTTTTTTTTTCAAAATCACCTCTTAGATGTATAGCTCTCTTCTCTTCATTTTCACTTCATTGTGGATATAATTTTCCAGAACTAAATTTGAGTATTTTCCTTATAAATTATCAATGTCTCAGACTTTCACATCAATTTAATGAAGCAAAACACCAAAGTAGTCCAGTTTCACAACCCATATCTAGACCATGAACAAAGTAACTTTGGCCTTTCTTCAAGAAATAGTTATTTCTACCTTTTGAAATGTGTAAATGGAATCTGACTGCCTCTTACTATTGTTACCCAAAAACATGTCATCATCACCTTTTGCTTAGAAAACTGTAGCAGCCTACTAACTGACCTTCCTCTGCCACCTCTCCTAAACTCATCTCAGTCGCCAGGGTGAAAAGCAGACCTGTTCACTCCTTTGCTCCCTAGTAAATGCTAATGCGTGCCATCCTCTGCTGTATCCCACACTCTGACCTCATTTCCTGCCTGTCTCTATAACCATTCAGACTCCAGGCTCACCACCGTAATTTCTTTAGATCCTTACTCAGCATTATATTGAAGCCATCTCTGACTATCCATCACAGAAGAGCTTACCTGTTTCCATCTTGTTTGATGTATCGTTTTTCCATTCAACCAGAGTATAAACTCTGCCAGGGCAAGGACTTGTATCTCTTCATTGTATCCTCAGCATATCTTGAACAGATGTGGCCCTACTAGGTTTTTGGGACATAGTTGGTAAAGTCCACAGTAGAAGTTAAGTTCTAATCTTAGGGATGTAGCATACCTACCAAAATAAGGACCCCTACCACCAACACTGAGCTCTTTGGGTACTTGCAGTTAGACTACCCCTTAGTCTTGGCTTCCTGTCCTGAAGGAGGTGTTGTTTTAGTGCTTTCTTAAACTCCTCTTTGTTTTGGGAGGGTTAAATAGGACAATCACTGTGAAATGCCTGTGTATCTCAGTACCGTACAGATAAAAAATGATCTAAAGCTATAAACACATAGTTGAAGCTGCCAAGTTCTGCTTGCTTGCTGAGGCTGGAACATGGCCTCCTTATTCAAATACATCTTCACCAGATTTCTGTTTTCAGTGGCTTCCTTCATTACCTCAGCTTGGCTCCCTGAAACTTGCTCTGTAGAGCAGGTTGGACTCAAACTTGGAGACCTCTCCCCACCTCTTTGTTTCTAGTTCTAGGATTTAAGGCATGTATCACTACACTTGGCCCTAAGCTTTTCTTTAACATTGGAAGCTTAGCTGGGTGGGATCTTGGTGGGATCCCTTTATTCCATTTAACATCAGGCTTTTCTTTAATCTGTGTATCTCCTTGAACAAAGGATTTAGCTCCATTCTACTTCCTGGTGTCCCCTTTCTTCTTAAGCTGTAAGTTTTATGTTTTTCTTTGCTCATCTTTTTCCTTTTCATTGTAGATCTCCATAAGAGTGAACACTAATAACCACATGACAGAGTCAATACCAGGCTGATTTGAGATTTCCTCTGCCAACGAATTAATCCAAAACTCTTCAAATTAGCCTCAGGTAGACTGTTTGGAAAAGGGCAGATAAGCATCTACCTTCTTCACTAAATTATCACAAGAACATCTTCTAGGCTACATAGTAATATTTTTTTCCTCTGGAACCTTTTGAACCAAGCCACCACAGTACAAATCACCTACAGCACCACTGTCTTCCCTGTTTTTACTAGTGTGTCCCACTAAGATCTGCTTAAAGCATTCAGCTGATTCCCTAATCCAAAGTCCACATTCCTCCAAACAAAAGCATGGTCAGGTCTGTCACAGGAATACCCCAGCCCTGGTGCCAACTTCTGTCTTAGTTAGGGTTTTGTTGCCATGAAGAGACACCAAGACCACTGCAACTCTTATAAAAGAAAACATTTAGTTGGGGCTGGCTTACAATTTCAGAGGTTTAGTTCATTTTTGTCATGTCAGGAAGCATGGTTGCACACAGGCAAACATGGTGCTGGAGAGGTAGCTGAGAGTTATACATCTGAATCCTAAGGCAGCAGGAAAAGTGACACACTTCTTCCAGCAACACCACACCTACTCCAAAAAGGCCACAACTTGTAATAGTTGTGGATCTATGGACCTATGGGGGCCACTTTTAATCAAACCACCACAACTGGTTTTCTTTCTCAGAACTGCAAAGAATTTATGGTTGTTCCCAAGTGAAGTATCACTACCAAGATAAGAAATTTCTTAAACCTAAATATGTTCAGGAATTCCAGGTGAGGTCAACTGCTCATCCTCCTGGACGTCTACAGTTTTCTTTGAGGCTTAAATTTGCAGAAACAGTAACAGCAGCAGCAGTAGCAAAGTGCTTCTTTTTAGCACATGTCAGCCTTCTTTCATGAAAAGGTCTGCTCTGCTCTGTCCTCAATAAGAGGGCGAGAAGAATAAGACATCAACTACTGTTTTCAGTTCCAAATAAATACCTGGGCTGAGCTTCCTTTGTATACATTCCCTGGGTACTCAGTAAGTACTGAACTATCAACTTATTTTATAAACTATTAAGAAAAAATGAAAGTGAGAAAGCATAAGAGATTAGTTAAAAACATAAATATGTACACATCAAAAAAGGGGAAAATATGAATAGAGCTGGCCTTGATGGCATTTGCTGTAATCCCATTTGCTGTTCCAGATGCTGAGGCAAGACTGACAGAAAAGTTTGAGGCTAGCCCATTAGAAAATTGTAACCCCTTCCCCCCACGCACACATACCTACCTTAGATTTTGTTCTTCATCCTGGTCCACAGTTAGTATTTCTCTCTCTACTCCTCTTTCCATGTTCTTTTGGCCCTTGCCATCTTTCAGCTGATGACACTTTGGTTTCCATACATGAGGGTCTAAGATCTTAGTCTCTCTGCCTGTATGTAGTGGTTTCTCTCATCCATTGTCTTTTACCACTAGATACAGAAAAACTAAGAGGTATACCAGAGTCATACCTGTCTTTTCTAACTCTGTAGTAGCAATTCTGATTACCCTTGGCAGTCACAATTCATTGCCTCAACCAATTTTTAGCCTTCCTTTTTTTCTGTCTGTGCTATAAGGGGCTCAGAATTACTAGGCTTCTGTTTGAACTTCCAGGTCAGTAGAGGCATTGTTGAGTCCTTGGACAATCATTCTTTGCTTGGGTTCTGATACTGTCCAACCAGTAGAACCAGAGTTGCCATAAAGTAGGGGGGGGTGGGGTGGGGGTGTAAGCTGATCACCAATTGTGACAGAGGGAAAGAGTTGGGAAACTAGTTCTCCCCCAACCCCCACCCTACCCCCAGCCTGTCCACTCCGGCTCTAGGAGAAACTATATCTGTTATTTTCTGGTTTTCAGTATCAGCTGAATGCCACCTTACCTAATCTCATGAGGTGCTAGAACTGAGTCTTTCAGAGATGACTTCAGCATCTCTTTCTGGATGATAAGCTACATGGTAAGAACCATAAATCCTATTGGTTAGTATCAACCTGCATCTTTGTACTGTTTCACTGTAAGTTCTCAAGTGAGATATCATGGCAACTAATAAGGTATTGGCTCAATCTGTGGATATAAAGACATGGCAGATCAGGTCCATTTCAGAGTGTCTTTTCAAGGGAGAACTCACATATGACCACAAGTGGTTTGGATATTTGCCTGGAGTCCCTCATGTTTTCACAGTGTTGATAGTGTGATTTAATGAGTTGGTCCTGTCTGCCACTGCCTCCACCTTGACCTTGTGCAAGTTGTTTAACTACTGTGAGCTATCTACTCCTCCTGTCTATAAAATTGAGATAAAGATGCTTTTTAACTTGAGGCTTTGCACCACTTGGAGTTAAAAATGCTGGTGTCCATTAGCAAGAGCCACAGTGCTCATCCTACCCTGCTTTAGGTATGGACTTTGTTAGACTGAGCACTTAAAAATACTGCCTGACCAAGAAAACTAAAAGATCCGAGCCCAGGGGGTCCTGCAGAGACTGCTGTACCAACAGAAGACCATGCATGGAGAGGACATAGATCCCATGCTCAGATGTGGCTGATTGGCAGCTCAGTCTCCATGTGGATCTCTGAATGAGGGGAGCAGGGGCTGTGTCTATCATGAACTCAGTTGACTGCTCTCTCATCACTCACCCCTGATGATTCAACCTTGCCAGGCTGTGGTGGAAGAGGATCCAAGCAGTCCTGATGAGACTAAACAAGCTATGGGCAGATGGCAATAGCAGAGAACTCCCCCTTTCAGTGGACTAGGGGAAGGGGATGAGGGGAAGAGAGAGGGAAGGTGGGACTGGGGGAGTTGAAAGAAGGGGCTTCAATTGGGATATATAATAAATAAATTATGAAGAAAAAAATACTGTCTGAAACAGTGCCCTCAGTATTTATTTCATTAGATGCTCCCTAACATCGGATAAACTTTCTTCCAAGTGCTTACCATAGTGTCATAACCTCTTTGTCTAGTTAAAGAATACTTGTTTCCCCCACCAGATCACATACTCCAAGGTAGTCATAGAGACGGATTAATTTGTTAATCCATATATCTTCCAATGCCTACCTAGTACAGGGTCATGTGTAACAGATATTCAATAAATCAGTAAATGACTGAGTGGGTAAATACATGAATAAACAAACTATATATGTTTCTTTAAATGTTGTCAAAAGAATTCCTCCATAACCAGCAAGCAAACAAACTCTGAGAGGTGAGATCAGCATTTCCATTTGTTCTCTCAGGGAAACGAGAACCCTCACGCTGTGTTCTGAGTACACCAGTTATTCCCGTTGATCCCAGTTTTAGAGTGGGCATAGTGCAAAGAGCAATGTCCTGGGGTGATTTTCAGCAGCATAAGTGCTTCTACATACTTAGTACAGATGCCTGAAGGTGGCAGGCCTTCTCATTTGGCTGCCATCTATTGGGAATATTCTAACAGGATCGGTCATCAGAACCAAATCAATAACATACATACATTTTGATGGTACTCATTTTTCAATTTTTATCAAAGCTTGAAGGAGGAAAGGTGTTCCATGTGTGATTGGAACTGCTCACTGGTACTGTTACAACACCTTGGTAAACTATAAAGTCCACTTGATGTGTCATAATGAACTACAAGGAAGTATTTTCTCTCTAGTGTTTAGTTAGAAGTCATACTCTTGCTAAGTAACAATGCTAGGAAACATACCAAACTACAAATAATTTGGTCTGGTAGAGTTTAGTATAAATTATACAGTAGCAAAAGAAGTTTGCATGAGATGAAGGAAACAGTCTATGCTTGGTGTCATTAAACATGTATGAATATTTCTTAAGCATGGAAAGAGTATAGTAAAATATAGAAAGTATAGCATGTCTCCCATATGTACATGCAATAAGGGTAACAGCACAGTGAAAGCATAGTGGTTCTCTGTTGAGACATATCTTTTATAAAATTTTCACCAAGTTCTTCTGCTACATATAGGTGGAGACAGTGTTGGCCTATATTAATGTACCCTGTGTATGACCAGTTGGGTTGGTGGTGTGTCATAACTGTGGGCCAGCACCCATAAATACTTCAGTGCCTAATATTCAATTGGGACTCAGTAAATATTTGTTGAATGAGTCTTCTGGGAACAGTTGAGCCAGTTCTCTGTAGATTTCTATCATGAACCAGGTCCCATTGCTTTAGATTCAACTTATCACAAATTAGAAATTAGAATCCTGAGTCTTCTTCCTAAGCAGAATAAAAGCAAATTTTGTTTGCTAATGTGTGCTGTGGTGAACTTCTAAAGGAGACTGGAAAGCATTGGGTATTTGGAAGCAAGACACCTTGCTAGTCATTTGAAAGTCAATCAGTCTATCTGAGACTCTCGGTTCAGTTACAGGAATGACTAATTTTAACTAGATTATCACATGATTCAAGAAGTGTGTGAATGACTCAGACCATTAATATCTTTCACTCCTGTGTTCTCCCCTCCCAGTGAAATGATGCCTGTAAGGCAGTAATGGAAATTGCAGGAGGAGATCTTGACTTTGCCCTGTAGCAATAAAATGACACACTTTTTAGTAATTATATATGCATACAGTATATTACAGAAGAAATTAGGTATATTATCATTTTATACCTATATTAGTATTTATATTCAAGCATTGTGAAAGTGGTATGCAGTTTCAATATGGGTTATGATTGATTTCCACCTTTTGTTCCCTTGTAGTATTTCCCCAACCACCCCCAAATACCCTTGGCTTTTGTTCAGAGGAAGGACTTTCCACCATAATAATTAAGTTGGCTCATTGAGTACCTGTCCCTTGCTGACACAGAGGAAATGCTGCAGTAACAAGCAGGCAGGATTGGGTGTTAGTTAAAATGTAGCTAAGGGGCCAGAGAGGTGGCTCAGCAGGTACTTACTACCAAACCTGAAAACCTGAGTTCAATCCCCCAGACCCAGAAAGAAACAACACCCAAAAGTTGTCCTCTGGCTTCTCTGCATGTGCAGTCATGCCTATGACCACATATGTACAAATATATAATAAATAAAATGTCCCTGCTCCCCTCACTCAGAGATCCCGTGGACACTGAGCTGATAGTCGGCCACATCTGAGCAGGGGGTCTAGGTCCTCTCCATGCATGGTCCTCTCTGTTGGTGCATCAATCTCTGCAGGACCCCCTGGGCTCAGATCTTTTAGTTTTGTGGGGCTCCTGTCCCCTCCATGTCCCTCTAACCCCACCCCTCTCTTCCTCTGTAAGACTCCCTGCACTCTCAGGGGCTGCCTCTATCATGATGTTGAAGAAAAAATGAAATAGATTTTTTAAAAAAATGCAGCTAAGTATTCATAATTGGTTTTTGAGCCTAAACTGAGCAGAAAGTGTTTTAAAGTGTTTGGTGATGTGTATGTTTTTTGCATTACTGCCTCATCTTTTTGAACAAGGTCTGGGTATTTGGCATGAGCTTTTGTGCTTTGCTCTACTCTTGCCAGAGTCCCAGATGACTCAAACTGAGTTGTATGGACACTTCTCAGTCTTTATATAGCTTACCCTCTCTGAGACATTTGACACATCTTAACATTTCTTCCCCATTTTGGGGGGCACTTTTTGGTTGTCTCTGTTAACTCTTACAGGTTTTCTTTTTAAACTCTTCTAGTTGCCTGTTAAATTTGGTATTCTCCAAAGTTCTATCTTGGTCCTTTTTGTGTTTCCATTTACTCAGTCTCCTTGGTGATCTCATTCATTTCCATGGTTTCCATTAAAATCTATTTGTGGAGGCCTCCATGTGGGTGTCTCCAGTCTTAACTGAGTGCAGACCTGCGTATCCAGCCTTCCTGCAGATCTGCCTCTTAAAATGATAATGACAATAGTAATCATGACAACAATAACAGCCCCTCATAGAATACTCTTGTCAGGTAACTGGGAGCTTTATTGCTTTGTTCCACTTATTCTCAGCAACTTTGTGAAATGAACACTGTTATTTTCTATGGCTATGAGAGGAAATCAGAGTTGGATGCATATAGGGGCTTTTCTGAGGTCATTCAGTGAGTAGTAGAGTCTCATATTCTAAGTCTAGAGCCTAAATATTTAATCTTAACACCTTAGATTTGCAGGTCAAGGTAGATTCCATTATTGTCTTCTACACACATACCTTCTGTTGCCTTCCACCTTATATGAAAGGACATTTCAGGGGCTGGAAATGGAGCTAGCATGAGACAGGTCCTGGATTTATTCCCAAACACTAGACATTCAAATTCTGTAGGTATAGAAGCACTTTATTTGTTGTTGGTTGGATTTTTGAGATAGGATCTTAGGCAGCCTACCTTGTCTTTAAACTGTGTGGTCAATGATACCCTTGATCTTCCTCCTTCCACTTCCTTATGCTGAGATCTTAGGAACTCCATGATTGTGCAACCATGCCCAAAGTCAAAATTACTTTTGTATGTATATGGAGGTATGTTGTTTTAAAAAAAAAAGAAGTGTTCCTATAAATCTGATTTCTAATTTAAAGTCCATAGCATGTTTTCTGCTATACAACAGCCATTTGGAGAATACCATATTTAACAGGCAACTTCAAGAGTTAAAAAAAAGAAAACCTGTAAGAGTTAACAAAGACAGCCAAAAAGTGCCCCCAAAAGTGGGAAGAAATTGTAAGATGTGTCAGAGGTCTCAATAGAGGTTGGGCTATATAAAGACTGAGAATAGAAGTTCTTTCCCATTTACAGTGCTGGGGTTGTTCCCGAGGCTTCTTTGTGGATCTTCGCTATCCAGTTTTGAGCACTTCAGTGCTTGGTAAAGACCACTGTGCACAGCTGGACATGCCTCTAATCCTAGCACTGGGAAAGCAGAGGCAGGTGGATCTCTGAGTTCGAAGCTAACCTAGTTACAGAGTAAGTTTCTATGTTCCCAGCTCAGATCTTCATGGTCCTTGATTATTATTATTTTTTTCAAGTAAGAGCTTTTACTTGCTTGCTCTTGGTGTTTTTTGTTTTATATTTCCCCATATCTTCCTTCTCCATCTTCATTCATGTTAAAGTATCTGTGCTGATGTTGGCAGGAAAGGAATGTAATATTTGATCTTCCACCACATGCCAAAAATTAAACATAAGTAGAATTTTGTTGTCTCAGTGTCACTAAAGTGTACACTGCTGGTTCCTAGTAAAGAGACAATAAACAATCAAAGGTTTCCTAAGGATTGTTCAAGACCACAGCCTGAAGTGTAATCAGGTTTGTTCCAGGGTTCATGCTCATCTTACCCAGCTCACTTGAAGCTGCTATTCATCCTCTGTTCAAATGACACATCTGCCTCTCCTTCCCATCACATGGTTCCTGCTTCTTTGTTCTTTCTCACGACTGAAATCTTCGAACTCTCTTAGTTCTGACTGGATTGGAAAAGGAAAGAATGGAAAGAAAGAATCAGTCAGGAGTACCACAGAAGAAAGGAACAATTTTTCTTAAGACAGTGTTTGTTTTGGCAAAAGGTAAACAAGAAAGTTCAAGTTAGAAATCATTAAATCCAACATTGAGTGTCCATACCAGGCTCTCATACAGCACAGAGCAGGTCCTAACTGCCTCACCTGCTTCTCTCCTGCAAGGGTCATGATGCTGGCTGGCCCACAGATGTCAACCAGTGCTGGGCATGGCCAAATGGGAGATGAGAAAAAGAAGTAATCTTTGCCAAGGTAGCCATAACTATTTATTAAGACTTTGTTTTAGAAAAAGGGGAAGATGATACAATACAGTCTTGTAACCTCAACTACTTGGGAAGCTGAAGAAAGTAGATTTCAAGGTTTTCCTGAGCTTCAGAGGGAGTTCAAGGCCAGCCTGCATCATTTAGTGAGGACCTGCTTTAAAATAAAAAGGAGAAAGAAGGCTGAGAGTGTAGCTCAGTGGTGGTGTTGGTCTAGCATCTGTGGGGCCCTGGGTTTATCTAATACCCCAAATTAAAAAAAAAAGAAAAATAACTCTTTTTCTCCGGCACGCCACCAACGTTCCTATTGTCATCATGGGTCACCACCCCACCCAGTGTTACTGTTATTGTAAGGACAAGCTGTACCCAAAGTCTCGCTTCTGCCAGGGTGTCCCTGATGCTAAGATTCGTATCTTTGACTTGGCAAAAGTTGATGAATTCCCACTTTGTGGCCACATGGTGTCAAATTAATATGAACAACTCTTCTGAAGCACTGGAGGCTGCCGGTATTTTTGCCAACAAATACATGGTAAAGAGTTGTGGTAACTTCTGATGAGAACTGATAGACTAAGATCCGAAAGAAGGAGAGGAGGACCTCCCCAATCAATGGACCATGGGGAGGGGCATGCATGCAGAAAGGAGGGGGGGAGGGGGGGGCCGGGGGGGAGGAGGGAGGGGCTTATGGGGGGATACAAAATGAATAAAGTGTAATTAATAAAAGTTAAAAAAAAAAGAGTTGTGGTAAGGATGGCGTTCATAGTCGAATGAGGCTCCACCCTTTGCATGTCATCCAAATCAACAAGATGTTGTCCTATGCTGGGGCAGACAGGCTCCAGACAGGTGTATGTAGTGCCTTTGGGAAGCCCCAGGGCACAGAGGCCAGGGTTCACATTGGCCAAATCATCATGTCCATCTGCACCAAACTTCAGAATAAAGGGCATGTGATTGAGGCTCTACATAGAGCCTAGTTCAAGTTCCCTGGCTGCCAGAAGATACATATCTCAAAGAAGTGGGACTTCACCAAGTTTAATGTGGATGGATTTGAAGACACGGCTGCTGAGAAGCGGCTCATTCCTGATTCACTGTGGGGTCAAATATATCCCCAATCGTGGTCCCTGGGACAAGTGGAGAGCCCTGCATTCCTGAGGGTTTCCACAGTGCTCTCCTGTACCCTACCAAATCATGTTCAGTAATAAATCTCAGATCCAATCTGCTAAAAAAAAAGGAAGCATAAATTAGTAGATTGTTTATTGCCTTTTGTTATATATTTTATTGTAATTTATGTAATTATATATTTCAGAATAGATTGATGGATGGGTGGATAGATAGGTAGGTAGGTAGATAGATAGATAGATAGATAGATAGATAGATAGATAGATAGATAGAT
>NW_026596079.1:17385205-17403328 GCF_907164565.1 Psammomys obesus | reverse complement strand
GATAGATAGATAGATAGATAGATAGATAGATAGATAGATAGATAGATGGAGACATAGATGGCTGGATGAAATTGTACATGCTTGCGCTTTGAATATTTGAGTTTCACAAATACTAAAAAAAAAAAAAAAAGAATATTAACAGTTTTGATAGTTTTACCTATTCCTGAAAAGGCAGAACAGTTTATTCTACAAAGTATGTATGTATGTATTATGTACTTATTTATTCATTCATTCATTCATTGTTTTTTAATCATTCTCCTTTTAGCCTTTAGTCTTCAACTTCCTGTATAACCTAAAATTATCCTCAAACTTGAAGCTATCCTTCTGCCTTAGTTTCCCAAGTGCTGGGATTATACATATGTGTGCCACTCACTCAAAGCAGCAGGAATGAGCTGGCTCTTGTGCAGGGTGTGGATTGCAGTGAGGACCTTACACGGTCTAGGCAAGTTTCTACCGCTTACTGCTCCAGCCCATGCTTAAGGCCTTTAAAAAGTACCCTTCATTAAACAAGTTATTTCTACCACCAACTGTTCAATTTCGTCTGATTTTTAATTAAAGTTAAACTTTAACCTGAATATTTATCACTATAGAGGAACTTATTGACATGGCATGTTATAGAGTCTACTTGAGAGTCTAGAGACATGGCTTAGCAGTTAAGAGTGCTTGCTGCCCTTTCATAGGACCTGAGTTCAGTTCCTAGCACCCATATCAAGCAGCTTAAGACCACATGTAATTCCACCTCCGGGGTGGTGGTGGGGGATGATCCAACACTCTCTTCTGGCCTCTGACAGCATTGCACTAATGTGTACAAATCCGCACTCAAACACACATAATAACATTAAAAATAAGTAAATAAATAAATGAGTAAAAAATTTCAAATATTAATCAAGAATTATAAACGTGATTTTATTTTCACAAAAATTGATAAAGCGGTAATTAAGCTCACTGAAGTTATTAAGTAGACCTAATCCAACATGACTAATAACAGAAGAGGAAATGAATACATAGGCACATTCAGTGAGAGGATCATGTATTGGTGTGGGAGAAGACCATCTCACGTAGTAGGAGGACCAGATGATAGCCCCAGAGAAGATGACCATATATAGTGAGAAACCCACGTAATGGCATGGGAGAAGATGGACTACCAACTCTTCTGTCTTCTTTCCTGATCTTGTATTTCTGGACTTTAGAACTATAAAAGTGAATTCCTATTGTTTAAACCACCTAACCTACTAAACCTTGGTGCCTTCATAATGGCAGTTTTGTCAAATTGACAGATGTGTTGGGCTTATACATTATATCTGGGCATGTTATTATTGCTAAGTGAATAGACCTGATAACCTCTCATCTCAGATTTCTTTTAAGGATTTTGAACTTTGTCCTAAAGTAAAAAGTCCACCTTTATTTTTCTTGTACTAGAATAACATACATAATCAGTTACTCAAAAAAAAAAAGAAAAGAAGAAGAATAATTAAAAACAAGAAAGAAAGAAAAAGAAAAGAAAGAAAAAGCTCTCTCTTATTTCTGTTAAAAATATGGACAAAATAAGAAACTATTTAGATCCATTGATTGACACATTTGTTGCAATAATTGACACATAGTTATTTTCTAAGCTATCAATCAGATTACTTGGGTATAATAGGTTCTCTTTGCACAGGAAATGTGTACCAGAAGCAATAGTAGATGTTCATAAAAGATGTTTGCTATGGTAAAGTTTGCTATAGTAAAGCTTTCTAACTCCCTAGAAGTTCTGACTACTAGAAAAACATATTTGAATCACTAAATTTGGTTTATTTTGGTGTTTCTAGTCATGTCTCATCTTCAAGTGATAATGCCTATTTCCATCATCACTCTCCAGGCACACCCCTATTCCCACCCAGTCTTCTGTTTAGTGTTTCCATAGCTATTGTAGTTGAATCATGGGAATTACAGGAATTACATTTGCTGAGTGAATTAAGGACTTTGTTGATAAAGAACATTTGAGTTTTCCTCATCATATGCTCTTACCAGATCTTTTGCTCATCATCCCAGCTTATGTCTTCATTTCAGACCGATAGACATCTTAAGAAATCCTTTGTGCAGTGCTACTACCATTAGCATCTCAAGTGAGTGTGAACCCATATTCTCTTGTAAGCCTGGAAAGAGCCTGTAGTCCTTTTCTAAGAAGAACAGTTTGGTTTCTAGATTATCTTGAACTCTTGAGGCCATAGTCTGGAACTTGTCATATCTTGTTTTATCATGTATAGTAAAAGAGGCTAGCTAGTCACCATGTCTTACAGCTCTTATTCTTATTCATATGCATTATTATTAAATTGCTTTTCTTCCTTCTCTTTTCTGGTTGAGCTTTATTGGTATTTTAACCTTTCAAAAGTCATTTAAATTTTTATTCAGTATAAAAGTTGTCATTGAAGCATATCTTTGCTCTTCATGATAGGAGTTGATGGTGAATCAACGAGTGCCCAAGTATAAGACACTCACTTCCTTCACTCCCTCACATAAGTATGAATTTGGGAAGGTTTTGGAACCCTGCTTACATTACTAGTCTTCTGAGCTAATCAAAATCATAGCAATTAAGCAGAGGCAGCCTCCCAATTGGGAGGGTTTGTGCTCCCAATGAAGGCTTGTTTATTTGTGAAGCTTGCTGTGCAGTGTGACTTTATGGTATTCCTTGCCTCGGACTGCCACGATCGTTTTCCTGTTTAAGCAGTGACACTTCCATGAAGAGCTAGCTTGTTCCTGGCAACAGCTCCTTGAGTTCACCATTAGTGAGTTTGTAGTATTACTCCTCAAGATCCAGGTAGTTGCTTTGCCTTCCATCTTCCCTGTCTTTTTTCCAACAGTTGTCCCCTGAGGCCTGGATAGTAAAGGCTAAGTTGCTTTTTATTATTCTCCTCAGTAGAAATCTTGCTGTTTGGATAGGACTGTTTGGCATTATTTTTGCAGTCAGAAATTGTTGAATGAATGGCTGTACAGGTAATACAGATATTTAAGACATCAAGCAAACTTTATATTACTTTGTAGAAGAGGAAATGGGCTTCTTCAGCTTTCCCAAGCCAAGTCCTAGAAGAGTGGATCCAACCTGAGAGGTCTCCAGCTGCACTGTTGACATGGGATAAACTGTTTGAACCAAGGCACTATCAGCTATTCCATAACAACAAAATGAAAACCACAAAGGTGGAAAGGAAGTGACTGGGAAGAAGGACCAGGGTTCTAAAAGAGTGTTGTTGCTGCTGCTGCATATTTGTTCTAAAGGACATGAAGATGTAGCTAATTAAGACAAACTCAAGAACAAGATAGATGGGTGGAGATTTAACAGTGCAAACAGAGCCAAATGGTAATTGCAGCAGTAAGGATGTACATAGTGCTCACAGTCCGATACCTTTGATATTTCTGCATGGCTGAAATCTTTGTAATATTGAGGGAGACGAACATACATTGAGAGTTTGGCTTTAATAGAATAAGTGGGACTCCTCGTAAGGCCAGGAAACTGAAAAGGCAAAGTTGAAGCCTTAGTTTCTGATGTTAATACAGGAATCACTGTCATGAGCTAGTGAAAGGCTAGAAGAGGACACCGAGACTAAAAATGGAATAACTGCTGTTGCATGTAGGGACAGGCTGAGCAGACCTAGGTGAAGGAAGAACAGTGATGCCCAAGTCTGGGCCGGTTGCCTCATCTGCAGTGTTCAGCAGGTTAATGGGCACAGTGACAGGCTGTGTGTGAAGGCTGTGAAAGTATAGCCAGCAAGCAGGATGGGGGAGTCCCAGCACCTTGTAGTCTCTTGGGAGGATCTGCTTTCTCTCACACTATCTTGTGAATTAAATGCGATTAAAATAGTTATACAGCCCTTGTTGATCTGCTTATCTCTAATGATCCTGAATTTGCTGTCTTTCTTAGGTAAAAGAAGAACGCCCAGAAAAAGTACCGGATTTAAAATTACTAGTAGAGAAGAAATTTTTGGCTTTACAGGATAAGAACTCTGATACCGACTTTAAAGACAATGAAAAGTTTGTGCAGTTCAAGCAGCAGCTGAGGGAACTGAAGAAGCAATGTAAGTCATCTGCTTTGCTTTGGCTTCTTGAGCTCAGGGGCCTGACATGTGAGCAGTTCTGGAACAGGTTCTGTAGCGCTCACTTCTGCTTGCTCCATCCTCTGCCTGAGTGCCTTGTCTTGTTGCAGCTTCATGTTTGTCTAGTACTGGTTCCAGTTGCCTGTCCATTTCTAAAAGCCAACAGTTTTCACAAAGTATCTCACTGCTGGGAAGGGGAACTGGGAAAACAAATAAAACTGAAAAACCATTTTACTCACATAACGATGGTAATTCCTTCAAACTGTAGACTGCTGTGCCAAGCTCTAAAGTACACTTGTTTGTGTTTGCTGCTGTGGAGTGGCATTGGGGAAGCTTCCTTAGAAGATTCTTCTCAAAAAGATCAAAGTCCCTCTAACCCTGCACCCTTGGGTGCTGTAAACCATGTGATTTCTAAATTGGCTTTTATTTTAGATGACTGTTATATATAGGGTTTTTAATGAGCATAGTTTTTACTTGAAAATGAGAGTGAGGAAAATAATTCGTTACACACACACACACACACACACACACACCCTCTCAAAGAGTATACCAGGAGTAATATATCTTCTGCTCAGTGAGGAACCAGTGCCCCATCCTCTCCTGTTTTTCCATGTGGTTCTCAAAACAATGTTAGTGTTTTGTTTTGTTTGTCTTGGCATCAATTTAGATTGTATAGAGGGTTTTGTTTTTGTTTGGTTTGTTTTAGGATTGGGACTTGTTTATTCCTTAAAGAATTGTATAGAAAAGCAAATAGCTTTTTTCCTTTTAATGTTAGCTTTCTTTCTCATCCATCTGTGCACTGATGGGGAAGGAATGTTACGTGTGACATAAATTGATTTGTGTCCCTCTGTGTACTCATATAGCAATTTGTGTTTTGAAGTAGGCCTTCTTTTAAGTAAAGTGTTTCCTTTAAGTTGGTGCTGAGACCTCAAAAATGACTGAGGAAGCTGCTTCACTTTTGTCTATTTTACAAATAACTTGTTTCACAATTTAGAATGTTTTGCAATCATGATGAGACTATTGCTGTTCTGTAGATTTGAACAGTAAGCATTTTCCCTCTATTTGGTTCTTTATTGAATATTGTCACTACCGAAATAGTTCTCAAGTAATTTTGTGCTGTTCCTCCAAATAGGGAATAACCCCCAGAAGAGAAGCGATGGGGCTTTCAGTTTTTATGGTTGTCATAGCAGACAACATATTTTTAATTTTACTGTGCTTGGATCCTGCTCTTACAGACCTAACACCCAGTCAGGGTCTCTTTCTTTAATGGTATTTTATAATAAAACCGAGGAGTATATATATAAAAAGTATATTTCTTCCTCCTTTGTTGCTTATTCACAAAGTTTTGTTCTGTAAAAGAAATTATAATAAATTTTAGACTAATATGGTCTTGGGAAATTTTCTAATCAAGAACATGTAATGCAACGAAAGTAATGTTGGAATTGTGATTATTATTATTATTATTATTATTATTATTATTATTATTATTATTTTAATATGGGGTGAGAGAAAGAGACGAGAGAAATGTGCCTCGCTGGGTCCAGCCATACACATCATTTGGATAGTTAAATGTAATGACAAAGTAAATTTATATTGAAAAGAACACTTCCTTGTGTACGAGTTCCCCATGCATTGCAACACTGGGATTAACAGAACTTTCCCTTTAATTTCCCCCGAAATGTTATTTTAAGAAGTCTACGTCTTGAATGGCAGGGCAAACAAAATATCAGCATTCTTTTAAAGTGCTGTATCGGATGCATATGTGGTGCTTGCAAAATGAAACTCTTAAGCTCAGTGTTTTGGACATTGCCAGTTAAACTTGCACTATGTGTGATAGATTTTATTCTTAGATTTCACTCTATGAGGTCCTGACTAGGACCAGGCTACCACAAGAATTCTGAGTCCAGATCCAAGACCCACGTGCTTTACCAAATGGGCTAATGCTCTCTTTTGAGATATGTTCTGGAGGTAAGGGGAATAATAATGTTTTTTGTTTTTTTTTTTTTAAATTGGAAAATACGAGAGAGAAAGAAAGCAAGAAAGAGAGAGAGAAAGATTCCACTAAGAACCTTGCCTCTAGTTGCCTATTTTGATGAAGTAAAAGCTGAGAGCCCTTCAGGCATGGTGTTGTGCACCTCTAATCTCATGGTAGTTTAGAGGTGGTGTTGAAAGGATCACTGTTGTTTGAGGCCAACCTGAACTACATAGTGAGTTCTAGCTGTCAGGGCTGTATGGTGAGACTCTATCTTAAAAGAAATAAACAACTGAAATATGTATGTAAAGGCTTGTTCTTTCATGTAAACAACCATGATGTTTTTTTTTTTTTTTCATATTCCTCATGTGAGATATATTTGCAGGGGATTTATAAAGTCATAATTCAGTCAAAGAAATATCAGGTAGTTTGTGAGTGGGATTAGGTCAAGGTGGGGTACAGAGGTAGTTGAATCTGGGGGCCAGTGTACTCTTCTGCACTCACAGTTCACCCTACTATAACTAAGCAGCTGCTTCTCAGGCTTTGTGATCTCCTCCTGTTAACATACTGAAAAAACTACTTCTTGGGATCCCAGGTCACATGCTCTTATGTGCCTTGTAGTATTTATCCTATTGGCAGTCAGAACTGAGAAATAAAAAATAATAATAATCTATTTTTTAGAACTATTTAATTATTTAAAATTCATTTTAATGCCCTATTTTTAAAATCCATGCCTATTACTTGTTAAGTATAAACAACATTTGATATGAAAGGTAACCATTCCCCAAACATAAGGAAAATTTAATGAGACAAGATGGCATTGTTTCTCATTTGCATTGCGCTGTAGGTGTCCCTTGCTTTGATTGAAGAAAAGTAAAATCTCACACGCTGGTACAGTAGTTGCGTTTTCAGACCACCAGAAATTCCAATTTTGAAAACATCATGTCTGGACTGTCTTTGGTACAAATTGAGCTTGCTAACTAGGAATAGTTTTTATAATTGTAATTATCGGGAGAACTTTTCAGTCATTGAGGGGAAGGTCAAAACAGGGATGATACTTAGTGCTGTGAAAATAACATGAGCATCTTCTTTTAGAGTTCATAAGTAGGTTGATTAGAACTCAGAGATGCTCACTTGGTTATGGTCTGCGGCAGCTTTCCCAGTGTCATTGCGGAGCCCATGTTGCATCACAAGCCACTGGCCCACAACACTTATTATTTACTATCTGGTATTTTACAGAAAAGGTTTACTGATTCCTGATCTAAACTACATCCAGAGGGTTTTTGGTTTTTTTGTTTGTTTGTTTTTTGTTTTTAACTCTAGATTCCCCACACCCTCAAATACCATACATTTATCTTACATACACTCAGAACACTTTTAAACACTTGTTCTACGTTAATCCATGTTGTTGATAGTCTCAATACAAGTCAGCAACTTAGTAATATACAAACATTTAAAAATATGTTGTCAGGAACAATTATTATGTAATGTGAGGAAGGTCAGAAGATTTTATCTGGCCTGTTCATAGTGCCTATCATCAAAGGAGCTTGTGGACCAGTATGTTCAAAAACTTCCTGAGGTTGAGTTTAGGCTCAATAGGAAAGAGGATACTGATGGGTTACAGTGGGAAAGAGGAAGCAATGCAGGTGCTAGCATGTACCATCCCTAGAATATAAACCTACTAGACAGCTGTGCTTGTTTAAGGATAGCATTTCTCCAAATATAGCATGCTTTATTTGCATATAATGCTGTAGTGACTATGTCTTGTAGATAACCCAAACATCAAATACAGCTTTTTTGAACACATCATTTTTATCCCTGGGACACCCAGTGACTTGTTGTGGTTACTCTCCTCATCGTTGTAGTAAAAGCACCCAGCAGAAACAACCTCAGGGAGGAAAGATTTATTGTGGTTCACGGTTTCAGAGATTTCAGTTCGCGTTCGTGCACTTAGAGATCATGACAGCAGTAGCATATCACTTCTTGGCTGATAGGGAAGGGTGCAGGGCAGGAAAGGGCCACTGGACAAGATACACCCCCAGATCTGACCCTGGTAATCTATTTCTTCAACCTAGGTTCCACCTCCTAAGGTTTCCAGAACTTCATAAAAGATGTGGCATTAGTGTTCAACACCTGAGCCTTTGGAGGAAATTTCATACTTAATCCATAATACCTGTATATTAGAGAAAATTTTGTCTACCCCAGATTATTTCTTAGGATTGTCACCCAGATTATGTGAGGTACTGGTTCCTTTCAGACTCTCAAACTTGTTTATGTTTATTATTGCAAGAGCCTAGTATAGAGCACAGTAGAAAGAATACAGTCTTATCAACCAGAACTAAAGCTGCATCCCACTCCTGACAAATTAACTTTTATGTAGGTCCCTTTTGATGGCCAGTTAAGACACCTATGTATTCTGCATCTAGCTGAGATTTGTCCTCTTCCTTTTACTATGATTAAAGTCACGGCCAGGCTCTGTATTGTACCCAGTATGTGAAGTTCTTAGTGCTTGTTAATTACTCTGTGCCAACTGCAATTGTTTGAATGCCTGCAATGCATGAATACTATATACACATTGCTATTTGTTTCTCATCACTCTTCAAGGTAATGGGAGAGAGGTAATGCAATTTGCTTTTGACCCATAGTTCTAAAGTTTAGGTGCTGTTTGGATGACACCAAAGCCTGTGAGGGTGCTTTGCTTTTATAGCTTGTTTGTTTGTTGCTCTTGTTTATCTTCAGTTATACCAACACTTTAAAATATCTGTTTTCTTTTCTCTTAACTACTCCATTCATTTCTTAAGAGATGGACTTGTAAAACTGTCAAGTAGTAATTTATGTGGGTCACCAGATCAGGGAACTGAACTGATGTACTCTAATGACTCTGAGGGGAATTTGTCTAGCTGACAAAAAACTGTTCCTAGCAGTGGCATTTAGAAAGCAGGGAGTCAGGATGCAGCAGACATTGTATGTTATTTATCCTTTTTCTCTCAAGCCTATGATCTTGACAGTGCATTCAATACACATTACCCAGGAATGGCATTTCCTTTGTGAATAGTTGCTGAGTTTTGGACAAGGAATGGGATATTTGTTACATCACAAGTTTACAGCAAGTTGTGTGAAATTTATTCCAAGCATAACAAACAGTAAACTGACACGTGTATCATCATCTCAGTCTTCACAATATCCGCAGGGGGGATACTGCAGGTTCTGTTTTTAGCATACCTAGCACCATATAATGAGAAATATGGAGGTGACACATCTACCGAGTGTTTCAGTCAGGAGGCCACAAAGCTGTCAGATACATTCACAAGGAAAAGAGAAGTTTTAGAATGAGAGATGGCTATAATTAAAGTTAGTAAAGGAAGGCTCCTTTCTCAAGGTACAAATGAGTCAGCAGCAAGTTTGAACAACTGAACTGTGGGTGTTTCTCTCATTGTGACTTTTATGAGGGTGCTGTTATTCCTGCTAGGAGGCAGCTGGACTCTAGGAAGACCAAAGCCTCAGTGCTCCAGAGCTGACAGATGTTATACTTATGAAAATAATTATATTGTCAAACTGTAATCCCAGAAATTACAAAGATTTAAGTTTTATAATCTATATGTAATTGGAATATCAGACAAATTATTAAGTATTTCTAATAGGTCAGTTTTTTTTAAGACATGCAAATATTGGTGTTTCAGCAAGATTTTTAAATGGATTCTGGCAGCTCAGTGTATGGCATGTTACTATGTTTGCATAAAGGGTAAGATTCAGTTAATAAATCTGAAACTTTAAAATCAAAATGTGTCAAGTTAATTATTGCTGTTTGGCTTTGAAAAGCACCTGTAATTGAGTATGATTATATGCATATGGTAGTAGTTATGCAGTCAGGGCAGAGGGACAGACGTGACCGCAGCTGATCCATGTGCCTGCCATACAGAGCTCTTAACAGAGTATACTGCTAGTGACAGCATTTGAAATCAAGTCAGCTGGTATAGTCCTGCATATTCAGAACAATAATGACTTGCTACATTAATTTCAATTCAAAGTTTTAGGCACATTTATTCATGTGATACAGCACTGAAGACACATCATCTGGTTAAAAAGCTACTGTGTCCCCTCTGGCCACTCAGTTTCTATCTCTGGATCTCATATCTTCACTTCTGAAGACTTCCTTCTTCCAGATGATGCACTATGACATGCTCAGTTGTCAGGACACACATTGCCTCTATGCTACCATAGAGTACATTTTCTCAGAAATTCTGTATCTGAGGATCTTTCTTAGGAATATGCTCAGAAGGAGTGGAGTGAAATTGATTCAGTGGTACCCCTTACAATATTATTTATAATTAATATATAAATAATAATATGAATGGCTAACAGTAGGCTAGTTAAATAAAATATTCTTACTGATAATGCAGAATCTTTATGCTTAAAAATAACCTTAGGAATTAAATGCTCGTGGTATTAAGAGTTTTTAGATGTAGGATACAAAGTTCAATATTAGCTCCAATCCTGTTAGCTCACTCCTAGATGCTAGCACTTGGGAGAGAAGGCAGCAGGAGAATCACCAGGTTTAAACCAGCTTAGGCTACATAATGAGTTCTAGGCTAGCATGTACCACAGTGTGAGTCCTGCTGCAAATAAATAAATAAAATTTAAAATGTTTTGTATGATTGCATGTCAAAATAGACTTTGTCTTGGTGTAGTGGCACATTCCTATAATCCTAGCACTCTGGAGGTTGAGAAAAGAGTATTGATATAGGTTGAAACCAGCTTTAGATAGATAATGACAGCCTATCTCGAGAAACAAAAAGCAAAGTAGACTTCATTACATTTTAAAACATTCAAATCATTAAAAGGCAAAGAAACTATTAAGAAAATAAGTAAGCAGCTGGGCGTGATAGCGCATGCCTCTAATCCCAGGGCTTGAGAGGCAGAATTCCAGGCCAGTCTGCTCTACAGAACTGATTCCCAGTCAGCCAGAGCTACACAGAGGAACCCTGTCTTGAAAAAGCAAAGCAAAGCAAAATAAACACACAAAAACAAAAAAAAAAAAAAAAAAAGAAAGAAAGAAAAAAAGAAGATAAGTAAGCAAACTACAAACTGGTGCCTAATATTGACAAACCAATTATCTTGCAAAGGCTAGAGGATATCCAGGCTGCATAAGGAACAGTAGCATAACAGGAAGAAAAACTTCAATCTAAATCCAGGAGAGACTTGAAGACCTCACCAAAAAAATGTACAGAAATAATTAATTAGCATGCACAAAAGGTTCCTCCAAAACCCACCTTCACAAATAAGCACTGCTGGGTGGCATTGTGATCTACCCCACCTATCTCCTCTATTCCAAAAAGTGCGTATGCACCTATACTCCACCTTCTAAAAGACTCTACAGTGCCAATCAAAAACAAAATCCTTCCATTCACTAAACACTGCTACATGCCAGGAACGACATTGGAAAGTTGTTTTCTTAGAAAAGATGAATAAAGTTTGGGGATGTAGCTTAGGACTGGAGTGCTTGGCTCACATGCAGGCCCTGGGCTGCAGCCTCTGATAGTGCAGAGGGTGGAGGGTATACTTATAACGTAAAACAAAAGGCAGGCTTCTTTCCCAAGAGGACAAAGGCATTAAAAGAAACAAGGCGTCATTTTGAGTCATGCTAGCTAGCCTATGGACTCCTTTGAGCATGATCCTACTGTGCCCGCCTATCACTAAGTCAGGATTAATCTCTTGCTGTTGGTTTCTGTGTCAGTCAGTGCCTTGTCACATTGTTCTGGAAGTAGAAGAAAGCATAAATGGCTCTTCTAAATCACTGTTAACACTTTGGGTATATTGAAAGAAGGGGTACAGTGTTTGCAACATTTGGATAGGTATATTTTATCTTAACATGCATTACTTAACAGCAATGTGAAGGAATAGGTGGATGTGTAGTCCTGTTTAATAGATGAGATTCTACAAGATTGAGTTTCCTATACAGTTGTGTCACTTCCCAGAATTCTTTTTGCCCCATTATAATTTACACCTCCCAACTTCCCCAGCCACTGACAACTACTATGAATTTTAACTCTTTCACAATGATGTGTAAACAGACCCGTACAGTCTGCAACTCTTTGAGTGGTTTGTTTCATTTACCAGAATGCATGGAAATGTACCATTGGTGGTGTTGACCTCAGCAGCTTGTTGGTGATTTCTGAGGAGTCATCAGCCATATGAGTAGTACACTTACCCATTTATCCATTGAAGAGCATTTCTGTGGCTATCACATGTGGCTCTCGTGAGCAAAGCTGTTCTAAGCATCCACATGTAGGCTTTGATGTGGGCGTAGGTTTTTCTTGGGTAGTAGGTACCTAGGCATGGCATCTCTGACTTGCATGTTAAGTATATAGTGTTTTGCTAACAAGAAACTGATCAATGTTTTCCAGCATGCAGCACAGGAGGGTCTAGTTGCTATGCACCCCAACCGGCACCTGAATTAGTTGGGCTCCATTTTAAATTTAGTCATTCTAACTAGTACATGGTGGTATCTTCTACTTTTAACTTAACCTTTTTTATTTTCATTTTGTGTTTCAGTTTTTCATCTAATTTTCATTTCTCTCTATTCGTCCATTACATTTACTCTTAATTTATTCCACAAACACCAACAAAAATCCTGTGTAATGGTCTGTAACACCAGCAATGGGAAGTGGAAGCAGAAATATCAGAAATTCGGGGTCATTCTCATCTACATAGCAAGCTCGAGGCCAGCCTGGGGGCTACATGAGAACCTATTTCAAAAAATTATAAACACAATAACCTCCAAATACCAGCATTGTTAGTGCTGCCTGTAAATGACTTGAAGTGTTAACTGCCATATTCTCCTACAGACCAACGGAGCCTGAATTTGGGAGAGAGTGAATTTTAACAAGGTCTTCAGTGAGTCTCCTTTATTCTGAGTTTGAGGACCACTGTCTACAGGCCTGCAAGGATTGTTTAAGTTCCCCAGGTGATGTTACTGTACAGTCAGACTAAAAATAATCTTTCAAAGCTTGCTTAAACATTGATCCAAATCTGACACCACTTCCAGACTTTATGTACTTATTTTCCAGAAGGGAAGATTCATCCATGAATATCTTAGTAGGGTTAGAAGCACATGCTGGTTATTGAGTTTCACTTCATGAATAACTGCAGTGTACTTGGTGTCCTGCAATTGATTATAAATTCTCTTGTCTTGCTAGCCCTGGTTAGCCTTGAGCTTGACAGTCTTCCTGCCTCAACCTCCTGAGTGCATACCTGGCTATATTTATGTCAGAGAGCCTTATTTTTATGCTGCATGTTACACTTAACATTCAGTCATTCAGCAACTATTAAGAGTGCTGAGAAACATCATAAATTAAAAAAGCACTGTAATCACAGGACCTAGATTCTGGTCTTTGACATTTGGTTAGCCTGACTCATCTGATAGTACTTTTGACAATACAGTGCTTTTTTTGTAATTTTAAAGAACATGTGTTTATTTGTGTATATTATTAATATTGGAGTGTGTGCTCACTTGTACCCTGGATGCACTCATGAAGACCAAGGTAGAGCTTAGTGTCCTTATTTATCACACTCTTGCGTTGTTCTTTCAAGAAAGGGTTACTTGTTGGACTTGGAGCGCCTGATTTTTTCAGCTAGCTGGTAGCTAGCAAGTCTCTATGACCTTCCTGTCACTCTCTCCTCAGTCTTAGGGTTACAGATGTGCATAGGCTTCTAGATGGGTGCTGGGATCTAAGTTCCATTATTCCTGGTTTTGCCATAACACCTTTATGCTGAGCCATTTTTCTAGCTCCTTCTATAGTCCTAAGGCATGTTTTTCTGTATTTGTTAGGCTCAAGTACTATCCTTTAGAATTACCTGTTTTTATATTTGTTGAAATTTGTATTAGTTGTTTTTGGATAATTATTTCAACTCATTTCGTAATTTACATATGTTAGTAACATGGCTAGGGCTAACAACCACTATAAATTTTGAAATGAGAAAACGTAAGTTTTAAGATTATATCCAACCAAATAGTAGTTTGTATTTTTTTTTTTTATTAAGTCAGTGGAACTTTATATTCTTGGGAAGGATACATAAATGCTAATAACACTAATAATGATAATAACTAGTGCGCAAAGATATAGAAGGATTAAACAAGATACTGGCTCATTTACTTTGATTTACATTTAATACTGGTTCAATTATTTTGATGATTGTTATTCATATCTAGATGTAGAAGGATAAACATTTTAAGAAGTTTTATCAATGGCATGATTTCTTAGGTGCAAAGAAACAAACTCATAATGGGTTAGTCTTCTCCTAAATTACTAAGAAAGTTTAATGAAGGGTAAAATGTTGCTACACTATAAAGTAGTGAGGAATACTCTGAAATTGGCAGGGTGTGAACAAATGTTAATAAAGGGAAAATCATATTTCAGTTAATATTGGTCTTGCCATTATTTTCTTGGTAGGGAAGCAAAGCCTGAGTACTTAATAGTATTATTAAATGGACTTGGTGAACCCATAATCCCAGCAGGTGGGAGGCAGAGGCAGGACATCACCATGAACTCAAGGACAAGTGGACGATATATGTAGTGAGCTCCAGGTCAGCCTAGACTACAGAATGAGATCCTGTCTTTTAAGAGAAAAGAACAGAAAGGAGTAGTCTTATTCATATACTGAGCCAGCGTGAAAACAATGAGAAACAAATGTTATAGAGCTGTATCACTATTGTATGCGTGTGAGTCTTCAGTGTATCAGGAATTCTGTGGAAGATACACATTAGATTGGACTGGATAACATGGGCTTTACTGTCAGAGCTTTAATATTTAGTGAACTTCGTTTTAAAAAAAAGATGGCTTATACATACATACACACTGTGTGTGCGTGTGTGTTTGTGTGCGTGCATGTATGTTTATATCAGGCTTTGTTTTGTTTTGATGCTAGGAATCAGGCCAAGTTTTTGCTACTCAAGTATTGTATCCTATGGAGCTATATCTTCAGCCCATGTCCACTGTTAATCTTTTTCCCAGGCTACCTCTTCCCCAGGAGCCCTGCATCGTAAGATCTAGAATAGAGAGGCAAATGTCTTCCTGGAAAAGTGGCTCTGAAACAGAGCTGAGAAACAGCTTGTATGACCTCCACCATCAGTCTAGCATACCTTGTGACACATACAGCCCACATGCTTCTTTTAGGAAAGACTGACAGCTGACTTAGGTTTATGGAAGAATTAATGTGAGGTACAGAGAAGCCTCTATTTTCCTTGGCTCTCAAACCCCAATGTGCATGGCTTCCTTGTTAATTTTTTTCTTTCAGTGAATAGGCAACTACTGTATAGCACCAGGTCAGGGCTTCAGAAATCGAAACAAGTAATTGGTGCCTCTCATGTGAGAGATTAGATGGTTTGGCATCTTAGAACCTGACATGTAAAATTTGGAGAAGAAAATCTGGATATAGTAACATACTCTTCTAGTCCTAGCGCTTGGGAGGCTACAGTAGGAAGATAAGGACTTTGAGGCTATCCTCAACTACATAGAAAGTTTGAGGCCAGCCTGAGCTACATGAGACCTGATCTCAAACAAAATAAAATAAAAATCTAGAGAAGATATTTAAAAATCTAAGGGATTAGATAGATGAATCATCTTTAATAGAGCTTTCCAAGATTAAATATTACTAGGTTACCAATAATATTTTCAGGTTCAGATAAATTGACCAGTCTTCTCTTCTGTGAGATCTTTTCCTTCATCTTTAGTGCAGTTTGGATTGGTTACAGTATTAGGTGAGAGCAGACATGTCTCTCTTGATATTCTGCACCCCTAGGAATTGGTACAGGACTAGGACTTAGTATTTATTTGAGGAATGAAGACCTAGAGGCGATTATGTATTTGTAAGTTCAGGATGTTCTCCCCCACCCTCCTTCCATGGCATGTGTCTTAACCCAGCCTAGTCCTGAGCATGAGAAGTTAGGACAATGCCTTGTGTCCCTTTTCATTAATATCACCTTGGCAGATCTGGCAGCAGTTGTTTTCCTGTACAGTGCGTGGCTGCCAGCTGGCTGGAGATGCTAGACTTCCTGGCAATCTTCCTCATCCAATTTGACCACTAAGTCCTTGATAGAAGGTTTTTCCTTCTTTTCTTAGGTATCACCAAACTTTGACTTAATTTCATTTAAGTCATATATTATATTTAATATAATATAAATTCTACTTCATATAATCATATAATTTGATTATATACAGTAGGAAACTTATTAGGTTGGCTGAAGAACTTTGCATTTCTTTCTTCTGCATCAGTTTTGACTGACAGTGTCCTCAGTTTCTGTGATGTGGCATTGATTTGTATCCCCTCCAGAACATCAGACTGGCCATGGTTCTTACATTTGGTAGAATTGCAGCCAAGGAACGGTAGTAGCTTACTCACTTATATTTTCCTTCTGCTTTAAACACAGTGGGTTTTTTTTTTTAACATGTACCAAAAAACCAAAAACAAAACAAAACAAAACAAAACAAAAAAACCCCTCCTTCCTGCAAGAGATTGGTAAAGGGAGGGACTGGAGATATGGCTTATCACTAAAGAGTCCTGGTGGACTTGAGTTCAGTTCCCAGCACCTATCTGGAGCAGCTTACAGCTGGCTCTAACCCCAGCTCCGTGAGATTTAACACTCTCTTCCAGCCTCCAGGAGCATTGATATTCACACGCACACATCAATAACCCCCAAAACACCTAAAACACATCTTTAAAGAGGTTATTAGCCTATGCTAGCTAGTTTGTTTCCTGGAAACTTCCCAAGGCCCTCTCCTGTTCTTCCTGTTCCTTGTGCTGCCCACTGTGGGTACGCTCAGCTCCAGCTTGCTGTCTTGCAGTCTACCAGGATGACTGATGTTTGCACAGTATAGATCTGATGGTGCTTGTGCTTGAGAAACTGTCAGAAATTGAGTAGTGGTCTTTTGGTTGCTCCCATCAGCCCTCTGGAATAGTAAAGGCTGTCTAGCTCCTTCTAAAAAGTACTCTGTTGTCTTTCACCTCCAAACTTGCTTATTTCATGGTTCATTTGATCCCTTCTATTTCTTCCTTTGCTTTAGTAAGCCCATCCTTCTGTCTTTCCATGAACATCACTGACTTCAGCAAATTTCTCCCAAAGTACAGGAAATCACATCTGCAAAGTGAGACCCTTAAGGAAGTCTCAGTATGGAGAGGACTATCTAACAACCAAAATTAGAAAAAATGTATGCTAGATTGTTTGGGAAGAAGAGGAATGAGAGGTAAACCTTATGGTAGCTTTGAAATATGCTAATTGTTCTGCTTGAGAATGTGTGGAATGAAACCTAATGTTGAAATATCCATCTTATAGTATTTAAATGAACACAATTCTGTCCTCTGGCCATCTCAGCAAGTCATTTTGTGTCCTCTGCTTTTGGTTGCAGTGTATCCCAGTAGACACGGGAACTGAAATATACTATTTTCTCATCTTGTCTGACTCATTTGATGCAAATAGCAAGTTCCCCATGACCCAGTCTGTAAAAATAGAAAATGCATTATTATATTTTGAGAACAAGCTTTGAAGGTAGTGAGCTATTCTTTGGCAACTGACCTGGTTATAACATAGTCTGGGGACTGGCCACCATATCGGGAGGAGAAAAAGAGGATCTTTTACAAGAAAAGAGGGTTGAGAGTCACAGATTTCCAAGTCGCAGATTATCAGTATCATCCCTGTAATTAGCAAAATACTCTAGCTGCATCCAGAGGTTAAACTTAATATAAACCATTGATAGTTTAAGATAGTTGAATGCAACTATTATAGATTCAAAGGTGTACCAAGACAATAATGTATTTTCTGGTAAATATACTTTTGGGAATCAATGCTAATGTGATATTTCCAGACCAAATACTTTATATACTGATACTTCTCTGTAGTGTTCAGTAGGAAAATTCAGGAGCAGTCGCAGCTTTCAGAAAATTATTCACCTATGAAATGTTTTATCATGTAATAATGATAACATTTAAATCAGTGTATGTGCATGCCTGTGCATGCCCCTTCTATGTGTGTGTGCATGTCTGCGTGTGTGTGTGTGTGTGTGTGTGTGTGTGTGTGTGTGTGTGTGTGTG